>NC_061117.1:220514158-220639523 GCF_002878395.1 Capsicum annuum | reverse complement strand
TTGAGGTGTGTTTTGTTGAATAGTTACGACAGTTCAGGTATGTAAGTCATAAAACTGGTATACTTGAGTGTGTTTTTCACCTTCACTCTAGACTATGGTTCATATAGGGCTAATGTTGAGAAGGCTATTATTTTCAGTTTTTGTTGCCATTACTTTTATCAAATATGCCATCGAACTACTAGAAATGGTTCATCTGTGTCAACCGTTAACCGTTATAAGTTTGGCTCATCTATGACACTGCTTTTGAAAGTTTGACTCATCTATACCATTGTCATTATAAAAAGGTTCATTCGTGTCATTATTTTATAACGGTGCTATTAAGATAAATTCGATCACCATTAAAATAAAATTTGGACTCACTAAAAATAAAAATTGGACTCATTAAAAATAAAAATCAGACCCATTCATTGTGTCGGGTTTTATTTAATAGGTCTGATTTTTATTTTTGATTTTAAATAATATTGATTGATTTAGATTTGGTAACGTGGAGAGGTCATGGGACAAAAATGATTTTGCAAAATCACCATTACAAAATAATGGCACGAATGAACCTTTCTGTAATGGCAGTGACATAGATGGACCAAACTTTCAAAGACAGTGACATAGATGAGCCTAACTTATTATGGATGACATAGCTGAGCCATTTCTAATAGTTCGATGGAATATTTGAGCCTTTTTCCTTTATTATAAGTTCATACGAAAATGCTGAATTTTGTGCATCAGCAGAGTGCCAAATATTACTATACTAGTTTTTCTGTTATAAAATACGTGCGAACTTGGTATAATAACGTTTTTGCAAAACTTTTAGTAGGTGTTTGGCCATAGATTCCAAATATTTTTTCGTTTTATTTGAAGTTTATGGAGTTGAAGTTGAAGATGGAGTTGTTCTTGGTTATACTTTTTGCGAAGAATGTTTGGAATAATTTCATGCTTGAATGTACTTAAACACAATTTCAAACGTGAGAAATGAGTAGGAAAACAAGTTATAAGCTGTTTTCCAAATTTGAAATACAATTTTGAGTTGAATCATTTTCATGGTGAAACACTTTTTTAAATAAAGTGAAGAAATATTCCAGAAAAATGAATAATTTTTATGGCCAAACAAGTACTTAAATTATATGTAGTTCGAGTCGAGGGCAGTGGGTGCATTCCCTGTGCGAAAACATACATCCGCCTGCGTAGACACATAATCTCCTGTTTTTATTATGCCAATTTTAGAGCTCTGGTAGTTCGTGCTCAATCCTTACATGGACGGTGACTGTGTAATACAATGCAGAAATTATCTGTACAACATATATCAAGTTGAGCTTGAGCTTCTATTTCTGTTTTACTACTATCAGGATATGCTCGCAGAGGCTCTTTTATGTTTTGGAGCTAGTTCAACTACTGTGGAGGAAGAAGAAAGCAGTAAGAGAAGTGACGAGGTAGAGTCACTGTTGTTCAATTCATTAATCTGCTTTTTAGGTAGTTCAAATAGGCTTTTGTTGTTTCTACATCAGTTTCCATGTCCCTGCACTTAACGGCTCTTAACAACTGAATATACATATTGGTTCTTTGTTATGCATCTTGTTGAAGAACGAGTAGTATAACTTACTTTCCAGGTAATTTCAATTTGAGATGCTTAGAGCTGTTCAACTTTCAGTCATGAGGTTGAGTTTATCATCAAGGGACTTGAGTTAGCATCCTTAGCTATTCCCTATACAATGTTTGACGGGTTTCTTTCAAACTTTTCATCAGTATTTATCAAATTTTCCCTTTCTCCTGCCTCACAGATAATCATCACTTCCATCTTTTCTGTATGCAAAGATGTGAAAGAATGCATTTCACTTGCTGGTGATTCCATAGGGTTGCAAAACGTACCTAGTTTTGAAGTTTCGATGCATGACCACCTTGACTGGATAAAAGCTACACAGGTTAACATTCTTTCCTTTGCTATTGGTTATTGAGGAGTGTAGTAGCATTTGATCTTCCGCCTGCATATTTATGCCTAGCAAAGAAGATGCACTGGGATTCATGGTTTGAAAAGGTCCTCAAATCTTCTTTTGTCTCCAAGTTTAATAGGAACCAGCAAGATGTTGTTTTATCATAGTGATCAATTACCAACTTAAGGGTCTTTATGGGCATGCAATCAAGTTGCAGTGAATAGTCAATAATGCAAAATTTCAAATGTGCTACTTCCCAACTCTTCTCCTTATATCGATGATTTAAAAATGAACATGAACCAGGAAACTGTTTCTCTTGTTTAGCATATCAATTTCTTGTTGAAAAGCATAAAATGATCATGAGTTGTCTCAAAAAGTAAAATAATACCTTTCTGAGTGAGAATGCCTTGGCCAATATTGCCCAAGTTCTTTAATTATTTATGAATTTTATGCCATTTTGAAAATACGAAAACATATGTATGGACTCATAAGTTGAAATGCAGATGATGAAGTAAGGGTTATCCTCTTAAAAGGTCCCCTTAAGATCATCTTTGGCATTTAAGCAGTAGTTTAGTAACCTGGAAAAACTCCCCGACCTTTGCGAGTTTAAGTGAGTTACCTTAATACCATGGGATATAATCTAAATGGGTTGATTCTTTATCAGTCCATCGAAAGCTTGCATGCAATGAATAATGGCACTATACTGGTTGATTCATGTATCCTCCTAATTTCTACGCCATGTTTGGAAGCTAACAGAGTTTTTGACACCATTTTATAACCAAGTCATGGTGTATATATGCTGCACAATTTATCATCTTGGTGACTGGTGAACCATTTCGTTTAGATCTTTCAACTACGTCTATTAATTTCAGGAATCGTTTCATCCTGTGGAAGTTTCTGATGGACTCTGGGTGGTGCCTGAATGGATGACTCCTCCAGTATGATTATACCTCCGTCCCTTATTCTTTTCACATGATACAACTGGTTCTACACTCAGCTTACAGTTCAAAGCATTGTGTTAATCAAATTTTTATATTATTGTCTTATGATTCTGCGGGTCTTTATTCATTTTCCTTTTTGCTCTTTTGTGGTTGTTGGTCATGAATCTGAGTCTGCTCATTGTCGTCTTTCCACCATAAGCAATATTGATACATAGCTAAAATATGTGTATATATGTGTTTATGTTCTGTAGGTATGTATATAAAGAGCGTGTGTTAAATTGTAGGATCTTCAAGCAACAAATATAATTCTAAATCCTGGATTGGCGTTTGGAACTGGGGAGCACCCAACAACTAAGTTATGTCTCCTCCTGCTGCGTTATTTGATAAGAGGAGGAGAACACTTCTTGGACTATGGAACTGGTTCGGGCGTTTTAGCAATTGCAGCTCTTAAGGTACGGGGGTTATCTTTCACACCTTGCACTGCTGAAGCTGCTAGTCAACTTATTCTTTATGAATCAAAGTTACACCTAAAACTTGTCCATTAATCACTGTTCTCTGTCAAAAGAATTGGTCTTGTTAGTTTAAGTACAAAATAAATGAACAAATTCTGACACAAAAAGCGCGATGAACGTCAACTTCTGGAACTTGAATAGCAGGGATGTGAGTCTCAAACGAAATTCCTTGTATTGGATCCAAGTTGGAATAGAAAAGATGTTCACCTTCAACCTGATTTAATAAAATAGTTGGAAAAGCACAAATATTGATACTACAGCTTTATATTTTTTCGAAAATCGGAATTTCTGAAAAATGTGTCTGTAAACTATGTATAACTGTACATTAATCAAAATTCTTACTTCCTAGGAGTTTCCATCAAATTCTTGGTCTATATATCCACTTCATCACAACTTAATCTGATTTCCTTCTGAAAATACCTCGTGCAGAGTTTTTTTCACGCTACTTTTAATGGCTTTGGCATAAGGTTTTCAGATGCTTTCAACTTAAGAATTATTTTTTGTCATAATATTACTAAATATCTTCATTGTCAAATTTATATGTGCAGTTTGGTGCAGCTTTTTCAGTTGGTTTTGATATAGATCCCCAGGCAGTCACGTCTGCTCGATATAATGCTACTTTAAACAACATTGGACATGAGGAATTGCTTTTAAGTCTTATTCCTGGCAAAGGAATTCTTCCCTCTGCAGATTTTAGTTCAAGTATGGACATTGACCCAACTGCCTATGATGTAAAAGTTTTAAATAAGAAGGGAAAATATGACATCGTTGTGGCAAACATACTATTGAATCCTCTGCTTGAGTTGGCAGATCAGATTGTATCCTATGCAAAGCCTGGTGCAACTGTTGCTCTTTCCGGGATCATATCTGAGCAGGTATGGCCATTCTTTGTTATAATTACAGTACCATTTAACTAATTGAACTATATAGTGAACAAACTTGAGGGAACATTTGATGATTGACTTCATAAGGACGAGAGAAAACTACAGAATTATCACTTCCATCGATTACCATATAAAAAGTTACTAATCCCTTATACTTGTATCATCTTCCTTTTTGGTCAGATGTTTATAATTCCCTTTCATAGTAGTCATTAATAGAACAGCATGTGCAGTGGTCTACAGTACCATCTTTTTGGTAGCCAGGAGTTCTATCAATTCTTTGTTCCTGGATTTTCAATTAGCATGATTTTCGGTTTGACAATCCTCAGTAATCTAATGACCATATGTAGTTCCTGAAATTTACATGTACACTTCATGATTCTCAATAATTTCCTTTCAGTTGTTCAATTCATCCCTTAGCAATTTTTGTCGATGAAATTACAAATAGTTAAACGTCTACAAAAAATAATTTACGTGTAAAGAACTACAATCGTATGCCTAAGAATGAGACTACAATTATGCACATTGGATGTCTTTTTCTTGTGACAACAACAATATATCTAATGTAGTCCCACAAGAGTGGTGTCTGGAGAAGGTAATACGTAGGCAGATCTTACCCCACCTCAAGAGGTAGAGAGGCTATGTTTTATACTTGTGAAACAGTCCTAAAAATGTAGATTACCTTTCGCGGTATTTGCATTCTTATTTTCTCTGTCATAATAATTTACCGCAGATTCCTTGCATCCTGGAAAGGTATTCAGAATACCTGGAGAACATTACAGTTTCAAAGATGGATGACTGGGCTTGTATGAGTGGCTTAAAGAGATGAACAAGCAGCAGACAAAAGAAACAGAAGTTGATTTCTAATGTTGTGGAACTTAAAGTTCTAATTTATTGATTTGAGGGCACTAAACTTTGCACATCATTAACTCTCTGAGCACAATTCATAGCAAATGCAAGTTATCTGCCCTACCCCGATCCCACTTGTGAGTATACATTGGGTATGTTGTTGCAGCTTGAAATCAAAGTAACATGAAGGATGACCATCGTCACATGAGAAAATAGTAAAAGTTAGCTATTGACCTGTGGTATACTAATCCTTCATAAATGAAAATTACATACCAGAACTTTTCAGCCGGATATAAAGTGATACCTATATAATCAATAAGGAAAAACAGCTCTACAGCATACCCAATAGTTAGATTTTCACATGATGATAAACACATACAGTAGCAGTTTCTCTAGTTGTGAAAATACGCATTTTGTATAAGTCCAATCCATAAAGAAAGATCACAACATTTCAGTCATTAGATGTTCCAGTAAATCTTTCACCGTCTATCGCTGAACCATTGATTAAACCAAAAAGTTTGGACTGAATCTGCTAAAATTATACAATTCAATACACATTTAGCAGACTGCAGCCAAGGGGAAAATAACCTCCAATACACATTTATGGAAATGATTAGCTTCATCCAAAAGAATGACGCAAAAGGAAATACGAGAGCTTCAATGTGACATGCATTTTATAATTTTTCGGTTCTACACAAACTTAGCTAAAGATATCTTTGTCCATCAGCTTTCTTCTGGTAGGATAAAAGAGTTAATAGCTTCACATGCTGGAAAATGTTTCTTCGATACACACAGAGTGTAGTCATCCCAGGAACTTCTGAATTCAGCCAACTAGAACCTAAGTCCTGACTCAGTTGATTGCAGCAAGCCAATCTGATTAAGCAATCGACAAATGAAAACTAAAATAGCATGAAAAATTAACCGAGTCACATCACCGCTTGAGTGGTTTCCTGGCCAGAGCAGAAGCCCTCTGAGGGATGTAGACCTTGTAGTTTACCTGGCCAACATCACAATGTGAAGAAGAGGTCCAACAAATTAGTATTGGAACAAATTAAAATTTCTCAAGGGTATTTGAGATGGTAAGAATACTCAAGCTTTTTAAAGACTAAACACATCTACACTTGATAGATGTTTTTTATGTGTCAAATATGCGCTTCAAGTGGTTCTCATAGACAGTCTAGTTAAGGAAATCCAGAAGTCTACCAATAGGTGGAGACTTTGCACTCGTATTTGTTTCTTGTCTTTAATTAAAAGCAGATAAAGTAAGTTCAATGAGAAATTAGCCAAAATATGAATATAGCAAAGCATGTACATTATACCTGCCGTATATGTTCGGAGAGGTCAGAAATATGAAACCTAGGCAAGTTTTATCGGTAGCAATGAAATTCCAGCGGATGTTACCCATAAGAAAGGATTAACTATTATGTATTAGAAATATTAAGTCTTGAAGAGAGAACGAAATTGGTACTTGAAACTTAGTAGTCACTATTACTTCAATAGAACTGATGATTTCTATCAATATATCTATCTATTACTCAAATCATTTTTTTTCATAACCGTGGTGTCTGACCCAGCTTGCGTGCACCCAAACACTCAAATCATTTAAACAATCAGAAATAATTTAAAGAATCTAAACCAAACAGGAAATTTATTTATTTACTTGTAGGATTATTGATCAACTGTGGTTGAAAAATCCCAGCCTAACATGCATAAATTATGAAATACGAATATAATACCTGTACCATTTCACCACCCCTCATTACAGACATAGTCTTTTGTTCGAACTGAGAGGCATCCTTGGTTTCATCTGGTTGGTGTTTTGAAGTAAATCCATCAGATGTGGATCTGACACTAGAAGTACTTTCTACAGTAGGACGGATACTGGTATTAACAGCTCCCGTGTCTAAGTTATCGCTGGTCCCAGTGCTAAGAACTCCAGGCCTCAAAGGAGGAACTGGTGTTTTAATTATGTTTCTCTTGGAAGCCAATGGATTTTCCTTTTTATATGTCTGTACCGTGGTACTAGATAATGGTTTACCAGGTTCAGGTTGATTGATAAGAACTGGTCCAGTGGTATGATCCACCTTTTCTGGACTCTGCGAGAGTGCTGATCGATCAGAAGGTTGTGTAACACCCTGCTCAACGCAGCCAGATCCTTTTCTATTATTTTCTTCAACAGGAGAATTTTTTTTCCCAATCTTTGCGGAATGAGAAAACTCCTCAGTAATTACAAGTTTGCTTCTACGTTCTAGAACTTGATTTAAAGCAAAGCCCTCTTCTTTTTCCTGCTCCGGAGACTTATATGGTACAACCTCAGTCTTTGAAGAGGATAACTGATTAACAACACTGTCATTCTTCTTTTCCTTGGCACCAGATTTTAAATTTATTCGCTCTTTACGAAACTTCTGCAAGTTCTCCAACGCCTTTTTCCTTAAGACAGTCTCAAGATCCTCAACCGCCGTATTAGCAACATTATCGGATTTCCCACTCTCACCTCCATTATCACGACTTACTTCTTTGACTTCATTTGAATGAGGATCCATACTACCACCAACTTTTGTGGGGCCAAAAGTTTCACTATTGGGAGGAAACGCATCATCTGTTATTAAATTTCCAATCTGCAATGTTTGATTAGACAGGAAACAAGAACAAGGTTTCGATTTATTTTCCAGGTCATTATTGTCATGGTTTCTGCATGAAGGGCAATCATGGTGCTTATTCATAGTCTCTTCTTTAAGCATATCTGGTCCCTGTTTGTCTCCCTCTTCCTCACTTGTCTTTTCTGAAATAGTAATAACAGATCTTAAGCGCTTAGGATTACTCTCTTCCGCACATTCCTTCCCGCTGCGAGTAGTATTGCAAGAGCATGAATGATGGTTACATAAAGAACAAATTGGCTCGGTACTTCCGCTCCTTATGTCAACGCTTGGCTCATTCCTAGTTTTCTTTTCTTTCATCTTTCTAGACTTAATCCTGGGAATCT
Organism: Capsicum annuum; assembly: GCF_002878395.1. Taxonomy (NCBI): domain Eukaryota; kingdom Viridiplantae; phylum Streptophyta; class Magnoliopsida; order Solanales; family Solanaceae; genus Capsicum; species Capsicum annuum. Next base: position 220,631,435 of record NC_061117.1, on the reverse strand, counting down.
GAAGATGAATATCCTCATTACCACTATTAGTTTCATCTTGGCAAGTAGAAAAGCTCTTAGAATCTCTACCTCTGGAGCTAATACTATTTTCACGTCGGCAACTAGAACAACTTCTTGAGTCCCTGCTAGTGGAGCTAATACTAGTGTATCTCTTTCGCTTCTTCTTCTGCACTTTCTTCCCATGGTCAAGACTCTTTCTATTTGACTTTTTTCTTTTCTTTACAGGGGGTGAATCCTCACTGACATCTCGGCTTGAGGATCTTCTCCGAGTTCTTCTCTTCACGCGTTTCACATCACGTGAGTGCCTACGACTTTTCCTACTATAATCATCCTCTGAACTGGAGGAGGACGAAGACTGTGGACTGCTAGAATAATCAGAGGAAGCAGAAGATGACATATCATCTTCAGAACTGGAGAACTTCTTGGATTTGCTTCTTCTGCTTTTTCTCTTCCGTATCTAACCACACAACACATGAAGATGTATAATAAAGGATAATAAGTTGGGATTGCCAGCGACAACATGAGAAATATTGTTAAGAAAACAGGAGGTATTAAGTAGCTTTACATTATTCTAAGGAAGAATGCCTAATTATCATTAAAAAGATAATTTCTGTTTCTCATCAAAGCAACGCCATGAATATTCCAATGTGCCGAAAACAAAAGATACAAACAGCGACGAACGAGACATGGAACTCCAACTATAGCAATTCAAAATGACTATGCAATGTGACTTTACACTCCCACAAGAGATCATGAGCTATATCAGATGAAGCCTTAATATAATACGATTTGTATATGAACGTAATTTTAACACATCAGGATCAAACAATTCCCCCCCGAAACAAACTAGAAGGAGTAGGACTTACTCTCCTAGTTCAGTAATGTCAACTCATATAAGTATTGTACCCAAAATAACCAGCCTTTTAAACAACTTTTTGACCCTTGTTCATGGGATAACAGTTTCCTCTTCTTTTTTTTTCGAGAATGTATAATTCCAGTTTCCTTTTTATTTTTAGCTAAAAGAACAGCTATCTCAATTTTTATCCCCAAAAAAAACAGTTTTGACCAGCTAATTAGATACTAGCAATACGGGAGTGAAATATTAGCATCATACAGAAGGACATCAACGAATATTCTGTACAAACAAACAACAATTAACCCAATGAACCCCACTCTGAGGAGGGTAGAGTCGTGTATGCAGACCTTACCCCTATCTCGTGGAGGTAGAGAGGTTGTTTCCGAAAGATGCCTGGCCCAAGTGAAGCAAAACAAAGGAGTAATGCAAAGGAAAAATGGCAGTGAAGAAAGCAGGGCATACATGCAAGGGAACAAATGGTGCAATCACCTAAACATTATAAACAACAGACGGTAACAAACAACAAAAGTAAGAAACTAGATGAATAAGGCTATTACTACGAAAAACCCGATCTTCCAGACTACCACCATGATTAATCCCGTCAAAAAGCAAGACAACACTCAACTACCTACTAACCTTCTACCCTAATCTACAACCTCCAAACCTTCCTACTTAAGGTCATGTACTCAGTAAGCTAAAGCTGCACCATGTCCTGTTTAATCACCTCTCCCTAATACTTCTTCAACCTACACCTATCTATCCTCGTATCACTATATCCAACCTCTCACAACCTTCTACCCTAATCTACAACCTCCATACCTTCCTACTTAAAACCATGTACTCAGTAAGCTAAAGCTGCAGCATGTCCTGTTTAATCACCTCTCCCTAATACTTCTTCAACCTACACCTATCTATCCTCGTATCACTATATCCAACCTCTCACAACCTTCTACCCTAATCTACAACCTCCATACCTTCCTACTTAAAACCATGTCCTCAGTAAGCTAAAGTTGTACCAACGTCTTGTCTAATCACCACTCCCTAATAGTTCTTCAACCTACACCTACCAATCCTCGTATTACTATATCCAACCTCTCACACCTCCTCACTGGGGCTACACATCTCCTCTTCACATGTCCAAACCATCTCATTTTCACTCCCACCTTATCCCAAGTATACTCATTCCTAATTTTTTTGCTCCTAGAATACACACACAAATGATAAATCTTTAGACAGAAAACTATAAGCCCTTAAAGAGCAAACTATACTAACCTACCTATTCTAGCATCACTATATCCAACCTCTCACACCTCCTCAACACATCTCCTCTTCACATGTCCAAACCGTCACAGTCTCACTCCCACCTTATCCCGAATATCCTCATACCTAATAGTTTTGCTCCTAGTGTATGCCCACACAAAAATTAAATCTTTAAACAGCAAAATAAGCCCTTAAAGAGCAAACTATACTAAAGATACAAAATAAAAACCCTGAAATACATAAACACTACTAACAAAACAAAACAAAACAAAAATCACACCATATAAGAAACAATTATCCATAACATTCAACAAAGAGAAGAATGTGATTTTTGTAAAAAAAGACCTTAGAGGAAACTTTGAGTCTCTTCTTTTTGTAAGATTTTTTCTTAGACGAAGGCTTGCGTTCTCCCATTCGATTCCGATTTACTTCTTCTTCTTCTTTGTTAACAAAAATCGAATATCAAAAATCCAACCAGAGATAAACGAATCGATAATTGCGATTAATATTCGTAAATCTGCAGATTAAAAATTGGGATTTGGAATCTGGGAAGGAAAAGAATTTAGTTTTGTGTTTGGTTAGAGAATGTGGATGGTTACTAATACACTTTTAAAAGCCCTATTATATACTTCAGATTTTTTATCTGTAGATGTGTCCTTTATCGTATCTAACTGCACATTGCTTTTTATCTAACCTGTACTTTACCTAAATACTCCCTAGATATGTACTTTGTTCAAAATAATAACTTCAACATACCATTATTTTTTGTGTCAAATTTCAAAGTGACACTGTAAAGGACATATTTTATTATTATACAACAACAACAAATCTAGTGTATTCCCACCTAGTGAGGTCTGAGCAGGGTAAAATGTACGCAGTCCATACCACTATCTCTGGGCTGTTTCCGATAGACCCCGGCTCGAGACACGGAATACTACACAAATATATAGTAAAGCATGAAACAAGATGGCATAACATAAATACGACACTCATAGGTAATAGAAAACAGAGAAAAGTAAACAGATTCGTAATAAAGCATGAAACAAGGTATCATAACAAGAATAATAGCCCCACCAAGTAATTTCCTACACTAGCGATCCAAACTGACCCTAGCCTTTTACCCTAATTCGCGTCCTCCAGATCTTCCTATCTAGAGTCATGTCCTCAGTGAGCTGTAACTGCTCCATGTCCCGCTTAATCACCTCTCCCCAGTAATTCTTCGGCCTATCCCTACCCCGCCTAAAACCATTCAAAGCTAGCCTCTCACACCTACGAACCGGGACATCCATGCCCCTCCTCATCACATGTCCGAACTATCTCAATCGAACTTCCCGCATCTTATTCTCCACTGGAGTCACACCAGTCTTCTCCCTAATAGTCTCATTCCGAACTCTATCCCCCTAGTCAGCCCACACATCCAACGCAACATCCGCCACCTTCATTTTTTAAATGTGGGAGTTCTTAACTGACCAATACTCCGCTCCATACAACATGACCGGACAGACTGCCACCCTGTAGAATTTACCTTTAAGCTTGGACGACACCTTCTTATCACACAACACCCCCGAAGCGAGCTTCCACTTCATCCATCCCGCCTCAATACGATGTGAAACATCCTCGTCAATCTCACCGTTACCCTGAATCACGGCCCCGAGATACTTGAAACTATCCCTCTTACATACCATCCTGAGATAATAATATTTTAATCTAACAATATGATTCTTTCTAGATCCTTATTTTAATTAATTATATATATTTTGTTCATAATAACTTTTTTGTACCGATAGCAACAATTATATCAGCTATGATCGCGTGAGTCTTTTATATTTTAGTATTTTTCCTGTTTCTTTTTGAGTCAAATTAGTTAACACATACATTACTTTTTCTCCTTTTGGTATACAAAATTATTAAACTATTTTTTTTAATTATAATACCCAACCAATATTTAAACATCGTATGTATCGACATATATAATAACATCTTACTACAAGAGACATGCATTATTCAGGACTATTGTCCATACTATGTAAAAGACTATACTAAAAAATAATTAATTATTACTATTGATCAACAGATCTTTATTAAATCACATGTATTTAAAAATTTATAATCACATTTATTTATTTATAATAAAAATATCAATACGACACCTTACGATAGGATTGTAGAATTAAGAATTTAATAATTTTCACAATTTATACAGTTTCTATGTTAATTAAAAAAAAAAATCAAAAATCCCAATTACATATTCAAAGAAAACTACATATTTTCATATCACATGTCTTAACAGGCGCTAACGGGCCCCAACTTTAGCGAATCATGTTGATTAAGAAACACTTTTACAACTTAATTTCTATATCGACAAGATATCGCATATCCAAACAGAGATTTTGACAAGTCCTATAAGATGAACCACAAAATATCATTACATTTAAATATAATGTCAACCAAGCCTATGCATCTTCACCATCACTCGTGCTTGGACGCATATCAATGTAGAATTCGGAATCACCTCCATCGATGATCCTGCCTCTGTCACACATATTATGAACGACATATAAATGTTATATTAGGAACACTTGAAATGTTGATGTGAATTAGCATAATGACTAATTTTTTACTAGAAATGATTGGGTTGGGGGGAAGAGAAATAAACCTTTCAAGGACAAATTTGCCTTCTTTGTACTTCTGGCTTTTCTCATGAGCCACCTCCTGTGTAAAAGAGACAAATGATAGCCGTCAACAAGAGGAACTTTCAAGTTACCTGCCACGATAGGTGAACGTGCATACATTGATAGAGTGAAAATTCTTTATACTGACGGTGACGGTGTGTGTGTGTGTGCATATTATGTGGGTGTGTGTGTTCTCATGGTTACACAATTTGGCTCTATCGGTGCCTATGGACAAAGGACGAGGACGAGGAATAGGAGGGTTTACATATTTCCAGCCAGCAATCTGCCCACATTGACAGCAAAATATATCTGCTACAGTGTGCATTCCAGAAAGCATCATCCTTTCTTCACGAGGTCCATAAGTTATATTTACCCTGAATAACAAACACAAAGGAAGGTGAAAACTTCCATCATATAAATTGGTAGAGGTAAGTAACCCGATCAGCCTGGGAAGGAAAAGAACAGAAAATGGTGAGAACAACACACGTCTCTCAACTCTTGCAAAATCAGGAAAGCCAAGTAAAGAAGACAATTGAACTAGACGTTTTTTATGCGAATTTGAAAATTTAAGTTCTCAAAAAGAAAATGTGCCTCTAGGAAGAGATCACTTCCTAACGATGACATAAGCTAAACCATTCAACCCTTAAATTGAATAACTAGCTTGTGCTGTAACATGATTCAGCTTAGACTGAATCATAGACTCCTATCACCAAATAAGCTTTAAACATCGCAACAACAACAAAAAAATAACCCAGCGTAATCCCATAGGTGGGGTCTGGGAGGGTAGAGTGTACACAGACTTTACTACTACCTTGAGAAGGTAGAGAGGTTGTTTTTGATATACCTCGGTTAAACGATCAAGGAAAAAGAGGCACCAGCGAGCTGAAGTTGCACCATATTCTTCCTAATCACCTCACGTCAATACTTCTTAGGTCTACCTCTACCCCTCATAAGGCCCACAACGGCCAACCTCTCACACCTCCTAACCAGGGCCATCTACACCGCTCCTCTTCACTCCTTGTGCTCCACTGGTGTCACTCCCACCTTGTCCCTACTAACTTCATTCCTAATCTTTATCTTTCCTGGTATGCCAACACATCCACCTAAACATCAACATCCTCGTCTCTGTCAGTCTCATCTTCTCTACAAGAGAATCTAGACTAACCAATAATCTGCCCCATAAATATGTTCGTCTAACCACCGCTTTAAACATAGCAACATCTTTAAAAAAGGTAAAGTAGTTTCCTACCAACTACAGCTGCTTAGAAACTCAGCCTACACACAGCAACTGTGCAACAAAAGTGCAGCATGCTGCATTGTCTTCCGTTTTGACTTGCTAGGTCAATATCCCATTACAACAACAACAAACCCAGTATATTCCCACATTGTGAGGTAGGTCAATATCCCATTAATTTAACAATTAATGACACTATAACTTGAACTACAGTTGTTGATGACAACATACCATCTGGACAGCCAGGTTAATCCAGGGAAACCCAAGACTTGAAGGAAGATGGGCAAGAAGAATGCAAGCATACATACGTAAGTATGTACAGAACATACCTTAAATAACCTAGCAAACCCTATATCCAAATGTGGCCAAATTTAAACAATCATGCTCAACAGCACATAATAACTACCTGTGGCGGAGTGATCAATTGAAAGTTACAACTCAAATGTGAAAAAGTTCCTATATCCCTCAAGTTCATTTCATTGCAATAGCCATTTATATCTACATGTACATTTTTGGTGTTAAAAAGACTTTAAACTCCCCACACTTTTCCATCCCCCCCTCTTTCCAAATTTAAAGGAATAATAGTAAAAGAAGAAAGAATGGTTGATGGTACTTGTTTTTAATTCCTAACCAGAATGCAATTCTGGATTTAGCTCAAGTGCTGCAGTCCACTGATACACAGTAGGAGAATAGCTGATGTAGCGTGTCCGACTTGTCTTTCTGCGGGTTTGTACTTTTTGTACCATCTTGGTACTATCATAATGAAACCTTTACCATTTTGTCACAAATGGTTGCGTTGAATAAGAGGGTATTGCCTATAACTTTACTGAAAATAGATGCAGCAGGTTGTCAATGGTAAAGTGATACATAACCAATAAGAAGAAAACTTCCATTCTAAAACTTATTTTATCCGCTGCATCCTAATGACGCACCAACATATTAAACACCACTTTCTCCCAACAACAAAAGCAGTCACATTATAAGCCCCAAAAAGAAAGCACCAGTTGTCACTCACGAAGATGAAGGTTTACCGACAAATTAAATAACTTGTAAAAAAAATATTGATTCATGAAACAACAATATATTATATCGATCTGTTGTAGAGAATAAGTAGAGGCCACTTACACGTTACTGAAAAGGTATGCTTTTCCTCTGCGGCAATGGAAATTCTGAATAAATAGCATAAAGGAGATTACATCAGAGACATAAGTAATCATTGCAAACTAAAATGCAATTGTATGCAGCAAAAATGAAACACAATTTTTCATGCAATACAACATGACAAAGCAAGTAAACTAACAGTTCATACACAATGAGATAAAAAGAAACTTCTTGAATTTCAGTTAAGAAGTTTTTGTCAATTTTCCCCGCTTCTAGCTTTACTCACTTACATCACCTATAGGCGCTAGACAATTCTTATGAATATTTTACTTATGAGTGAAAAAGAAGTTGCTTTTAACCAGGGGCGGATCTGCTAAGGACCAAGGGGCTGCCACCCCACCTGCAAACCTCATCCGATATATATATATATCTAGAGAGAGAGAGAGAGAGAGAGAATTCATGATAAATAGTTAAAGTGCCACCCGTTGAACAAAATATTCCATGGTGCCACCGGCAAAACTCCAAATTCCTTCTAGGTTGCGTGAGTTCGATTCCAGCCCTCTACAAGGGCAATTAAGAATTAGGCGCTTCACCTATTCTCCTTTCCCTTAGTAGTAATTGTCTTCTAGAGAAAAGGTGTCTTTTAGATGAAGAGGTGCCTCTTATAGGAAAGGTTGTGTCCTTTCATTATTTGATTTCCAACAATTCTATTTAAACCCCAACTACTTATAACCTTTCTGTCTTCTCTATTACCTTAGAATTAATGTTTTCTTCTCCAAAAAAGATCAAGTTTCATAGTTCTTGCTTTTCAGAAGAATTTCTTCACTATTTGCTTAGTGCAAAACTCAATAGACTTGTCATATCCACTAAAACAATTCATATAATTTCATAGCAATCTCGCAGAGCAGAGGGAGCAAATATCGTTTTTAGGAAAGCATTTTATGAAGATTTCCATGAACATAAAATATTATATGAAGAAGAACACAAGATGAAGATTTAATAATCTAAACAACGAACAAAGAGTTAAGGCTTGAAACAACTGCAAAACGCTTTACTAAAAACGATATTTGCTCTCTCTATTCCGCGAGATTGCTAGGATATTATATGCAAATAGTTTTAACGGATATGACAAGCTTACTGAATTTTGCACTAAGCAAATAGTGAAGATATTCTTCAGAAAAGCAAGCAAGAACTATGAAACTTGATCTTTTTGGAGAAGAAAACATTTATTCATTTCTCATGTAATAGAGAAGACAAGGTTATGTTAGAAAATAAGTAATTGGAGTTTATAAAGAATTGTTGCAAACCACATAATCAAAGGACACAACCTTTCATCTAATAGGCACCTCTTAGACTAAAAAACACATCTTATTAAAAAGACGCTTTTTCTCTTAAAGACACCTCTTTTCTAAAAAGACACATCTTTATAAAATATATTTAGCAATTCAATTTAAGCAAAAAATCCAACAGTAATTCTTTTTTACAATTTGTTTTATTTAATCTTTGTTTATTTTATTTTTTTTAATGTTTTTGGCCTTTTTTACAACAACAACATACCCAGTGTTATCTCTGGGGGATAGAGTGTACGTAGACCTTACCTTTATCTTGATAGGAAACTATCCCCAAAATCTCTAAAAGAGAAAACAACTTCCCCCGCTTAATGAATATGTAGTATTTAAAATGATAACTACTACTCCCTCCGTTTCAAAAAGAATGACGTACTTTTACTTGGCACAAAGTATAAGAAAATAAAGAAACTTTTGAATCTTGTGGTTTTAAATAAAGTTGTGTCAAATGTACCAGAATGTCCTTTAATCTTGTGGTCTTGCCATGTGGAAAGTTGAAATTAAAGTATTGCCAAAAAAAGAAAGGATCATTCTTTTTTAAACAGACTAAAAAGGAAAACAGGTCATTCTTTTTTAAACAGAGGGAGTAGTTAGGAGACTTACGAGTTTCTCCAAGGAGGAAGCAGATCTGCCGCAACTGCGATTTGTGTAACCAAGAACAATAACATACCCAATAAAATCCCACAAGTAAAGTCTAGAGAGGGTAGAGTGTACGCAAAACGGATCCAAAAGACCATCGAAAATCCTCACAAACCATTCATCGAAAATCCCACAAACCGATCCAATAGATCGTCGAAAATCCTCACAAACCGATCCAGTAGATCGTCGGAAATCCTCACAAAGCGATGGATTCCCTTCTTCCACAACCTATATATCTTTGAGGATGCATAGGTTTCACTAACTCTAGCTGTTAGGGAAATTTTTTTTTTTCCTCACCCTTGTAATGATGTATTTATATACTAGGGTTGGGATTAAGAAGAGGACATGCCAATGGACTAATTAACACCCCTTAAGGGTGGACCGGCCCAATAGATATTTCAAACGGAATGTTTTGATGCATGAATTCTTAGGATGGCTTGCTTGATCTAGTTAATTCCTTTGCTAATTTAGACAAGGGTAGAATAATAACTATGGCAAAGTATTATCCAAAAAAATAACAAATTTAAGATTGGTGTTTCCAACTCAATATTTTTCATAATCCATATGCAATGTGATGATCCCAAGTTCTAAAACTCTTAAGTTGCGCGGACTCTTCATTTTTGTTTCTGAACTGACGACACTAGCAAGGGTGCACGATTTGGTCAATCGATGTGGGTCGTGGTATACGTTTACCAGAGTCCATGGACAAATTTGGGGGGGGGGGGGGGGGGGGGGGGGGGGGAGGATATAGATTTTGATATTTAAAAGTAGAAGATAAAACATCTTTAGGGCAGGTAGAATGCAATACCTTCAATCTTTTTTTAGCTTTTCCTCTTGGTCAATATTTGCTATTTATGAGCATTCTCTTTTCGTAAAAAAGGGGGATATTTCTAAATTAACTCAAAACGGATACTACTAGGAGAGTATCCGTTTGCCTATTTCTTATTTCGTATTGCTTGTACTTTACTTATTTTGTATTTCCTTGATATTTACTATTATTATTTTATCGCTTATTTCTGTTGTGTTATACATTTTGTTTCGAGTTGCATTACGACCTTGCTATACTATTTTCTCTCTTGAGCCGGGGGTCTATCAAAAACAACCTCTCTACTTCTTCGGAGGTAGCGGTATGGACTGCGTACATTTCACCCTCCCCAGACCTCATTATGTGGGAATATACTGGGTTGTTGTTGTTGACAATTAAATTATGCCTTTTTAATGCCCATTTTGGAGAAGGAAAGATTGCATTCTACAACATATATGTAAGTTCTCCACGGAATATCTCTCAAAATTTAGAATATCTTTATAGCTCTATTAATATAATTTTGAGTTTTTTTAGCCGAATCCAACACATGTATTAATGCCTAAATCTATACTAGACTTTGTCGAATCCGCATCCGTGTCAGAAACCCACACTCGCGTCCGAGCAATTTAGCTCCAACTTACAAGGACTTACTGATCTCACAAAAGCATTGATCAAAGCAAATCTTGTAAGAGATATATTTACTTATGAAGTTGACACTGATTTTATTTGTTGCGATCGCGACTATAGGAAGAGCATTTCTCATCCATGAAGCAGACAAAAATAAATTGCGAAATAGCATTGGGGATCAATATTTAAATGATTTTAGTTGGTTATAAAAAGCACAAAATATTTTCTAATGTACGTAATGATGTCATCATTGGCTGTCTTCAAAATACAAAAACTTGTCGAGCACATTTGGAAATGAATGATGTATGTTTATAATATTAATAATATTATCGGAAGCTTTATGCCTCGCGCCACGTTGTCATAACTACTACATTTCACATTCAATCTATTTGTCTACATAAATAGAAAAAAAATGAATAAACCGAACTGAAGGACAAAGTCGATCAACACAGCCAAATGTTTACTCTGTTTGGACAGTGTATAAATACCAAATGTCTATGCTCGAAGCACGTGGCACCTGAAACCTAGAACTCGGAACCAAAATAAGCCAAGTTGTGAATAAAGTGACCAAAATAGACCACCTATTTAATAAGTTACCAAAATAGGCTAAACGAAACCGTTGAAGTATTGAGTTATTTGCTGTTATTTTTCTTTTTTAGTTTAGTAATTTTATTTCTGAAATTCAGTTATCTAAGTTGATATAGAATTGGATTTATTAGTATCCTACTTAAAGGTAGAATATGATTTTATTAGTTTCCTAGTTAGAAATAAAATAAGAGTCTTTTTGTCAATTTATATTCTCAGATGTGGATGATTAAACAAGCAGAATATTTTTTATCCTCAAATGTTTTCTTCTGCTCTGTGTTCCGTAGAACAATAATTGGTATCAGAGCCAATTTCTTGAGGGATCTATAAGAGAGAAGACCCCAAAAATAACCCTGCCTAAAAGTCAATATTGTTATGGCTTCCAATAATTTTTCAATTCCTTCACCCCTAATTTTTTCCGGTGAGAATTATCCAATTTGGGCTATCAAGATGAGAACATACTTGTGAGCATATGATCTATGGCAAGCGGTAGAGGTTGGAAGAGAGGTAAATCCTTTGCCAGATAATCCAACTATGGCGCAAATTAAGAATCACAGAGAAGAGGTTGCAAAAAACTTTAAAGCTCTCTCTTGCATACAATCAGCACTTTCGGAAGTAATTTTCGCTAGAGTTATGGCGAGTGAGACTGCAAAGGAGGCTTGGGACACGTTGAAAGAAGAATTTCACGGAAGTGACAAGATTAGGCAAATAAAAGTGATAAATTTGAGAAGAGAGTTTGAAATTCTCAGAATGAATGATTCAGAAACTATTGAAGAATTCTCCAACAAGTTGGTGAAGGTTGTAAACCAAATCAGACTTATGGGAGAAGAGCTTACGGATTCAAGAATCGCGGAAAAGGTTCTTGTGAGTTTACCGGAAAGATTTGAAGCAAAGATCTCCTCACTCGAAGATTCAAAGGATCTTACAAAACTGTCACCTTCGGAACTTGTACATGCTCTTCAAGCTCAAGAGCAAAGAAGATCCTTGAGGCTAGAAGAAGCTACTGAAACTGCTCTTCAAGCCAAGTTCAAAGGGAAGATGCAGATGCTAGAGGAAGGTAAAATCCCAGCAACTTCTACTAATTCTAGTAGAAATAATCAAGGCGATTCTCGCAATGAAGTCAAGAAGAAAGAAAACTTTCCTCCATGCAAGTATTGCAAAAAAAATAATCATAAAGAGGATGATTGTTGGTTTAAGGAGAAGAAACCACCTCTCCAGTGTAGATATTGCAATAAGTTTGGTCATATTGAAAGGTTTTGCAGAGTGAAAAGGAGAACAACCAACAAACTCAAAAAGCCAACGTTTCGGAAGTTGAAGAACAGGAGTAGTTTGTATTTACGGCGATGGCAGCAACAAGATTGAATGATGAAAACACATGATTTTTGGATAGTGGTTGCACTCAACACATGACCAGCAAACGAGAATATTTTACGAAATTGGAATCTGCCAAAGGTGATGTCAAGTTAGCCGATAAAACCAAGTTGGAGATTGTTGGTAAGGGAACTGTGGCAATTGAAGCTCCCAAAGGTACTAAATTTATTCAAGATGTTTTATTGGTACCTGATCTTGACCAAAATCTATTGAGTGTTGGTCAAATGCTAGAACGAGATTATATGTTATTGTTCAAAGACAAAAAATGTGTTGTTTCTGATTCTAGCGGCCAAGAAGTGATTACGGTTGAAATGATAAAAAAAAGTTTTCCTTTGAGTTGGAACTCAGATTCTGAGCAAGTTTGTCAAAGTAGTCAATGTGAGCAAGTTATTGTGACCACCAAGCACAACGATGACGATTTTATTTTTTATTCTGGAAAAGTTGAAAATTGTTGCGCTACAATAGACGTTGAAATCGAACAAATCACTTCTCAAGAAAATCCTCAAAAGCTTCAAAACAATAACGAGGCTATAACTAAGGATAATCCAAATACTGTAGCTGGGACCATATCCGAATCTCCAGACTCTGGCAATGACAATGGTTCCAATTCAGACGTCACATTTCATGAAGATCAGAATGACGGAGATGATGGGATGGATGATGCGATGATGTGTCAAACTATGATGATGATAACAACTATATGTTTTACAAAAATGATGATGATGTTGAATGTGATTACTTGAGCATGCAGGCACAATTTGATAATGTTGATTTGCCTGCTGAGGTTAAGGCAACGGTTTCTTGGTTAAATGAACCTGCTTCCAGTTCAAAAGTGTCTTCCCAAGTTAGCTTTTCAAGTCATCTAGCAGGTGCTCAGACATCAACTCCCATAAATCCTGAGCATGCAAATAGTGGCTTTCCGCAGGTCCCTGCTTCAAGCAGTACTCTGGTGGTGTCTGGAGGATCAAATTCTCGTGGAAAGGAAGAGGCTTCTGAAGATGAGGAGACCAATGACAACTGGCATTGGTTTCTTTCAGAACTAAAATCTGTTGTCTCAGGATAACGTCCAATTACTTTTATTTCTGATTTCCAAAGAGGGATAAGAGTGTCTTTGGTGAAGAATGTTACCACGATTTTTGTCTGTGTTACCTTGCAAAGAAACTTAATAATGATTTAAAAGGGCAGTTTTCGCATGAAGCTAGGCGCCTTATGATCCAAGATTTATATGCTGCTACTTGTGCCCCAAAACGCGAGTCTTTTGACCGCTGTGCTGAGAATATTAAAGCTATCTCACCTGAAGTTTACAATTAGGTAACTAGAAGTGAGCCCGAACACTAGGCAAATGCCTTTTTTTGTGGGGCAAGGTATGACCACTTGACATGCAACTTTGGGCAACGTTCCTATGATTGGATTGCGGAGGTGAATGAGCTGCCAATAACTCAAATGGTTGATGTATTATGTGGTAAAATAATGGAATTGATCTATACTAGGCGTGTTGAATCTAGTAAGTGGGTTACTACATTGACACCTTTGATGGAACAAAAACTTCAAAGTGAAACATCAAGAGCGAGGTCACTTCACCTGTTACCCTCATATGGCAGCAGATATGAAGTGCTCTACATGGTTGATGCCATTGATGAATACGCTGTGGGGCAGCTGAAAGAATATGACCGTAAGAAAGTAGACGCTGCCACCAAGGAGGATCAACTCGCTGATATATTTACCAAAGCTCTTCCAAAAGAAACTCTTCGTGAACAACTTGGAGTTACCAGCAAACAACTCAGGGAGAAGTGTTAAAGTATTGAGTTATTTGCTGTTATTTTTCTTTTTTAGTTTAGTAATTTTATTTCTGAAATTCAGTTATCTAAGTTGATATAGAATAGGATTTATTAGTATCCTACTTGAAGGTAGAATAGGATTTTATTAGTTTCCTAGTTAGAAATAGAACAACAGTCTTGTCTATTTATATTCGCAGGTGTGGATGAATAAACAAGCAGAATATTTTTTATCCTCAAACGTTTTCTTCTTCTCTGTGTTCCGTAGAACAACAATAACAAATTATTACGTTTTTCACTTTTTTCTTAACGGTCAACTAACAGAGTTGATTTTTTTAAAACGTAATAAATTATCATGTTTTACAATTTCTTTTGTAAAACGTAATAATTTATAACGTTTTATCAAAAAAAATATATAAAACATAATAAATTATTACGACTTACACGAAAATCTAAAAAAAATAAGTTAGTGTTTTATCACATCACTGCTTTTGTGTCTACTTTTTGTCAAATTTGACAAATCGTAATAAAAACTTACGTTTTATGTCAAACTTACTTTATACCAAACACTTTGACTATTTATGTCAAATTGTAAGAAATTTGACTTTATGTTAATAAAGTTACTTTTATACTTTATGTCAAATTGTATAACAGTAACCCCTATACTTGTGTCGCCCATTGAGACTTTCAATATTTGGATTGGCTGCGGTAACTTTAACTTTATACCTTGAACCACCTGCGTGACCATAGATTCAGCTGTTTTTTTGTGATAAAGGTGGTGGCCGAGCCATGTTGCGCGCACCTCGACTAATACAAATACGTTCCTTTCAACCTTGGAAAGAATGTAACCTCCAGAGTTATATATCTCAACTAGTATTTGATCTGCTGATGCCGGAAAACTTTAGGTTACTAGTCTTATTCTGAGATGTTTAACATGATTTCTTGTGCTATTGCAACAAAAATGTTCCGGGAAAAGGCCATCAACAAGCACCCCAAGGGCTGACTGCACTTCACCAGATTTTTGGACCAAACAGAGGGGGAAATAGGAGAAAGTGGATAAGGAAGAAAAAGAAAACAAGATGGACGGCTGCATATTCAAATGCCTTTTGTACATTTTTATTAACATCAAGTGTAAAAGTAACTTTATTGACATAAAGTCAATTTTTTTACAATTTGACATAAATAGTGAAAGTGTTTGGTATAAAGTAAGTTTGACATAAAGTGTCGGACACAAATTTGACATAAAACGTAAGTTTTTATTACGATTTGTCAAATTTGACAAAAAGTAGATATAAAAACGGTGATGTGACAAAACACTGACTTATTTTTTTTAGATTTTCGTATAAGTCGTAACAATTTGTTACGTTTTATGTTTTTTTTGATAAAACGTAATAAATTATTACGTTTTACAAAAGAAATTGTAAAACGTAATAATTTATTACGTTTTACAAAAAGTCAACTCTGTTAGTTGACCGTTAAGAAAAAACTAAAAAACGTAATAATTTATTACGTTTAGCCTATTTTGGTAACTTATTAAATAGGTGGCCTATTTTGATCACTTTATTCATAACTTCGCTTATTTTGGTTCCGAGTTCATTTCAGATTACTAGAGCTCTAAACATGCCTTTGCTTTTAATGCACGCAAAGGATAAGAATCTACAATTTGAGTTCTTACAAGAAAAACGTGTTCAATAGAGGAAAAGAAATCCCATACTCGAACATAACAAACGAGGCTTATCACTTCCTTGAAGAAAAGCTTCAATTTGTTGGCGATCCACACTACGCTTTTCAAAGAAATCTTATTGAAGGATTTGAATCCATATTTGGGGGGGGTTCTAACTTTGGTTGTTCCTATCAAAAACTTGTTCCAAAAGCATCTTCCCTTCATCTCGGTCTAGGCTGATCTTTGTTCTGATGATGATGATAAACAATCATCAATTTGTGAGGTATATATATCCCCAGCCTTTTTCTGTACGCTTCTTTCTCAAAGAGGGCCTGTATGCTTCTTACTTTCTAAAAGAGGGCCTGCAACTGGGCTTTCTTCACCGCCCCTAAAGGCATTAGGAAGAGATTTAATCAGCCTGCATAATAACTTCAACCGATAGAAAAATCTATCAAGACCTAAAAACAAAGAAGACCATCTTCCAGAGAGTCTCTTCATTTTGCATATCTCGATTTCCAAATTCTCCTCACGATTTTCTCTTCGAGAACACTCACCTTGTCGATTATCCCTTCATTCCTTTCATCATCCTTACGGCATTTTAAAGTCCAAATATTTACTCCAAAAACCAAATAATTTGTATTATAATGAAGACTATCACCAAGATCTGCCTATCTGAGCTTTCCACGTTGCCAGTCCCAAGGCTAACCACATTGCCAGTTGCGGTATACTAGCAGCCAGCGTCAACCTTGTCAAATTCACGACGAATCCTCAAGACACTTCACAGAACAATTTCTTAAAATTTGAAACTTCTGAATTAACAAGAAACACGTTACATTTGCTTTAAATAACATGACAATTACTCATTCACTATTACTTGTACCTAAAGTGATATATAACCATGACAATGAAAGATCAAGATTTCCACAGCAATATCTAGGGATTCAACCAACAAAAAAAGAACAAATAAGTGGAGGATATCCCGTCGATTTAGTCAGAGGTGCACAAAAGTTGCCCCAGACACCACAATTATAAACAAAAAACTAATAAATACCACCTCCCGTGGATTAGTCCAGGTGCTGGAAAGCTAACTAGAACACCACAGTTATTAAAAAACTAATGAGTGTCAGATATCCCGTGGACTTAGTCGAGGTGCATGAAAGTTGGCTTAGACACCTGTTGGACAATAAAAATTCTCAAGACCGAAAATAATAATCGAGACAAGAAAAATACTGCAACAATTGATTTATAGATTTCAATGTGCGTGTTACAATCTCTATGAATCCTCTGATTCACCTTTTCAAATATAATTCAAGGGCTTCGAGCTTGATCTTGAGCTTGATTGGTGAACTTGATGGATTTGATCTTGACTTGTGCTTGAATCCAAGGGCTTCGGAGCTAATTCTTAAATCTTGCGGTCTTGATCTTGAATCTTGATTTGCGGATTTGATAAACTTGATCTCGACTTATACTTGACTTCAAGGGCCTTTGAGCTTGTTCTTGAATTTTGTAGTCTTGATCTTGAATCTTGATGAACTGATCTTGAATGCTTGAATTTGTAGAGAAATTGCAGCGTTTGATCCACGAGCTCTCTCTTGCTTCTTGCTAGACTTGTTGGTGTCTTTTCTGAATTATGAGACCGCTATTTTTAGTTGTAGGGTGTAAAGAGTCATGATAAATGTGAACTTTCTTTGACCAATCAAATTTAAGTGACAGTCATGATAACTATGGATTTCCTTTGACCAATCAGGATTTAAGTGACATGACACTTTTTTATGGGCTTTTAATTCACTGCATTATTTTGACATGTTGCATGGTCCCATTGGCTCCTTTACTTGACTTGACATGCCACGTCATTTGACACGTGGCACCAAATTGGGCCTCTAGAACATGATGACATCTTGGGCTTGCTAAAGTGGGCTTGGTCATTTGTAGCCCAAATTAATATGACATCTTGGGCTTCGCTAAAGTGGGCTTAGTCATTTATAGCCCAAATCAATGGTCTAACCCAATTGAGGTTGGACTTTAATTAAATTCATATATGTTTAGACTTAACTAATTAATTCAACTATATTAGTCTGCAATATTTGTTTGAGATTAATATATTTTGAATTTAATATAATCCGAATTTTGTACGGATTTAAATTTAACAAAATTTCGTTACATACAAATTGCCCCCTACTTCAAGGCTGGTCGAGTACATACTTTAGAGACTACACTTGAAGTATGATTATTTAGGCATAAGATCCAATTTCAAATAGATTTTGGAAAACATTTTACCATCTTACTTAACAAGGAATAAAATTCTTCCAATTTGAATTTATATTGAAGAAGAAAACAACCTCCAATTTAAATTTGTATGGAAAAAGGAAACAACTCCCAATTTGAATTTGTATGGGAGAAGAAAATAGCCTACCATTTGAATTTGTATTAGAGATGAAAACTCTTCCAATTTGAATTTGCATTGAAGATGAAAACTCTTCCAATTTGAATTTGTATTAGAGATGAAAACTCTTTCAATTTGAATTTGTATTGGAGATGGAGACTCTTTCAATTTGAATTTGTATGGAAGAAGGAAACAACCTCCAATTTGAATTTACGTTGGAGATGGGAACTCTTCCCATTTGAATTTGTATGGAAGAAGGAAACAACCTCTAATTTGAATTTGTATTGGAGAATGAAACATCCATCTACAACTCTATAAAAGGATGTAGGTTCCCCACTTTTTCAGTATCAATTTTGGGATTTCCAAGCCATCAATAATATTGAGGTAATTTCTTTCCCTCCTACTTTTCTCTTATTTTCGTCACTTTTTTTTCAGCACAACATGTTAGTGGTAGAAAATTCATATGTCATTGTAGGAATATCGAAATCATGAAGTGTTTGATATTCTAGAAACTAAACTTCGAGATCTATAACATATCCAAAATTCAGCATTAAACTCCTTCAATATAATTCTTGATAATTTTTTGAAGTTAGCCCTGAAATTTTATCATGCTAAACATTTCAGATTTGCACCTCTACTAAAATTTTCATATTTCGATGTAGGAATGATGAAATCATAAGGCGCTTGATTTTTTATGAAACTAGACTCAAACATATATAACATATCCGAAATTCATGATTTAATACCTTCAGCATTATTTTAGACAAAATTTTGAAGTGGACTTTAAATTCTGTCATGCTGAAAATTTCAGATCTGCGCTTCTTTACTAAAACTTCCATATCTTAAAGTAGGAGCGATAAAATCATGAACCGCTTCATTTTTCCAAAACTAGACTCGAAAAAATATAACATATACGAAATTCATGATTTAAAACTTTCAGCATTATTTTAGACCGAATTTTGAATTTGACTTTAAATTCTGTCATGCTGAAAATTCCAGATTTGTGCGTCTTTATTGAAATTTTCATATCTCAAAGTAGGAGCGATAAAATCACGAACCGCTTGATTTTTTCAAAACTAGGCTTCACGAGACAAATCATATCTAGGCGTGGGAACATTGAAATTGTGTGTCCTTTTTCGTTGGAAAGAGAACTCTAATGTTTACGACACTTTTGATAGACAAGCAAACTCAAGGGTGTAATTTGATCCATCTTTGCCGATCGAGATACTGGCCATATTTAGGTGAGCATTCCTTCTTTTCGCTCTTGTTCCCCTTTTTTTTTTCTTCTTCTTCTTTTTTTTTTTAGGTGAACTACAAGCTCTTGCTCAAGATAACGTCTTTTTTATAAAGGAGATAGTCTTATGATGCAAAGGGATAGATATCCTTTCCTACCATAAATAAGGTAGTCCTTGAAGGTAATCTTACGGTGCACAGGGATGGCTACTCATCCCCGCCCTAAGAAAAGGTAATTTTATGGTAATCTTATGGTGCAGAGGGACGGTTATTCGCCCCTGCCATAAGAAAAGGTAATTTTATGGCGTATAGATGAATACTCGTCCCCGCCATAAGAAAAGGTAATTTTATGGCGTATAGATGAATACTCGTCCCCGCCATAAGAAAAGGCAACTTTATGGTAATCTTTCCGCCATAAGAAAAGGTAACTTTATGGTAATCTTACGGCACATAGGGATGGCTACCCGTCCCTGCCATAAGAAAGGGTAATTTTATGGTAATCTTACGGCGCATAGGAATGACTACTCATCCCCGCCATAAGAAAATGTAACTTATGCTAATCTTGCGGCGCATAGAGATGACTACTCGTTCCCGCCATAAGAAAAGGTAACTTTATGGTAATCTTACGGCGCATAGGGATAGCTAGTCGTCCCCGCCATAAGAAAAAGTAATTTTACAGCGCATAGGGATGACTTAGTCAAAGATTCTTTTATACCTATTGTTGTACGCCATAGATTTAACCCTTTTTCTTTCCTTTGCAGTTTGAAGAGATGGTGATTTTCAGACACTATCTTATAGTCGAAACTGAAGATGGGGCAAGCAGACTCGACTTTTGACTCACACTCCATTGATTGGTCGATATGCAAGTTCGTGGCCTTCTTTCAAGAACCCATTTTCCATGACGAACTGGACTTTGGTACAAACCCCTAATTCTGATCAGTCATTCAAGTTGTTCTCTTTTCAAGCGTCGGAGCATCATCATGCAAATATCGCAACTCTACTTCTAAGCTTGGGTCGTCGTATAACTTTAGGAGAGATAAGTTGGAGAGTCGCAATGACACTTGAGGGAGAGTACCGTCACATTCCTGGGTATTGGGAGTGGACAGAAGATATACTTAGTAGGAGCCAAGAAAAGGAACTCTGAGTAAGGTACAGATTTATGATACCATTTATGCATCACTTTTTACTTATGACCGTAACTCAGACATATTTCAAGCATTCTGTGAAGCTTGGTGCCCCAAGACAAATACACTTCTCGTATCTGTCGGGGAATTATCTATTTCTTTATGGGATTTGCATGTTCTTGGAGGCTTGCCAATTCAGGGAATTCTTTATGAAGAAGTAGTGTCTGAGGCCAAAGAACTTATAGGATTAGAAGCAAAAAAGATAAGGTATGTCTCTCGAACTTATGAGTACTTATTTGTGGCCTTTTATAACCTGCGAGATGCTAGCCAAGAAGTATCATTCAGCGATTGGATAACATTCTGGTGCAAGAAACCTTCAAAGTACAACCCCTGCTCCACCAAGGCAGGAAAAGAAATCTGCTCGCCCTGAATTGACACACAACTCTAGCGGGGTTTTACCCAATACACTAAGATGGTCATATACTGAAGAAAAGGTATTTTCTAAGCTTGGGGTGAACCGTGACAAAAAAGATAAAACATATTTGCAGCTTTCTTGTCTTATTGGTTGTGTGCTTTTGTTTTTCCAGTACGAAAGGTGACTTCATTCGCCCTGGGACTTTCAAAATGGCATGAATAATGGCAAGTGGTCGGCCTTACAATACCGGTACTGGCTAGCATTTACAGTGGACTAAACAAGATATCTTCTTCAGCGCAACTTGATCAAATCAAGGTTTTCTTTCCTATTCACTATGTGTATGGTTGGATTGCTCGTTATTTCAGGACCCATTATCCATTTGCCAGTGGCCGTCTGTTCCCATTATGATCATATACTCCGGAGAGGGCGGTGCAAAATATTTTGACAAAAATAATGCAAGAAAGTGTATCCATAATGGGAAGAATGTGGTTTGGACTTCTACCATGCAGGACAAAATGCACCCTTACTTTTATGTGGATAGGGAGAACGCCCCAACATTGGAGACGAGCTACTTTATGAGTATTCGTTTTAGCTATCTCACAATTAGATGCAGAAACTCATTTATCATTGAGCCATATAGTCTACACCGCTTCCGTCAATAGTTTGGATTTTATCAGAATATTTCGAGCATCATGAAGAATGACATTTGCACTGCCTTTTTAGAAAAAGGACTAACATTTTGGAGGATTTGCACATTGAACCGGTCATCCTCACGAGCAACTTTTCCTTCAATTTCGCCTAATGTAGGTGAGTTCTTCGGAACCGACTATCAGACTTGGTGGAAAAAGACTCATGGGGATTTCCTTGATCATCACCTATAGACTTTGACGAACATTGTTGTTTCGTCTACCGCTACACATTTGGGAAATTCTAATGAAGTAACTATAAATGAGGCCCTTATTACTGATGTTCCTCCTTCTTCGAATGACAGGCTACCAAATCAACATAAAAATGAGAGATCTCACACGCCCCCGGTGGTATACAAGGGCAAGACTCCTTCTCAAACTACTCATGTCTCTAAAAGGTTATCCCAAGATGAAAGTGAGAGTAGTAGTAAAGACCGTTGCTGGAAAAAAGTAAAGGTACATTTCGACGATGCGAGAGGTACTAGTCCACAGGTGATTGAAATTCATGATGACGCGGATAATCCATTGAGGATTATATCAGCTCTTATCGAGGAGGTATGGTTACATCTATTTTACCGAGTGTATCTTAATGACCCCCTTTTTTATTAATGCCTTTTTTTGTTCTTATGCAGCCGGCTAATGTTACAACTTTGTAGCGTGAAGGGTCACATGATAGTGATGAGTCTGTATTTGGTCCAAATCTGATGGAACCACCTTCCATACCTCCTCGATAGGAGCTGATATAATCATCAATAGATTATCCGCGTCATCATAAATTTCAAATACCGGTGGACTAGTACCTCTCGCATCGTCGAAATGTACCTTTACTCTTTTCCAGCAACAGTCTCTACTACTACTCTTACTTTCATCTTGGGACAGCCTTTTAGAGACATGAGTAGTTTAAGAAGGAGTCTTGCCCTCGTATACCACCGGGGGCGTATGAGATCTCTCTTTTCATGTTGATTTGGCAACTTGTCATCCGAAGGAGGAACATCAGTAATAAGGGCCTTATTTATAGGTACTTCATCAGAATTCCCCAAATGTGTAGCGGTAGATGACCCAGCAATGTTCATTAAAGTATGTAGGTGATGATCAAGGAAATCCCCATGCGTCTTTTTCCACCAAGTCTGATAGTCGGTTCCAAAGAACTCGCCTACATTAGGCGAAATTGAAGGAAAAGTTACTCGTGAGGATGATCAGCTCAATGTGCAAATCCTCCAAAATGTCAGTCCTTTTTCTAAAGAGGCAGTGCGAATGTCATTCTTCATGATGCTCGAAATATTTTGATAAAATCCAAACTGTAGACTGAAGCGGTGTGGACTATATGGCTCAATGATAAATGAGTTTCTGCATCTAATTGTGAGATAGCTAAAACAAATACTCATAAAGTAGCTCGTCTCCAATGTTGAGGCGTTCTCACTATCCACATAAAAGTAAGGATGCATTTTATCCAGCATGGTAGAAGCCCAAACCATATTCGGATGCATTTTGTCCTGCATGGTAGAAGTCCAAACCATATTCTTCCCACTATGGATACACTTTCTTGCATCATTTTTGTCAAAATATTTTGCACCACCCTCTTCGGAGTATATGATCACAGTGGGAACAGACGGCAAATGGATAATGGGTCCTGAAATAATGAGCAATCCAACCATACACATAGTGAATAGGAAAGCGAACCTTGATTTGATCAAGTTGCGCTGAAGAAGATATCTTGTTTAGTCCACTATAAATGCTAGCCAGTACCAGTATTGTAAGGCCAACCACTCGCCATTATGCATGCCATGTTGAAAGTCCCAGGGTGAATAAATTCACCTTTCGTACTGGAAAAACAAAAGCACATAACCAATAAGACAAGAAAGCTGCCAATATGTGTCATCTTTTTTGTCATGGTTCACCCCAAGCTCAGAAAATACCTTTTCTTCGGCATATGACCATTTTAGTGTATCGGGCAAAACCCCGCTAGGGTTGTGCGTCAATTCAAGGCGAGCAGATTTCTTTTCCTGCCTTGGTGGAGCAGGGGTCGTACTTTGAAGGTTTCTTGCACCAGAATGTTATCCAATCGCTGAATGATACTTCTTGGCTAGCATCTCGCAGGTTATGAAAGGCCTCAAATAAGTACTCACAAGTTCGAGAGACATACCTTACCTTTTTTGCATCTAATCCTGTAAGTTTTTTGGCCTCAGGCACTACTTCTTCATAAAGAATACCCTGAATTGGCAAGCCTCCAAGAACATGCAAATCCCATAAAGAAATAGATAATTCCCCGACAGATGTGAGAAGTGTATTTGTCTTGGGGCACTAAGCTTCACAGAATGCTTGAAATATGTCTGAGTTACGGTCATAAGTAAAAAGTGATGCATAAACATCATCATAAATCTGTACCTTACTTAGAGTTTCTTTTCTTGGCTCCTACCAAGTATATCTTCTGTCCACTCCCAATACCCAAGAATGTGACGGTACTCTCCCTCAATTGTCATCGCGGCTCTCCAACGTATCTCTCCTAAAGTTATACGACGACCCAAGCTTGGAAGTAAAGTTGCGATATTTGCATGATGATGATCCGGCACTTGAAGAGAGAACAACTTGAATGACTGATCAGAATTAGGGGTTTGTACCAAAGTCTAGTTCATCATGGAAAATGGGTTCTTGAAAGAAGGTCACAAAATTGAATATCGACCAATCAATGGAGTGAGTCAAAAGTCGAGTCTGTTGGGCCCCACCTTCAGTTTTGACTATAAGATACTTGAATCCGGTGGAAGGGAAGGTGTAGTGTCTGAAAATCACCATCTCTTCAAATTGCAAAAGAAAGAAAAAGCAGAAAAAGGGTTAAATCTATGGCGTACAACAATAGGTATAAAAGAATCTTGACTAGGTATAAAATTACTTTTTCTTATGGCGGGGACGAGTAATCATCCCTATACGTTGTAAGATTACCATAAAGTTACCTTTTCTTATGGCGGGGACGAGTAGCCATCCCTATGCGCCGTAAGATTACCATAAAGTTACCTTTTTTATGGCGGGGACGAGTATTCATCCTTATCCGCCGTAAGATTACCATAAAGTTACCTTTTCTTATAGCGGGGACGAGTAGTCATCTCTATGCGCCGCAAGGGATGACTTGGTGACAACATCATACTTGCCTTTGAGGGTCCCTTCAATGAATTCCTTCAATTGCTTAATCGGGGTCATTCCCTCAGAAGAAACTTGTACCTCTTTAGTCGATGGTATTTGTTTCACAGGATGTTCTGTCACTTGAACTTCCGGAGATTTTCTAGGTGCATGGCTAGACTCTCCGTCTATCAGGCCTTCCATCCTATCCACTATCTTATCAATCCGAGCATCTTAATTCTAAACATATTTGGTCAGACCCTCGATTGCCTTTGTCAGATTCGCCAGCTGCCCTCCATAGACGAGGCATCAGTCACCATTGCTTGCATGATCACTGGAGACATTGGAGAGTAACACGGATTGTCGTATAAGTTGATCTTCGAAGTGCTCGGCTTATGCGGTGTAAGTGGAGATGACGCGTTTGTTAAACGACCACGCTTTTTGCGCCACATTATTTCAAACCATAATGCTCAAGTAGAGCAAGCGTCTTCTTAAGTGTTTCTGCCACGTTGGTTCCTCCTTTCGAAGCATTTGCATTGGACTTCATTCCTTTTAGGGTTAAAGATCCCAAAACTGGTGTTGGCGCGAATGACACTGGATGTGTTTGTTGTCCTAACATGTTGGCCTTGCTCTTTGTGACAGCTCTCAAGCTTCCGAAAGTAACACCAAGGATGCTTTCTACTTCGGCAGAGAAATTTGAACCAGCAGTCTTGGAAGCAGTTGATTGAGAATTGATCTTCTTGGAAGTCATTTCAGTGTTGTTAAAATTCAAAGTTGGAAAAGTTGAGATGAGAGGTAGAGATCGTCATACTGGGCGTGCCAGAATTTGTTGGACAATAAAATTCTCAAGACCGAAAATAATAATCGAGACAAGAAAATACTGCAACAATAGATTTATTGATTTCAATGTGAGTGTTACAATCTCTACGAATCCTCTGATTTGTCTTTTCAAATATAATTCAAGGGCTTCAATCTTGATCTTGAACTTGAACTTGATTGGTGAACTTGATGGATTTGATCTTGACTTGTGCTTGAATCCAAGGGCTACGGAGCTTGTTCTTGAATCTTGCGGTCTTGATCTTGAATCTTGATTTGCGGATTTGATGAACTTGATCTCGACTTATACTTGACTTCAAGGGTCTTTGAGCTTGTTCTTGAATTTTGTAGTCTTGATCTTGAATCTTGATGAATTGATCTTGAATGCTTGAATTTGTAGAGAAATTGCAGCGTTTGATCCACGAGCTCTCTCTTGCTTCTTGCTAGACTTGTTGGTGTCTTTTCTGAATTATGAGACCCCTATTTGTAGCTGTAGGGTGTAAAGAGTCATGATAAATATGAACTTGCTTTGACCAATCAAATTTAAGTGACATAGTCATGATAACTATGAATTTCCTTTGACCAATCAGGATTTAAGTGACATGACACTTTTTTATGGGCTTTTAATTCACTGCATCATTTTGACATGTCATATGGTCCCATTGAGTCCTTTACTTGACTTGGCATGCCACGTCATTTGACACGTGGCACCAAATTAGGCCTCTAGAGCATGATGACATCTTGGGCTTGCTAAAGTGTAGCCCAAATTGATATGATGACATCTTGGGCTTGCTAAAGTGGGCTTAGTCATTTGTAGCCCAAATTAATGGTCTAACCCAATTAAGGTTGGACTTTAATTAAATCTATATATGTTTGGACTTAACTAATTAATTCAATTATATTAATCCACAATATTTGTTTGAAATTAATATATTTTGAATTTAATATAATCCAAATTTTGTAGGATATAAATTTAACAAAATTTCGTTACATACAACACCATGATTATTTTAAAAAAAGGGGTAAATAACATAAATCTCACTAGTTTGCTTCTTAATTACCCTCTCTCAATTTTTTCAGTAAATTTTTTCTCTCCCAGATTATAATTATTCATATACATAACTGAATGTTGATACACGTACGTATCTTATGTATCAGAACTAACTTTCTTAACGATATTTAAGGAAATAAATAAGGTTTAATAATTATCCAAGATTGCACCTTATTAACGTGCGATTAATGAATCCCTTAAAATCAGTATCAACTTTGAATTTCAAAGTTTGTAACACCAAATAAAGGTAGTCGATCAAACAACATCAAATCTTGTATTTTCAATCAAAATTTTGCAATTTTCTCAAGCTCTGTTTCTTTTTATAAAAATATCAAGAAGATGAACATTCCATCGTTATGTATATGGATAAATACATAACTATAATATGTATCAAATTAGAAGTAATCCATTCATACACATCGCATTGTTATGTATAAGGGGTGAAATAACAAATCTCAAACGATTTTTGCAATCATATACATAACTAATCT
Source organism: Capsicum annuum (assembly GCF_002878395.1). Taxonomy (NCBI): domain Eukaryota; kingdom Viridiplantae; phylum Streptophyta; class Magnoliopsida; order Solanales; family Solanaceae; genus Capsicum; species Capsicum annuum. The sequence goes on along the minus strand of NC_061117.1, from coordinate 220,604,191 downwards.
ATGTATCATGGCTGAAATAAGAACAACTGATACTTTATAGCTATGTATAAGAATATAAAAATTACAAAAATATGCAGATTCAACGACAAAGCCCTTTACCTTATAAATATACATATTTGTGTTATGTATCATATTATAAATAGTTGAGCAATTTGAGATTTGGTTCAAGATATGTATATGAATTCAAGACTGGCGGGCAACGTGATGACTGCGGTGGTTGCTCAAAGCTAAACCAGACCGGTCCGACTTAGGTTTTCGTGAAACAGACTGGTCCGGATCAGACTCGATGGACTGGACCGGAATCTGAACAACCTTTGCTGTCGAATTTTTGGTGGATCGATTGGACTGGTAATCCTCTGATGTTTGAGGAATAGCGAGGGCGAGCTGGCTGGGACCAATAGTTTACGCAAAATGGAGAATCCATTTGTTAAACTTTGATTGCTTTGTTGAGATATTTGATATTGATAGTTGATAAATTTTGAAGTTTTTGTTGTGTATAGAATGGAAAATTTTGAAAACATTGAGATTTCTTGATTTTAGGCACTCTTTGAGACTAAGTTGCTCGGACTCTCCAAAAATGTTGCCGCACCAGTGTCGGATCCTTAAAAATATACTATTGTTGGAGGATCCGACACATATCTGTAGACATTTTGAAGAGTCAGAGCAACTTAGCTTTGAGGAGCATTAAGCATAAGAAAAAAAAGGGTATGTGAGATATCTATATGAAGTGTGGTAAGAGAAAGTGTAAAAAAGGAATTTTCGTAATTACTTTTGATAATTGAGATTTTATGTAATAATAGAACATTATGTTGTAGGTTTAAGTAATTTTTCCAAAAAAAAAAAAACTAATACTCCCTCCGTCCCATTTTAGTTGGTCTATCTTGCAAAAAGTAAATATCTCATATTAGTTAATCACTTACTAAATCAAAATAGAATTAATTATTCTTTTTCCATTTAACCCCTACAATTAATAATATACATTAAATGTGAACAATTATAAATGTCCAATCCTATGCCGGATGAACATCATTGATATGAGTAAAGGGTAAAATAGTACAATTCATCATTTAATTTATGATTTCTGAATCACCGTGTAGAATGAAATGTGTCCTAACTAAAATAGGACAGAGGGAGTAAGTCTGTGTATTTAATCGAGGTGCACGAAAGCTATCCCCGACACTACACTACAGTTATAAAGAAAAAAAACTAATAAGTGCCAGGTATCCGTGGATTTAGTCAAGGTGCACGAAAGTTGACCCGAACACTGCAATTATTAAAACAAACAAATAAAAACAAGAAAAAACAGAAGAGAAAGGGGGGAAAGGAAAGAAAAATTGTACCTTTGAAACAATGTCATCAGCAAGAGCAAATTGGGTTTTGCAGAATTTGCAATTGTAACTTCTGCCTTCAAGATCAACCACAAAAATTCTCCCCATTTATTTTTTCACTTACACACAATTCACAAACTGCAACAGTTACTTGAAAAGAAAATTGCTAAAAACTAGGTTTGTTGTTGAAGGGTTTAAGGAAGAAGAGGTGTTCTTTAAGGTTTTAGGAACCGAACAGAGGTCAAAATTCTACAACAACAAAGTAGACCGACTTACATGTGGCCTGCATTTTCTGAAATTCTAACCTCTACCTAACTGCTAGTATAATTTTGTACCGGAGGGTCTTACTAATGCTGTTAACCACCTAAACTTTACCATTATTTTATTTAAATATAATTTGAAGAAAAAATAATTAATACAAAGAGTAAAATATGGAGAAAAAATTATCTCTTCTTGACTTGTGGTGAAAAATAACAAGTAAAATGAGAAATCAAATTAAAAAATTTGAGATAAGTGAAATGAAACGGAGGGAGTATTATTTAATTTGTTGTACTCTTTAGAATATTCTAGTTCAAAAAGATATGATTCTTGGTAGAAAAGTGTGAAGATCATAATTAAGATAGTGAGTTAGTGAATAGTAGAGTGCCTTGCTTTCCTCGTTCCTAAATATTAGTTGAAGTCGTGAATTTTGTTTTTCCTAGATTTTTATTGGTTGTTTTTCTAGTCTTGATTGTTCTATTTTCTTGTTGTTCTTTCTGTTTGATGGTTTTATCGTCTTCTTCATTTGTTTTAAGCCGAGGGTCTATTGAAAATAGTCACTCTTTCCTTTTAAGAAATAGATAAGGTATGTATACATACTCTGTCTTCATCATATCTCACTTATGAAATTACACTAAATATATTATTCTTGTATACTTTTTAGAATTTTGTTGTTTATAAATCTACATTGTTTAAAGTTATAATTGAAATTCAGTAATATAAGAAAAATAATTAAACTTCCAGAGATATGTATTGAAATTTGAGTTATATAAAACTTCAAATATTTAACAGAAAATAGGTTCAATCACCTAACTTCAGACATCATATATTAAAAATGAATGGACATATATAAATCCCGCCGACATATGATTTATAACTACTTATAATGACTTTAATGGCTTGATCAGTTATTTGAGATTCTTGATTACTTCATCTATTTTCTCGTGCTATTATGTACAACGGTTAATTAATTGGATCATTTTCATTTTAGGATATTTTACTTATTTTTACCATGTGGAAGTTAAAGCTGAAACGTCATATTTTTTTAGAATGTTTCCATTTATCTAATTTAGCCATGTTGGGAAGAAAAAAAAAAGTTTGTATTCACCTAAAAGAATATAATTTAGTATACAACGATGAGTCTATTTTTCTCTTAATAGGGATTTGGATTGTTGCTTTATATGGTTTGAACCAACATTAAATTTTGAAACATAACTTAATAAATGGGTTAGATGATAATCCCATGTATAGTTTGGATAATTTTTTCTTTTTACAAACACTACGTATATTATACTATATTATTGCAAAAGTGCCAATACACTTGTACTCCTTTATTGGCAATATATTATGGTAGCAATGCCAAATTAAATAACGTATTTTCGATAATATTAGTAGGCACCATACCATATACACTTGAAATTTATAAGTTTAGCAATAAGGAGAATCAAACTAGGGATCACCACTTCCTTTAGCAAAAGTATCAATATAAAATAATAATCGTTATAGATAGACTTTGGGATGCTTAACCCGACCTAATGATGATAATCGTGGTTACATTCATGAGTAAGCTTGATGCTATTGAGAGTTGTTCTAATAAGAACGGTTCGCGCTATACCGAGGAAAATTCCAATGAAAGTGTTTTACAATTTACACATGTTTAATGCAAAGTAGAAACAATTACTCTAAGCCTAATAAATTACTCCCAAACCGCACTCGTGGGATTACACTGGACATGTTGTTGTTGTAAGTATTTAAGTTATACGCCCTAACAGTAGATAGAGTTTTTGCACTATCAGTGTAATTTAACATTCTAAAAGACGTCCATTTGAAGATGCAACTCTCACAAACTCTAAGGGGTCGTTTGGTTGGGAAAGAGTTATCTCGAGATAATTAATCCCGGAATTAGTTATCCCACAATGTATATAGAATAACTTATCCCAGCACTATGGTGTAAATGGTGAGATAAATAATCTCAGTACTAACTAATAACTCACACCTAACATAAGATACATAGCCCTTCATTTTATCTCGGAATTATTTATCCCTTTACCTCACACCAAATGACCCCTAAACGGTAACGCCATTATGTTCAACAAAACAAAAATGAAAGTAGACAGAATTTTTACCAGAAGAACAAAAGAGAAGTAGAAATTGATTGCACAACAAGGTCATATACAATATCAAAAATGATAAAATTTGATCATTCTCTAGGAAGTAGAATTCTCCATAAGGTGCCACTGATTTACATTGAATATGAAAAATGTGAATGACATCAAGCCGCGGCTACAAGATCAGGTTCGGCGGCTGGAGCAGGAACATACCAGCCATGATGGATCTCAACTGCTTTCTTTCTTCTAGCAAGACGAGATTTTCTTCTCGCGCCAGTGTTCCTGTGAAGTGTCCCGGATTTCACTGCTTTATCGATTGCTGAATATGCCTCCGCTATCAGCTTCTCGACTGGAAGAACTTCTTCTGATTGTGCATCGGTTTTCTTCTTCAACGTGTCCAATGCTTCCAAAACCTAGAAAAGAACAATGGTTTAACTTCCATACAATTAGATGACGACGAAGCCTGTGATAGCTATATCTTTTTTCTTAATGTGTTGATACGCGTTTCTGGTAAATGCTTCTTTTAATCTTTCATGAATATAGAACTACGTGGCACAAAACTGAGAACAGTAAACTTTTCCAAGAGAACAACATTAGAAATGAACTCAATAGATTCACGGACCTTCTTTATAAAAAGATAGATTTATGGAACTTAATCAACAGTACTTTATTTAGCGATTCTCACTTAGTTTGCTCATCACTCTCACTTACCAATTAGATCTCCACTAATCAGTCAAGTACAACTAAATCTTGGTTCCAGTTCAAGTTTCCGTTCGGAGAGAAGCAACTCTTGTTAGGTACTGAATCATTCTTCTCCTATTATAGTCAGCGACTTTTATCTCTTAGAACTTAGTCAATTCACTTTGCCGGATGGTGAAATTGCAAGGGCATATCCGAGTAGCTTCTCACATCTTTTTATCTTAAAAACTTACGTAATATAGGGCTTTGTCTATCCAGAAATCTTGAATTTGCTCATACAGATTCTGGGAACAAAAGACAAAATTATGACGGAGATCATCTCCATATGCTAAATATCAATGAACTCGGCAAACAATATTCCTCTTCCAGGACTTTAAAATAAGGAAAAAGGTGAACGGAAGGAAAAAAAAAAAAGGGAAAACAAGTTTGCTGACTCCATAAGAGAGCTCTAATAGCCGCCCAATAAGTCTAAGCAGTTGAAGCTATGATTCACCCATAACAGCTGCAGTTTGAAGACATGCTGACGGCAGATTATGACACTCCACTGCAACCGAAGGCACAACCCTAGTCTTTTTTTTTTTTGTAACAACACTAGTTTTTGAGGTTATTGTTGTTAATTTTCACATCTTTATCCAATAGATTAGGATTAGCTAAAATGAAACTGAAGGTACAACTGCAGCTTCAAAGAGTCGTTTAACAACAAGACACAAGTGGAAATGGCATTTTGCTCCAACATTTTAACCTTTGGTACCTTAACATATTCAAGAGACATCTCTAAGAGCAGAGACACAGTCCACAAGGTGAAAATTTCGACATATGTGTAACTCATATTTCTTGTACTGGACAGACCAACTGCTATTTAATAAAAGACAAATGTCCAATCTTAATGCATTATTGTTTTATTGAAACTTAACTTCGGTCTGTTCTCTAAACTTCCAATTTTGGCCCTACTTTTGCCTCAAAGATCCCAAACCCATCAGCAGTTCACTGGCTCAACAGGTTCGGCAAAAACAGCAGTTCATGCTGAACAACCGAAAAAATAGTAGCTAAGACCTTAAGGATCAGAAAGGAAGAAAACAGATTGACATAAAATAGACTACTACCCCAACTCTCCACTCATCCGCTCACTCTTTCCTTGATACTTGAAACGATTCAATAAGACTCTAGTGTATTATATGACATGAATCCGAAGATGAGATGTAGAAAATGTTAGACATGAACTCAAATACGATAAGTAAACAAACATCAGAACTAAATAAAATCACAATGCTAAATCATTTTATGGAGCATGCGCACATAAAATTAGGGACTCTATGTAAAATACAAATCTTCCTCAAATGAGTTTTCTCTACTTCCATAGAGGTCCTATTAAACTCCATTAACACTTCAAATTAGAAAGACAACAAACAGCATGATCATTGAAGATTCTTTGTGCCCATTCATAGAAAAATTCATTTAGGAGGACCAATGAAACAATTTTAAATAGTCAAGGCAAAAGTTAAATGAACAGTCCATCAAAATCGTGGTCATAATAGATTACTGACTAAACAAGTACATAATTTCATCTAGCTAACACAAGTATGTGGACGGGAGAGCCGGTGACCAATTCTGTTGTCTCACAGTAGAGGTATTCTGCACATAGTTCTTGCTCCATTTCAGTCTTCCTTTAATTAATTACAGAATTCATTCAAATTTTAAGATCAACTATAACAAAAATGAGAAGCAAGGAGGGGCTCCTACCTAGCTATCTTGACACCACAAGAGAAACTAAACAGAGAAACACCAAAACAGAAATATCAACAACAACAACATACCCAGTGCAATCCCACAAGTGGAGTCTCAAGAGGGTGGTGTGTGCACATCCTTACCCCTACCTTGTGAAGGTAGAGAGACAGTTTCTAATAGACCCTCGGCCAAAACAGAAATATCAATTGCACAATAAAACTAATGACAGAAGAACTCAACAAATATGTCGTACAGAAATATTAATAGGAACAATGTAAAATCAATGTAGAGAAGTAAACTGCACATCAAAAATCCCCCGGAAACAAAATACTTCATAGATCGTACTAACATAATTAAAGCCAAAGATAGCAACTTACTGTCTTAATCCGAGTCTTGACTTCAGATTTTTTCGCTTTGTTGTAAAGTCGCCTCTTTTCAGCTTGCCTTGCCCTTTTGGCTGCAGAATCCGCTTTCTTTGCAGGAGCAGCTTCACAAACGATGGAACGACGGTATGGCACTTGCACTGGAGTCAGTGAAACAGTCCCTGTAATTCAAAGGAAATCACCAGCACCTTAAAACTCTAAATTCTACTAACCAATTTGAAATTAGTAAATACACCCCAAAAAAGAGTAAATTTCACAGACGGTAATTCAATTAATAGTTTTTATCCCATAAAGCCACTTTCTTTGTTGAAAAAGTGGAATCAAGAAGAAACTGGTGACTTTCCGAATAATAAGGGAGCGTTTGGCCATGAAACTTGTGAGCATTTCTGAAAAAAAAAATTCTTGTTTTCAAAGTAAAAATTGATACTCCCTCCATTCCAAAATACTTGTCACAGTTTCGTTTTTGTGAGTCAAACAATATGAACTTTGACTAAATTTTAAGATGTAATTTTTCATCATATTGATATGAGAAAATTGCAATTTATAGTACTATCCGTATAGTATTTGAATATCTAAACTTTAGTTTAAAAATAATCAAACTAATCTAATCTAATTTAGCTTTGAAAATTAGTCAATTTAACACTCGAAAAGCGAAACATGACAACTAATTTGGAATGGAGGAAGTATTTACAAATTGGAGTTGTGTTTGACTGTTAATACAAAGTGGTTAAAACTGCTTTTTGGTGTTTTCAAATTTCACAAAAATTTCTAGTTGAATTCCAATATTTTATGCCCAAGTTTGTGTTTCCCGGAGTAACTCCAAAAAAACGTAAAAAAAAATTTCATGCCCAAACACCCCCTTAACTCTTAGCTGATTGACTCTATGTTGGTCGGACTCTTCAAAAATGTCATTGGGTGCGTATCGGATCCTTCAAAAGTAGTGCATTTTTTTGGAGGATCCGACACGGGTGAGGCAACTTTTTTGGAGTGTCCGAGCAACTTAGGATTGACTGATATGAAAAATCAAACCCCTCCACCAACCCCCATGAAACAATGCTTCCAACCCAAATCAACCACATACCATGAACATGCTAGTGCAACATGCATACATAAAAGCAGGAAACCAACCGAAACGCAGGTAGAAAAACAAGTACTACAACTAACTGGGGAAAAATCACACCCTAAAAGGGACACTATAACCGAAGTAGGACCTTGTCCACTCATACTCCCGACCCAGAGGCCTCCACAACCTAAGGGTCAACTAAAGGATCAGTACTGCAGTAACAATTCCAAGAAGAACCCGACCTAAGGTAAGCATTCTACCCAAACCTAAGCTACGGCTTCCAATAATAATCCTAATCCTTCCAAGCATTCTAGACCAAGTCTCAAGCTAGATGCACTACCTATACTAAGGTGTGAAAGCGGAATCCTATTCTAAGGCCACTAAGTAAGCTAAAAGCACCCGAGTTACCCTAATAACCAGGGGCGGAGCCACCTTATGGTTAGGGGGTTCACCCGAATACCCTTCGGTGGAAAATTATACTATTTATACATGGTTAAATTATTTTTTTATGTATACATAATTAATACTTCTTTCGATTTTGAACCCCATTAATGAAAATTCTGACTCCGCCACTGCCAATAACGCACCACAATACTATAATGTTTCGCCACCAATAACCACTTTATGATACATATACCTCAACCAAGCCCCCAACCCACAAAAGAGGTCGAATATCATGGTAGTCCCAACAATAGCCATATCAAAAACAACAACTTAATAAGCCAAAAAAACAACTTTTTTTAATCCCATTCCTACCCATAAAGTGCCGGAGCTAGAATTTTCACCAACGGGGTTCTAAATATGATTAAGTAAACACACGAATTAGCTGAAGGGGTTTCAAGAATCTACTATAACTACACACAAAAAAAATAACTGTAACAATATATAAATAGTATAATTTTCTTCCAAAAAAAAAAAGATTAAAACAAAAGATAGAAAGGGGTTCTTGAAGTACATAAAGTTGATACCTTTAGAGAAAAGATTAAGTGAAGTGTTAGCAGAAAAGCTAAGATGGCTTAATGCATCAGCATTGGAATTTGGTCCATTGAGAGAAAGGGTGTTGAATTTTGTAGTTAAGCTCCAACAAGAAGAAGATAAGCAAGCTGTTGCCATGACTTTTTTCTCTGTATTTTTTTCAGTATGGCAAAAGCTGGAGAATTTGGTAATTGGCATATCATCTTATCTGCAAAGTCTTGTTTTCTCATGATTTTTTTGATTGATTATGGGCTTGTTTGGTGGAGGTTGATGTGTTTATTGGGCCAAGTTTTAAGTGTCTAGGTAGCAGCCCAATAAGAATGAAGAGGCCCATTATGAGTGAAATAGCTAAGTAGGCGATTGGTCATGTTTCATTGTGAAAATAGGGGGGGGGGGGGGGGGGGGGGGGGGAATAGTTTTTTTTTTCAAAATAACAAAATGAGATTTGAAAATCGGAGTTTTGTTTGGACCTGAAATAAACCAAAGTTGTTTTTTTGGCTATTTTTTGTGAGTAATTTGGTTTGAAAAAAATGAAAATAACATTTTGGTTGTTTTTGAAACTTTGAAATTTTTTGGAAAAAGTGAATAAAGTGAACAGAATTTCATCGCTAAATATATTCAACTACGGCAAAAAGCAAAAGTTTTCATGGCCAAATGCCCCCTAATGTTTAATCCACTGTCATCAGGTGATTTACAAAAATAGCCTTAAAGGTGGGTGGTATTGAATCTTTTACCTTGCTTGCCCCATTGATAAAACATAAATTAGAGAAATTTAACTTTTGATCTTGAAAGTTTATCCATTAACTATTTTCCTGATTTTTGGTGTGTTAGGAATTAGACATTTGAAACTTTAGAACCACAATTTTCAATTTCAGACACTCAAGTTTGAGAATGTGAGCTTTGGAGCAACTAATAAAGTTGATATCATGTGATCAAGAGGTCACAGATTCAAGCCGTGAAAACATATCTCGCATAAATGTAAGATGAGGTTGTGACTGCATACAATACTCTGAGCTTTTAGTGCACCGAATTGCCCTTTTTAGACACTCAAGTTTGAGTTTGATTCTACTCTGAACTTTAAAAACTGCCTCTAATGTTTAAATAGTTCTAAAGTCAGCTACTTATGCACTTGTACCGAGAATTTTTCATCTCAAAAAAAAACAATGGAAGGACAACCTTCTGACACTGAAAAAAAACAACCACCTGAGGATCAGAAAATCACAACTCAGAGTTTCCAAATATGGTTTGGCTAATGCCACTGCTTTTCAATTTATTTCCTTCCTCCTCTCTTTAACTGATATGTGTATATATTAACGGCACTAATCAAAGTGTAATATACGTTGAAAAATGATTTGCATCTCTCCTGCTATGTCCAGGATCCGAGAAAGGGCTCAATCACAAGAGTCTATAGTACACAGTCTTACCTTGCACTTCTACTAGGGATTGTTTCCAAGACTGGAACCCGTGACCTCTTGGTCAAGATGTTGTTTCTACGCAGCCTTATTATTTACACACACACGCTTCAATATTTACAAGTTTGCATATAAAGTCCTACCAAAAAGAAAATACATAGTGAAGCAAACCAAGATTCAACTGATATTTTTTCGCTCAACGTTGGCTCAAATAAACAAGCTTGAGTTCAAGCATTTATCAATTCAGCATGAGACATTAAAGTAGCGCAGTCTCGTCAATGAGATCTTCTTAACTCGAATAGCTAAACCCAACTTTAGCAGTTAGCACCAAATATCATCGTTGCTGATTGCCTATAGTAAGGGGCTCATTTTACAAGTGAGCAAGCAAGTTATCCACTACATAGAACCGGGGGTTAACATCTTAGTGAAGCAAGCAAGGCTGGAAATAGCACTTCGTAGATAGCAACTATGATTGTTGAGAAGACTAAAATCTCTGTTCAGTCATCACTGCAGGTTGTGCTTCAGAAAGCTTTCTTCCTAGATAAGGGCCTCTTCTGATAGCTTCTTCCAGCTGCAGGAGAGCACATCATTATATTACAAATGTATGAAATCAGAGAGTCACACACTATCAACAGGCGGAGGAAAGGAAATGAAAATAACGAATCATCAATCAAACTAACACTATGTCACTGGGCTATCAGTCCCCGGACATGTTTCAGGAAAGAATGTACTGCGACCTTCTTCTATCCCCTACAAGAAGGTTGGGAGAAAGATGAAGGATGTGTGCGTCTTGCGTTCAATTCGGCCTTGGCTAGTCCTACATCGCCAAAGGGCTAGTCTCATTCTTAAATTTTCCATGCAGTTGACAATATAAATAGGCAAATTCACTTAACGAAACACCTTATTTTATCAATCAATAAATAAATAGATAGATAAGCAAATTCACCTGTGATACACACAAAGAAAAAGAAAATGCAAAAGTAGGTTGGAAACCTGCATGTTCGTCTACATCTATAGTAAGTAGGTATACATATATGTATATACAAGGGTGAAATAAGGACACGTCAGACTTCTATAACAGGGAACTCTAAGACTTATCCAATCTCAGCAGCCACAATGAACCATAAGTAAATCAGTATAAATTTGAACACAAGTGATCTAAATCAGGAAAGACGCACCTTAGTAGCTATACCCGAAAGCGCATCATCAGTGGCCACTTTACTAGCTGAAGTGAAACCTTTGTAGATTGACTGGCAACATTTGTGTCTAGCTTCCATACCTGAAAATTAATTAACTTCAGGAAAAGCCAAACTAGAGGAAAGTTCACAGCTATTCTCTCACCATATAATACCTCTTCAGGTAGTTAAACCATGTCATAAAGATAATTGTGGCATAATTTGGGGAAAGAAGATACTGTGTTTGGGCCATGTGATTGCAGCTGCTGCATTTTTCGCCCTTCAATTAGTTCGCTTAAAAGCTAAATCCTCAGCCCTTTATCTACGTGAGCCATTGAGAGTTTTCTTTTATGAAAAGAACTCGTGATCAAAACAAAAAGAAGAAATGTTGCAACTGACCCCAAAGTTCAATTTTAGGTGATTCTGAATCTCTAAATAACTGGAAAGGAAGTTCATGCACGTAACAGAATTAAAACATAAATATTCTCTAATTTTAAAAATATAATTTTGTGAAAAAGAGCATGTACTACGCGAAATAATTACAGCTTTACGATAGAATACAGATTAAGATATACATGAGGACGCATAGAGCTTTAATCAAGGCCTAAGCGAGGATGATCTTTCAATCCCATAAGTCAACGCCCGGCTTAGCATGGTGAGTTAAAAAATCAATAGCTGATCAACTATTGTAGTACGGAGATATGGTAATTTATAGACAATATTTGTTGAAGGAATTATCCAGGTAAAGGATTAAAACAAGTAACTAACTAACTTTCAGTTCACATGAAACATGGGCAAGGTTGAATGAGAAAATGCAGTAGCCAAGAAGTCCTTCAGGTGAAGACACGACCAATCAGAGATAATGCCAAAAAGATGTCATCAAATAACCACATTTAGATATGTAAACAGCATATACTTGTATTCACAAAAACAATGTTTGTGTATACTGTCAAGCAAATTGGATGTCATCATGCAAACCTATCTTTTCTGTCTCTGTAAATGCATCCGTTACTATATCTACTATTTCTCGTCGGGAGATAACCTCCATCAGGTACCAAGGTCGCATCACTAATCCAGTTATCACTCTATAGCCCTGTAAAACATAAGAAGATACTGACCTTTAGTAATGCTAACACCAAAATGAGGAAAACAGATACCAAATTGAGCAAGAAGATCTAAAGGAAGATGTCCTGATCATTAAAGATGTGAAAGATTCAACATATAGTAAATGAAGTCACCACAAGACAATACTGAAATACAACTGAAGAACCAGAAGACAACATAATTTAACCAAACCAAAAAACAACTACTAATAATGAGGGGATCACAAAAAAATTGTTGTTGAAGTGTGTGACCATCTCATCTAAAAGTGTAATTTGTTAAAGAGCACATATTTATCGACTCAATTATATTCTCAACCACACCTCACGAGAGGGCTTGATTATTTTTGATGAGTCGAGCACATGGAAATTCTTTTTTAATAAAAGGTGCCGAACTCAAACATATATTAATGTTGTTGAAGCAGGTGATCATCTCATACAAAAGCTTAAGTTGCTTCACAGAGCACCATTTTATTTACTTAAATCATATTCTCAAAAGCTACTAAACAATAATACCAATCAGGAAAGATTGAAAACCACAGAGGCAAGCTTGGTTTGTACTTTAACAATGTAAAGGTATATTCAAATGGTTATGCAGTGAAATGACTTTAAGTTGCTTCACAGAGCACCATTTTATTTACTTAAATTATATTCTCAAAAGCTACTAAACAATAATACCAATCAGGAAAGATTGAAAACCACAGAGACAAGCTTGGTTTGTACTTTAACAATGTAAAGGTATATTCAAATGGTTATGCAGTGAAATGACTTTTTCAAAGTTGGCAATCTATTTTAAGATAGTTGTTTTATGGATTCTTTGTCCTTTATTTTTTTCAAAAAGAAAAATCATAGATATTGCCTGCTTCATAATTTGTTTCTAAGAGGAACATCATCTCCAGCATCATGAAATGGTACTCTACAGAAAGCACATGAATGAACATATAAGAATAGAATATTTTTTTTATAGCCATTGTTCCTCTACACTTGAAAAATTCAAATTAAGTTGACACAGTTGACATACATCACACATCTTACTGCACCACCTAAAAGAATTAAAATTTCCCATAGAGATAGCTAGGTAAGAGGAATTAAAAGAACTTTCCCATAGAGATAGCTAAGTAGGAAGGAATAGACAAAGAGCTACTTCAAATAGTAAATTTTAAAATGAGGATTTGCATCAAACTGCTTCTCTTTGTGAGATGATGCAAGTCATTAGCTGCAGAGATATATCTCACCGCCTTACGAATTTCTGAATCCTGTTGAAGTACTGATAAGAGGAGACCCTGTCACAACTCAAAAGGAACAATTCATATAAGTAACCAATGGTAACGAATAGACCAGTAAGAAACCATCCCGTCAAGAAATTATATTAGGAAAAACTCAAAGAATTATTTGAAGACTTGTAGCAATATGGACAAACTTTGAAAATCTGCTTATTTTAAAAAGTGTGTTTTTCTAGAAGAGTTTATCAAAAAAGTACTTTTGGAGAGTAGGAGTATGTGTTCTCCAATCAACTAAGCATTTTAACCAATATCAGGATAGTATGGTCGGGGTTCCAAAAGTGCTTTTGGAGAAAATCTACTCTCTTTAGCTTCTGAAAAATAGCCTTCTACTACTACTCAATAGAACTTATTTTGTTACTAAAAGCTTGGCCCCTCAACTCTCTAGAATAAGCACGGTTGGCATCCCAAAAGCTTGGCCAAACAGGCTATTAATGCTAAACACAACAGGTTCATGCACATCAAATCGCAATAAAAGCTCATCAACCCACCAGGGTAAGGCATTTCACATGTTTTCCTTTCTTTTATAATCCACTTTTTACCCCGTCTCTCAATTTCCTCCACCTCCACCCCCACCCCCCACCTTGAGTAGGGTTTTTATCATAAAGCCAGACGTCACACAAAAATTAAACTCACTGAAGGAGTCAGCTTTGAAGTCTTGGAAGCTGTTTCATAGATCAGGCGCCGAAGATTCTGCTCTGCATCACCATCCAGCAATACATCATTTTCTGCGCGAGTTTCTCCTACAATGTTTGCCAAAGCATGCAATGACGCCTGTTTTTTGCATTCAAAGGAAGTCTCAAGTCAAGATTATGTCGGTCACAAATTCCTGACTCTCTTAAAATCATGAAGTGGAGTCTGCATGAGTTCCACACAGAATTTAAGCAATAGATAAGATAATTAATATGTTCCTGTTTGCTTCTTGCTGAATTATATTAGAATACAATAAAAGTTGACATCATCACACAACATTCATAACATTGAGGTTGTGCAAATGGAAAGGGAATAACATAGTTAAAGCGCTCCCTAAGGAGTCTCAAATTCAACTTTTATAGTCAAAGCGCTCCCTAAGGAGTCTCAAATTCAACTTTTATAGCAGCGCAAAAATGTCAGCAAAAAAAGATGTGCTTACCAGCTGTTTACCATGCTGTTGCCGATCAAAAGCTGCATAAATCACATGTCTTCCTGCAGGTTGTGCACCTGAGAGAATAAATGCTGCACCTTTGCTGGCTGCAAGATGTCAAGAATGATTAACCGACCAAATCAGAAAGATCAAGTTTAGTTGTTTACTTTGTTAGCTTCTTGGTGTAAAATGGAATACATAGGGGAAGTTGAGACAATTCTAGAGGCTTTTTAAACTCATCATGTATACTGAGGCTATATTAGTCAGCCTAGTCTAATCTTTTCTTCGTCTTTTTATCTCTTATTTTGGGTTTGATGATGTTGTACTGTTTTGACATCAATGGAAAGCCTTTTACCTTCTCAAAAAAAAAAGGGGAAAGACCTGAGGACAGTTCGATACTCTAGGACTATTGTCATGCACACTTACAGAACACACTACTTTGTTCAAGAACTTAAAAAATAACTAAGGCTCAAACTGTAAGCTAATCTCCAAAAAATCAAAAGAGGTCACAAGTACAAGGTGTAATCATTAATTTAAAGAAAGCTTCAATAAAAATTGCTTGAACTATTTAAAGTTTTTGACGAAATTAATGCAGTTCAAGGTATTCTTCTGTCAAGGAGATATTGAGCAACAACACTTGGACATTCTAATATATAGAAGAGGCTTGGAAGCAGGAGGCGGTCGTCATGCCTGCTTCCTCCGTGATTTTACCATACCACTCCTAATTAATTATTATATGTCATTTAGGTATTAAAAAATTAATAATATGTAACAAAAATATAAAATAGATATTTATTATTATTATTATAAAATATAATAATAATAATAATAATATTAAATTAATAATATTTAATAAAAAAAATAATAAACAAAAAAAATGATAAACAAACTATTGAAATTTTAAATTAATTTGACATCTTATATAAGGCCTGTCTAAATTTTTTTCACAACTATTTTTTATATTAATTTTGTCATACCACTTCTAATAAGTTATTTCCTAATTGATTATTATATGTCATTTACGTATTAAAAAATTAATAATATTTGATAAAAAAAAAAGTAAAATAGACATTTATGACATGTTTGCTTCAGTTGTTTCAACCTTAATTTTACTATTTTATCCCTAATTAATTATTATGAGTCAATTAAATATTAAAAAAATATTTAATAAAAAAATAGAATAAACAAAAAAAGATAAATTAATTATTGATGTTTTAAATCAACTTGACATCTTATATGAGGCCCGCTTAAATTTTTTTGACAACTATTTTTTATACTAATTTTATTGTATCACTTCTAATAAGTTATTATGAGTCATTTAAGACATGTCTACTTCGCGACTTCAATCGTGATATTTGATTGACTCTCGAAATTATACCAGTGTCACTTTAATTGAAATAGAAGAAAAAGTATTATAAATTTCAGTAATTAAAAACTTAAATTATTCTCAAAATATAATAGACTATCAATGCTACAAAACTTTGGACATGGAGAATATTATAAATTATAATGGCTAAAAACTTAAAATAGTAAATTATAATGCCAAAAAACTATTATAAATTACAATAGCTAACAATTTAAAATATCTAAAAAATATTTAAAAGATAATTAATTATCAAAATTTTATTTGTATCATATAAATTAAGTAAAAAATAACATATCACGGGCCTTCGATATCTAGTATACATAGAAGTGTGAAGAGAAGCAGGAGGCGGTCGTCATGCCTGCTTCCTTCGTGATTTTACCATATCACCCCTAATTAATTATTATATGTTATTTAGGTATTAAAAAATTAATAATATTTAACAAAAATATAAAATAGACATTTATGACATGCTTGCTTCAGCTGTTTCAATCGTAATTTTACTATTTCATCCCTAATTAATTACTATAGGTCATTTAAGTATTAATCCATGATTTTACTATATTACCTCTAATTAATTATTATAAGTCATTTAAGTATTAAAAATTAATAATATTTAACAAAAAAATAAAATAGACATTTATGACATGTCTACTTCAATTGCTTCAACCGTAATTTTATTATTTCATCCCTAATTAATTACTATAAGTCATTTAAGTATTAAAAAAATTAATACTATTTAATAAAAAAGATAAAATAAATAGAAAAAATGATAAACAAAAAAAATGATAAACAAACTATTGAAGTTTTAAACTAACTTGACATCTTATATAAGGCCTATCTAAATTTTTTTCAAAACTATTTTTTATATTAATTTTGTTATACCACTTCTAATAAGTTATTTCCTAATTGATTGTTATATGTCGTTTACGTATTAAAAAATTAATAATATTTGATAAAAAAAGTAAAATAGACATTTATGACATGTTTGCTTCAGCTGTTTCAACCGTAATTTTACTATTTTATCCCTAATTAATTATTACGAGTCATCTAAATATTAAAAAAAATATTTAATAAAAATAAAATAAACAAAAAAAAGATAAATTAACTTTTGATGCTTTAAATTAACTTGACATCTTATATGAGGCCCGCTTAAATTTTTTTCACAACTATTTTTTATACTAATTTTATTGTATCACTTCTAATAAGTTATTATGATAAGACATGTCTACTTCGCGACTTCAATCGTGATATTTGATTGACTCTAGAAATTATATCAATGTCACTTAAATTGAAATAGAAGAAAAAGTAGTATAAATTTCAGTAATTAAAAATTTAAATTATTCTAAAAATATAATAGACTATCAATGCTACAAAATTTTGGACAGAGAGAGTATTATAAATTATAATGGCTAAAAACTTAAAATAGTAAATTATAATGCCAAAAAACTATTATAAATTACAATAGTTAACAACTTAAAATATCTAAAAAATATTTAAAATATAATTAATTATCAAAATTTTATTTGTATCATATAAATTGAGACTAAAAAATAATATATATTGAGTCCGTGCTAGCACGGGCCTTCGATATCTAGTAAATATAGAAAAATTAGAAACTTACACAATCCAATTTGTCCCAATGCTTCGAGAGCACATTCACATTCATCTGCATTTTGACTTTCTGACAAATCTAATCTTCTGTCAATGGCAGAAACAAGATTTCTACAACCTGAAAGGCAAAAAAAGATTTTCAGTCAAATATGATTTTTCCCACCTGCCAAAGTGTTATTATGTAAGCAAGTAAACCGCCAGTAGAACAACAAAAGATAAGGTAGGATATATTTCAAGAAACGACGTGGTACCAGAAAACTAAATAGAAAACATACCACATAATGAGACCCTATCCTCTTTTGTTAATGATTTGTTAACTTACACATCAATCGGGAAGAAAGAAATACCAAGCAAGGAATTAATTATGCTAAAGCGATTATGTGATATAACCTTCCTACTCAAAACAAATCGTAAATACTTAAATCAAACAGCAGTTGTTATACCACTTCTACCGCGCATGCATTAAAACCTGTTGAGTTCTGTTATTCCAAATGGATGGAAAATGGGCTTCCGACTGATGTTTCTAATGGTCTTAGGCCATTGACGTCCTACCTTAATGGGCCTTGAGGTTTTGAGTTTCATGCTTAGTTTCATTTGCCTGGTACCAGAGCCAACTTTTGGTCAACCAAATTCCCACACTTGTAATTCCGTATTATAAGTTTAAGTGCAACCCAATTTCAAGTTACAGGCAATTATCATATAGTCATCCTATCTAAATTATGTAAGCTACCAAAAGGGTTTATAAAATTTTGGTCGGCCATCCATTGCCTGAGGGTGTCACAATATTGGACTGCCCGAATTCTTTCGGAAAACCAAAGCATGCCTATATACTTTGGACATAGGTATTTCCTTACCTAGAATACACCAAATATTTTGAGGATGAAATTGAGCTCTTCTATAATTAAAACATGCCAAACCGCGAAGCTAATTTTCTTGTATACGAGAATTTTGTACCTAACATACATGGTGGGCTTGAATCAGATATTGAATTAATTGATGAAAAGAACTCTACTTGGACCCACTCACAGGTCCATTAATTATGCAGCAGAAAACCTGAATAAAACATCAAAGCCGCGTACATGTCTTATTCAGCAAACTAGTGATAAGCTAATAAAAAATGATAACTCTAATGCTCAATCCACATACCTACAAATTGTAAAGTTATTAAATTTCAACAACAAATTTGGCTGACAATTAAGACTTAGAAGAAGTATATGTGAGTATTACCAGATTCATCTATGAACACAAAGGCATTCTCCCTAGCCATCAGCCTTCCAGTTATCATCATTGCTCTTGATCGCAAAATCGATTCAGCAGAAACATCACTAGAGAAGATAGGGAGGAATACGACAGTTAGAATCATTGAATGACTAGAACATCAAACTCAGAATCATAAGCAGCAATTCTCATGTGTAGACCTAATAATAGAAGTAAGAATTTGGAGAAGCTTAGTCCTTGACAAGAACTCAGTGCTGTGCTGAACATCAGCCAACTTCATTCACCCAGCACATACAAGAAAAAGAAATACAACATCAATCAGAAACCAATTGACGAAAAGTGTAGTAAGTGATTATAAGTAATTGTAGAATAAAAAATATAGCAGCTTAGCACGCAAACACACACACCCAAACAAAAGGAGAGTATTTCATATATATGTCACAAATAGAGCCCCAATAGCTAGAGAAAGAAGAACATATTCAGGAAAAAGCTCTTAAATTAATAGGAAACTTCCAAGTGTTAGCCACCATTTGAAACTGATTTTTTTTTCTGTTGAAACTGCAAGTGTTAACTACCTTTCCTCCACATCTAAAGATGCTGCTAAGTTTTCATATGGTGTTAAAGGCAAGGAAGAAAAATTTAGCTTTGGGTAAATACCTAACCCTAGTTCTCTGCCTTATCTTCTCAGTATCTTACCTTATATTTTCATTTTCTTCGATGTTTACTATAGACTATGGGCCCACACCTCAGAAAAGTAGGTAAGGCACAAAGAGTAAAATTTCTAAATGGCTAAGGAAAAAGAGAACATCAAGTGCTTGGCATAAAGAAAAGTTTGATATTCTAAGAAATGGACACATAACTAATACCACTAGATATTTATGGCTCAGGTTCAGCATATGTTATTCTGCTAAAAAGAAGTTTATTCTACATGCTCTTTGAGTTATGTCAAACAGGTATAGAGTTGATACTTCGCGTGAAGAGTGCAAAATTTATATGACATGGGACTGAGTTTTTCTCAAACAAATAAAAGCCCTATGATATGTTCAACCACAGATGAACAAAAAGTATCCAAAATAGCTGATAAGACTGTATGAAGTTACAAACGAAAAGCAACTGCAATGATCACATGTAGAGGAAAATTTTATAACTAACTAGAAGAAGCAAACCTCATATAGGAGTTCCAAGCTGCTCAGAGTGACTAATGTATCACTTGAATTGCTAATTTCTGCCTCCAGCAGGCTAAGAAGATTTGAATTGTAGACTCTTGACGCCACAGAATTGGAAATGGAGAATAACTTCACTATCAAGGCTAAAACTCTAACTCTTCCCTGAGGATTTAGCAAAATGAAACGCCAAAGTACTTTCAATGAGATAATAGAACAATTGATAGAGGAGGACAAAAGCATACCACAGATCAATGAGGTTCAGATGAATTAAGAACCATAAAATACCAGTTTCCAAAAAAAGAAAAAAAAAAAGAAAGATGAATTAAGAGCCATCATGTCCACCGACATTCGGTTCCACTTTAGTTACATTATTTCCTCTTTTTTGACCTCTATACTTTGGCGGGACTATACGGGATATGTTGTTGTAGGACCTTTCTTATTAGTACGAAAGGTTCTATAATCAAAGTAGACACACCAGGGCACCGGCTCAATTACATCCAGAGCAAAATAGAGTAACAGATAGTGATAGTTATAATTTCTGGTTAAATCAGATAAATGTAAATTTTATGCGCAATTGACGCAAAATTACAACCAAGTTTGGATTTGAAAAGATATTTCTGAAGTATGATTCTCTTGGTATAAACTATAAACTAAAGTGAAAAAGTTGGAGAAGCGCCACCAAAATTAGAAAAAATAACAAGTATGGTGGGTAAAAGAATAGAAAGCAGAATGAAGTAGAACCACTAATTTAGCCTCATCTTTCCTCGAGAAACAGGAATTGGAGCAAGTTTGCATTAAAACATGAATGTATGACAAAGGAATTTATAGCTTAAGGGGTTGGTGCTTTACTAGTAGTATAAAGGGAAACCTAGTATACTAAACTCCCACTATGTGGGTGTGCAAGGAAGCGCCAGACTATGTTGGGAAAATTTATGTAGCTTTACATTGCATTTTTGCAAGAGAATGTTCGCTAGACTTGAACTCGTGACCTACTAGTCACATGGTAGGAACTCCTACCACTGCGCTAAGGCTCCTTGCTAGTATATAGAGATTAAGAGTAGTATCTTGGTCTCATAGCTTCTTTATTTAAGAACAAGTTCATACGCTATGATTAATTGGATAGCAACTATAGCGATTTGTCTCAACATGACATAAAGTAAAGCACTAAATTCAAAAGAGAACTGCTCATTGGATAAAACACATGGTTTTTCAAATTTATGTCAACATGGCTTATGTGCTGCACTAATTTCAGAAGAGAGTTGCTCGTCGCATAGAGCACGTTATCTATCAAAAGGAACACAGAACTTTTACCATCCAGTAGAAAAAAACATACCAGAGGTGAACAGTTGGTTGCCAAGTTCACGAGGTTTGTCGCTTCATTGCCACTTCCAGGAAATATGATATCCTTCAGAAAATATTATCAGATTCAAAAGAGATCCTTATTTCCAAAATATCTGGTCAAATTATCACCAAAGGCACGGAGAAATGTATGTGCATTGACCAAGATAAGAAACAGATAACTACATAGTACATACAATGCCTTTTGAATGGCTCGCCAGTTTCCTAATTGCATCTGTAGATGCTGCAGCAACTTCCTCATCCCTGCCAGAAGAATAACCGTACATGACTTAAAGCAGACCCAACTTCTAGAAGCGGAAAAAGAAGTGATTTTGGGGTGCATACTTTTGTTGTTGCTGTGCACTAATCACATGTTAGCATAAATAGTGAGGACATAAAATTCTACTATAGGAAGACACAACAAGCACGTAGTGCAGAAAATCACTCACATTTAAGCCAATAAAGCCTCTCCACTAGGATGTGAGGAACTAAAGAATGTTGTAGTAAAATATGACAGGTTCTAAAACATAAGCAGCATGGCATTAAAAAATTAGTTCACTAGCAACCTCCATATGGGAGCCCAAAACTGACTGATAAAGCTATTCAGGAAGATGAGAAGTCCTGAGGACATGGCTCAGAAAAAAGTTAAAAGAGAAATATAAAAATAATAGTTTTTCATTCAAGATTTTGTCGTTGACAAGAAATATTGTCACAAGTATCAACATTTCTGTTTCCAAGGTTGCATAGAATCCCAACTAAACAACACATTCAACAATGTGTTACCAAATTGAAGACATGTAGGTAATACAAGAACCATTCATCCGCACGACCCGATTAAATTTCAAAAAGAAAAATACTTCTAATCAAAGAAGCAGAATTGGAAAGAGGCCATATTACCTGGTTCAGTACATTAATAAAACATATCATGGTTGCAGATAATATGAAACGACAAAAGAGAACAGTTAGTAACCTAATCAAACCCATGTACGTATTATTTTTCTACTCATGACCAACTATATTCTCTTAGAATGAACACTATATGACAGTTAAAGGGGCAAGAATAACATGTGGTGTCCAAAACTACACAGGCAGAAGCACAGACAAATTGACTCTCAAAGAAGCATGTGAAATCAAATCAACTGCTACAAAAAGGCCAGACCACAGCAGGATCAGTACATCTAACAAGGCTATCTCCACAAAGCAAACAAAAATTATACAGTTTGGTCAGTGATAGCGTATGGTAACAAAGTGCATGGTGACTTACCCACTAATGAGGCAATTAAGCAAAAGTTGATAAACTCCATACTCATGAATTAGCTGTATGACAACGGCTTCATCAACATTGTCCAACAGGCAAGATACCTGTACATGGTTACTACTGCATGAGACTCAAACTTGGAGATCACAAAGAGATTGCCCACATTCATAGTTTTCAGCAAGTTAGGCAAAGACAGCTAAAATTAGAATGACATGGAGCACACAATGAGGAGAACAAGATGGGAAATTTATACAACAATTAGTGAATTCTCCAGCACAATAAGAATGCGTAGCAACGCATATTAGAACATTCAGCAATTCCACTAACTACTTCACATATTATGTTCCTCATAAGAAGAGAAGTCTAACTTGCTAAGTTGTCAACTTCAGATTAACATCAATCCTGCTTAAAATATCCAGAGACACCTACATGGAAATATGAGAGCTTTTGAATCCAGTTTTCATCACTATTCAGTTCTCTCATACACCCAGCTCATCCTACAGAATTAACTACATTTTTTCAGGACAAATAATCATTCATACAGAAAGGGTCTCAATTGGACGGAAACTGGAAAAACAGTAGGATTCAAGATCTAAAATTTACCTCAGAGGCACATATTAACAAAAGAAAAGACTTGAAATTATCATAGAAGCACTTACTGTTTGGCATGCTAAACGTCTGACTTTCTGAGACTCTGCACCCAAACCGACAGTAACAAATGCCTACAACGAAGCAGACCAAGAAATTTAGAAAAAGGAATGATTTACCTCAAAATTTATTATGATGGACACGCATAAGAGTAAGTATAAATGTTGCATGGATATGGATAAGGGAATAAACTATTATCATACATTGGCCTACGATTGACTAGCTCTGAAAGACCACATAAAGGATGCCTGCACGGATAAATTCCAAATCTATTACCTCATTGCTAACTAAGATCAGTTCTCTGGATTTGGTTTTGGCTCAATATTGAAAGGCCTAGATTTTCTGAAAAGATTTTGAAAAAGAATTTTTTGGGGGAGACATTAGTTGTTCAACTTTTTAAATCATTTTCGCTTTCGTAAAAAGGTTTTGTTTGATTTCTGTAAACCAACACTCCAATGGATATGGTTATCAAAATGCTTCTGCTTCTAGTTTTCTAAAAAAGTCTCTTCTAAACATTTTATGATGTTTACTTCCTTCTCTATTTTTTCATTCCATTTTAAGTTCCTTTTTTGGTCTTTGTAGTCTTAACAAAAAAGTCAAATCAGTGAAAATAGTGGGCATAGTATACGTGTTGATAATGAACAGAACTTCTGTAAAAGAGAAAATCATTCTTGATCACTATTAATCAGGATGCTTTTAGATCAGTTATGGACAGAAGGTAAAATGATTATAAGATAAAGCACCATTCAAAGAGCTGGAAGCAGAATGAACAGCAAGAAAACAAACCTTTTATATTCCATAATCCTTATGTTGCTTTAGAAAGGAAGTTGTACCCCTAAAGCTTTAAGTTGGTTTTAAAAACTTATAGCTGTCTATATCACATGACAGCAACCAACTTCCTCATACGCTCCAAAAACAAAAACTAATAACATGTGAGTGTTGATTAGATTTTGTAAAACTTCCTCGCTCATTGTGAGTAAGCGCTTCCCCTTTGCTCTCTACAAGATATAACCCAAAAGTTCCTTAAACGTATTTTAACTCTAAAGGCAAAATTTATCAATCTAATGCTTCACATTCCCCGCAAAAATATGGTCTAATCTGTAAATAACCAAATAGCTGGCACATACTCCATACACTTGTGATAACAGACCAACATAAAACTCATTCCAATATAGAGATTAAACTTAGCTTATTTAGTACTAGCATTATTGACATACCATGTAGTGTGGAATGAGTGATGCTCCATATCTTGTTTTGAAAACCCTTTCTAAACAATCAACCAAAGCACTTTCTAGGCCAGGGTAATCTGCTTTTGTTTGCAAAGCACTGCAAGCAATTCAAAGTTCACAATCAGCAAGCCAATAGTTCAAAACTAAAGCTCCCTAAACCACAAGGGTGAATGGTAAGGCAAAATTCAAGCCAGCAGGATCACTTCAATTTAATCCCTCTTCTTTAAAACAGACAAAATTAAATACTCCCTACGTTCCAAAAAGACTCGAACAAGTTTTTCTTAGACTTTAGTTTTCTCAAAGATTGTTTTAATTCTGTTCAATAAAAACAACAACATACCCAATGTGATCCCAGAAGTCGAGTTCGTATAGGGTATGACGTATGGACATACCCTACCTTGGTAGGGTAGATAAGCTGCTTCTTACACGGCCCCCAGCTCAAAAGAAGTGTTATCAAAGCAAGATTGAAAGGAAAAAAACGATAACAAAATAGCAAGATACACAGAGAAAATAAAGTAGCAGGTAGCATAGCAATGAAATTGAAGATTAAGACACTTAAGTGATTACGAACTAAATCAAATGCAAAAGTTTGCAATTTATAGTACGTAGCCGTGAAATTGAAGAATAAGATCCTACTTTACTACTACTAACGAAATTAAATGCAAAAATTTGTAATTTATAGTACGTAGCAGTGACAACAACAACAAACCCAGTGTATTCCCACTTAGTGGGGTCTGGGGGGGTAAGATGTACGCAGTCCATACCTCTACCTCTGATGAAGTAGAAAGGCTGTTTCCGAAAGACCCCCGGCTCAAGTCACGAGATATCACACAAACACATAGTACAGCATAGCAGCAGATGACATAACATAGATACGGCACCCATAGGGAATATAAAAAAGAGTAAAGCAGGAATGCAGGAATATAAAGCAGAGGAAAGCACACAGATTCGTAATAAACATGGAACACGGAACACGAAACACTGAATACAGAATCATAACAGGAATACACCCCCACCAATTAATTCCCTACACTAGCGACCCGAACTGGCCCTAATCCTCTGCCGTAATTCGCATCTTCCAGACCTTCCTATCTAGGGTCATGTCCTCGGTGAGCTGTAACTGTTCCATGTCCCGCCTAATCACCTCACCCCAGTACTTCTTCGGTCTACCTCTACCCCGTCTAAAACCATCCAACGCTAGCCTCTCACACCTACGGACCGGGGCATCCATGCCCCTCCTCTTCACGTGAAATTGAAGAATAAGAACCTACTCTACTACTACTAACTAAATTAAATGCAAAAAAATTTGTAATTTATAGTAGATAGCAGCGAAATTGAAGAATAAGATACTACACTACTACTACTAACTAAATTAAATGTATAAATTTGTAATAATATACAGTACTTTCAATTAGTTTTAACATTTCATTTAACAACAAAGAACTACAAATCTCCATAGATTATTGCACAAACTTCAGGAAGGAGCATTTAAGTTTCAAACTCTACCAGCCTATTACACACAAGAACAATATACCCAGTGTAATCACACAAGTGAGGTCCGCATAGGATGACGTGTACCTTTATTTCCAATAGATATCAAAAACAATTACGTCAAGCAAATACGCTATCACACATATTGTAGGCTGAAAACACGTGTACAAAGGGCTTGTAGGCTGAAAACACGTGTACAAAGGGCCTGACAATACCTGATAATAGCTGGAAGAGGAAAACGATTGAGAAAGTCTTGAGCAGAAGCATCGGAATTTGCGCCTGATGATAACACAACAAAATTAATTAAACAATTTGGTTATTAGTAGTAGTACAAAAGAGGGAAAAGGAAATAAAGAAGAAATAGTAGTACCAGGTTGATACGCAAAGTCAGTAGCTGCTTCCAGTAACTGAGCTGGATCCACTGAGTACTCTTCCACCATCGTTGGTGTAATTTTTTTGGGCACACAGAAAAATTTGTTTCAGCAGAGGGTGAGAAAAAAAAAGATGAGAGAGTACAAAAGAGGTGGTGAATTCGTTTTTGAAACGTACTGTTGTTTACTTGCACAACACTCACTCACGCACGGCACACTGGGTGTGCAGCGTCGTTTACTGTGTTTTTTTTTTTTTTCAAGGTACACATTAAGCATAAGGAATTAGCCATTGAGTTTTCTCCATTCACCGGAGATTTATGTGCTTTTTCGCTTCTTCTTTTAGGCAGAGTTTTATCATAAAAATAATCATTTTAATTTTTTGAGTTGGAGTTAGAATTGATATTATATTTGACTATGGAAAGAGTATAGTATAATACTGTACTTTTTAGCTGTTTAGAGAGTGTTTGAATTAACTTATTTTTAATTATTTTTATTTTTTAAATATTTTTAATTTTTAAAAGTGATTAACAAATTATAAAATATTTTAAGTAATTTACTTGAAATTTAAAAAATATCAAAAATCAAAATTAATTGTTATCAATTTTTTACTTTTAATTTTTAGCTTATAAGTCATTAATCTTTCAATTCACTTTTAATGGTAAATGTAGTAAATTGGGCCGCTGGTAGGAGTAGGATGAATATTATTGGACACTACTAGTTCTGCCATGGTGGACATGGTAAGGGCCAAGACTAACTTACATAAATTCCTGAATGTTTAACTGATATTACATAAAAGCTCAATTATTTTATTAATTACATCCTATCTCAGATTTTTTAAATGGTAATACATATATTAAGTGGTGATACATATAAAAAGGTGATACATATGAAACAAATCAGATCTTTATTTAAGGAAGTAATAGGATTTCTCTAATTTCAACAACGCAAATCACGGCAAAACAGTTGCAAAGCGTTAAAAACACAATTTCATTCAACAAGAGCTAAAAGTTGAAGCAAACCAATATTTTTGGACCATATCAGATTACAAGATCAATTTTTTTGAATTTTGAGGGAAAAATTGATCTTCCTTCTAAAATTTTTGATAATCTTCAGTGAAATTCGTGACAGTGTTGTTGTGTCATTTCGGGGAATGGGTTTAAAAAATAAGGTACGATAACTATCGGATCAACGGTATTGTAATTCATAAAAAAACATCGTACCGCGATTTAATGGACGTCATATCAATTCAATTGAAAATTGGCATTTCTCTGAAAACAATTCATGCCAAATACGTTGTTTAAGGCAATTTATCAGCGTTGGAGATTCATAATGATATGGCTATGAAACCTTTTCTTCAGATTTTGAACGAGGCAAAGTCATGTGTATGATGGTAAGTTGATTTGCAGATTTTTTTTAACTATCTGATAACAGGTGTATCATAGTGATACATCTGAAACTCATATGTATCACTTTGATACATCTACACAAATATGCCTCCACTTGAAATCTAGTTCTGCATACAATGCACAAAGATTCAGGGATTTATGTAAATATGATTATTTGGTGATTCATATATCTGGTGATTCATATAACTTGTGTTTCATATTACTGGTGATTCATATTGGTGATGCATATAAATGGTGTTTCAAATAACTGGTGATTCATATAACATATTCGTATAACTGGTGATTCATATTGGTGATGCATATAACTAGTGATTCATGTAACTGGTGATTCATATTGGTGATGCATATAACTGGTGTTTCATATAAATGGTGATTCATATTGGTGATGCTTATAACTTGATATATTCTGTTTACATTAAAAGAGAAATGTTTTGTATATTAGTTAATTGTTGATTCATATAGTAGGTTATTCATATAACTGGGTTTTTAATTTGGTGATTAATGTAACTGATGATTCATGCAATTGTTAATTCATATAGTTAGTGATTCATATAAATGGTGATTGATATTGGTGATTTATGTAACTGATGATTCATGTAATTAGTGATGCATGTAGTTGGTGATTCATATTGGTGATTTATGTGACTGTTGATGAAAATAACAAGTGATTCATATAACTGGTGATTCATATAAGTGATACAAATACCTAATTATTCTTGTGAGTGGATATTCATATAAATGGTGATTCATGTTGGTGATTCATATAGCTGGTTATTCATGTAATTGGATATTCATATAAATGGTGATTCATATTGGTGATTCAAATGTTAGGCCTTATGCGAGTCAGATCTCTTCTACATTATGAGATCAGTAAATTAACACTTAAATATGAGAATCCTGTGTTCTTATTTAAAGTGATGCTAGGGATATCTGCCAGCTTTTTGTGATTCTTTCCTTACAAGAGTTTAAACAATTTCTACATATATGTCGAGTCCATGGAGCATTATTTGATTTATCATGATTCGCATGGTTAGATTTGCTCCTAACTTTGCCTTATCCAAGAGAATTGCCTCCTTAATAATGGAGTATATAGATGATTCACTATGGTTGCCTGCTGATTTTAGCTCATGTAATAAGCAGGTCTTGAGTTTATTTGTATAAACAACAATTAGGCCTCGGTCCTAAATAAGTTGGGATCGGCTGTATGAATCCGCATTAACCATAATTATCCAATTAAAATTTCATCTCAAACCAGCATATTAAACCAAAACTATAAGAGCTCTAGAAGCTCTCTAACTTTGTGTTGTCATAAAAGTCTCCTACTAGAGCTAAGAAACTCCTAGAAAGCATAGGCCCTAAAGTAAACATATTTACATGGCTAAATATATTCCCCGTTGATTGGTATGGGCATATAGTATGTTTTTCCATCATGCCATCTTTATTTGTTTGTCAAAATAATTAAATTTTGTTTCTGCATATACTTTACTTCTACTTTCTTGAAAATTTATACAGATTTTTCTTATATGTTAGAGGTTGTTGTCTGAGAATTCATTTGTAGAGAGGAAGCACGATTAAATATAATGGTAATGGAGAATTCTAAACTTGGGCTTGCTTTGACGCGTGATATGTTTATTATGCCCTTAATTGATCTCGCTGTTAACTAACCTTTTCTTTTGTCATTCCTTTCTCTCCAGGAGTCCAGGTATTCCAGTATTGTTTGCATTTTGGTGTTTGCTATGTGTCTTCAGCAAAACGATGTATCTTTATAGATTCTACTTTTATAGAAGTCTACTTACAGAATTTTTCATTTTCATTTCTCTTTCAATTTTTTGTTCTTTTGAAGGAAATACATGTTGTATTATTGGCTTATTGTCACTGTATTTTTTATCATTGTCGAGATTAAATTTTGATAAAAAAGATTACAAGAGTTTCTCTCTCTCACACATACATGCATACACACATATTTGGCTCTTTTGTAAACTAGCTACAAATTGAACCTTGACGTGTGGTGGTAAGTACTGACAGATTCATTATGATTTGATGTGTGGAGGTAAGTATTGACAGAAAACTCACACAAAAATGCACATACACCAGCAAAACTAATACATGTTTTTTTGATATGGGAGAACAAATAGATGCATTTGGTTCACCAATATGAATCACCCGTATGAATCACCAAACAAAAAATATGAATCATCAAGTAACCAGTTAATCTATTAATCTGTTATTATATGAATCACTAATATGAATCACTAGTTAAACGAACCACTTATATGAATCACCATTTACGAATTAGTTGCGAAAATAATACCTGCTCCGACGGGGATTTAGGGATTTGTTCAATTTTACCTTGATCTTTCATTTGCATGTCAGAAACTTGATTTTTAGCAGCAAAAGCTTCTATTAAAATCTTCAATTTTTCAGGGTCGTTCCGCTGCTTTGATCGATTTTCACTAAAACCTAATTTAGTGTAATCAAAATTGCCCGAAGTAAAACTCAAAACTTGATTACTATCGTGAAAACTTTTTGTGTTTCAATTTGTGAAATTTCCAAGCTGAATGAGGGTGAATCTTCATTAGCCATTGAAGATAAAACAAATTAACACAAAAGGATTTTAAAGCATAAACCAAAAGCTGACCTCTTTGAAGAAGTTGTCAATTTTTGAAATTAAAGGATGAATGATTACGGTTGAAACCAGTTGAAATATTAGAGAATGAAGTTTACTCAAAATCTACTAAAAATGGGAGAAATTTTAGGGGAGTAATTTGTGGGGAGGAAAAAGGATGATGCGGAAAAGGAAGAGAGAGATGGCGTGAAAAGAGGAGAGAAAATAGTGTGTACAAATTATAGCATATGTATCAAGAGTAAATATGCAAATAGGGATTTTATGTAATTTTTTTTAAATATTAAGAGATATTATGTAATATGGTGTCTTAAATATGGAATTTATGTATTTTTTCCAAATGTCAATGTAATGGGCTTAGTTGAGCAAATTTCTCAATTTCAACATCAAATTATACCTAATAAACTTGGAAATTACTGTTACTTGGTGGACAAACTTTAATGTTAAAAACTCTATAAATTTTTTAAAAACATAAACGAAGTTAGGAATTACTTCATCGCAGTTCAGTACATTGAAACTTTAGTTATGTCAGAGAATTTATTATTTTAGTCTTATCATACTTCTGTCATAGATTGTTTTACCTTTTTCCTACATAATTTCATGATCACGTGATAACAACTTTACGAGCAACGTAACACCAAAATTAATATGCTAAAGCTAATGGCCTAATGCAATTAACACCTGGCCAAAGGTATGATGTTGTAAGCAAAAATACATGCAATAGCCTGGAAGATGACACGTACGTTAAAGCCATGTCGTGTCTAGTGTCCTGATTTCGCCGCTCAATGGACAACTCAATACTTTTAACATTGCTTTACAGTTCACACATGAAAATAAGAGCAGATCTAAAAGCTTACTATATATTTTGATTTGATGAGTTGACATTAAGGATTTTCAGTTTTAAATTATTGCAAATTTAAAATTTTAATATTTGTTATATTCTTGTCTTGGTCTACTCTATGTCATACAATTTTTACATATAAAGTCAAAGTAATTCTTTTGTTACGATTTTTTCATATGTTTCTCAATTTTTAGTTAATTATAAATTATTGTGATTAATATATTCACCCAGGGTAATCAAAGCAGAATTTGAAGAAAAACAGCGATAACAAATAGTAGTAAGATAAGCAAAATAAAATAAAAAAATATGTTATGAATTTTAATAAGAAGAAGACACCAGCCGTCTAGCCCTTATCTCTCCCTGGATGCGACCTACCCTCGTCCTGAACTTTTAAATCTTCTTATCTAAAGTTACGTTATTAATAAGCTAAAAAAGTTTCCATCTCCTAATTAATCATTTTTCTCAATTCTTCTACAGTTTACTTCTGCCTCTCCTAAAACTCGCAATAGACAACCTCTTAGATTATTTTAGTCCAGCACAAGTTCAAACTTAAGAAGTTAGTCCCTGGCATAATTTCACCGTGGGAAGAATCACTTCAGTCTTTCTTGGCAGAGGTATTCTATTTACTAGCACAAACCATATGAACTCTCTGAATCGTGCTGGATATATAGTGATCACTCATCACATGATTCTCAAGCCTAACATGTGGTGAATCGTGGGAGACAAGTCAAAACATTCTTTTGCCCCATACTTTAAGATGCTAGTCTCCTATTTTACAAATTGTACAATTTTCCTTATCAAGCAAAGCCCCATTCATATCTTTATTAGTGATTTTTCTTTTATTCAATCATCACTTATTTGATAACTTAAGCTAGGCTCCCTCCACTTTAATTTAGAGAGGATTTTTTGTCTTAATTAAAATGAGTCAAGGGCGTGTCGAAATGATCGATCAGTAGCAACTTAGTCTCATTCGAGAGTTTGATCTCTTATCCTTACTTCTTGCTACTTTTTTTTATATATAAAAATGGGAGGGTGGAGGGGGAGGGAGCGTGATTTAGGTTCCTTCACTTCCACAATCAATGTAATCACACTAAAGGTAGTACGATCACCCTGCCCACATATCTAACCAGTTCACGTGATTCACCAATATATTATAAATCAATAACTCCCATTTATTGAAGCAAAACATAGTGCGCTTAATTAGGCACTGATCCAGAAAGGTCTCTTCTTTCCTTTCGATTTATTCATTGATCTGAAACATAACACTTGTTTCTTAATAATACCCGAGATGATGGCATTCTCCTTACTTTTATATCCGCGCACCCCATTTCCACATGCAAACCCCATATCTAAATTTACAACAAAAGTTAGATAATTTTATCAATGTAGTACACTAAATCATCTCATAGAAAATGACACCAAAAAAGTAAAATTTATATGTGGAGTTCAACCAAAGAGTAATGAGTAGAGTGCATCAGAGGGGAAATTGAAAGGTCATGTATTGACAAGAGGAAAGGAACAGAGAAGTGAATGGGAGATCCCATTCATGATTATAAGTTTCCTACCTATGGCAACTCTCAACCTTTGCTTTTCTCTATATGGACTTGTGCATTTCCTTTTTCACTTACCTACACTATACTACTCGTCCTTTTCTCTTTTCTCTTTTCTCTTTTATTTTTTTAATAATATAATAAGATAATATTCATGTGATCAGTAAAATACGTCCTATCTAAGATGAAATTATATTATTTTTATGATATGATCTCATTATCACGAGACTGTTCTTTAGTGCGCATGTGTACGTATATTTTTGTCTGCCTTTTAAATTATGACTTCGATGATATATGTATCAATATGTTTGCAATTGTATATGGATGTGTGCTTTCCACCTTCTTAATTAAGAACAACGATAACTAATGAGAAAGGAGATATAACGTGATTTGTTAGTTATTAGTTATATAACAGTGTAGTTAAAGTTAGTTATAACTAATTGGGTCCTTTAATAAGTTGGTTATTTTTTAGTGGTTGACAGCTGTACAGGTCTGTGGGATTAGCTCATGTATATAACGGAGGAAATTAGAGAATCCAGAGAGTTAGTTATCATTTTCCTTTAATCACTTTGTATGGTTAGCCTTCTTCTATATAATGAGAAGTTTGTTATTTTCCACAAAACATTCGGGTGTGCAGAATCTGTATATTGCAACAACAACTTCAACTCGAGTTCAAGTATGAACAAGAACGCAATGAAGTATTAAATACCCTCAATACAAGATCAAAATGACCTTTCCAAGAGGTATATTTATTTTTCAGAAAATAAAGATAAAACAGAAATGATTAAGGCCAAGTCGTCCAAATTCACGTATTTTCCTTAAGGAATAATTCCCCTCACTGTACCCGAGGTTATGGAATCTTCCTCCCAGGATAAAATGGCCTTCAATCCGACTATAACGGTACCTCAAATAGGCTGATTCTTCGAACACACTCACGGTTTAAATGATCACACTTAGAGTATTTTTAAGACAAGAAGAAGAAGTTTTTAATCTGAAAATTTTGTATTTTTTATCTCAAACCTGTGGATGAAAATCAGGTTATTTATAGCCACAAGATGCCTCTTTAGAAAGGATTGCATCCTGTAAATTCATGTCTGTTCATCAAAGATTGCATCCTTTCCTGAACAGTCATATCTTTCTATGAATCAGTGTGTCTTTTGCAGAATGGTTGCATCTGTTTATTCAACCAGTGCATCAGTTCAATTAAGTAACATAAAACAGTGCACCACGCGTCACTGTTCATGTAAAACAGTAACATTGCGTCACTATTACTGCATGTAAATGGAGGATTAAAACTCAGAAATATTTCCTGCATTTTTCATCATTGTTCAGATTTTGTCAAATAAAATTTGTCCAAAAAGAAAGATATCATCGATCGATCATTTTTTGAATCTGAAATCGAAGCCGAAGCCTAAGTCGAGCGAGCAACGACGACAACGGCACGAGGCATCTCTATTTCCTTGCCTCACTTACCATGTGGAGTAAGTGTTTCACAATATAAACACTAAAAAGTTCTCTTCTTCCACCAATGAGGGAGAAAGAGTAAGCTTTCCCAATTAGGAGTACACTTTCCAATTTGGGTGTCTCCTTTTCCTCCACCATTTCTTCTCTATTTCTCATTCACACTTCTATGAACCCAACAAAGTTTTCTCTGAGTTTTACTTGAGTTCTGCAGGTATTTTTATCCTATTTCACAACATGGTATCAAAGCCTTCAGCCATGGATATGGCTTAGTCTTAGTTGGAAACGCAAAGTTGAAGACGACGAGCTACAATGGCGGCTGAACTGGACAACACCTTTCTGGAGAAACTTGGTCATAATCATCCTATTTTTTTAGTACAGCAGATACTTCTGGAGTTGTTTTAATATCCATTCAATTAACGGGATCAGAAAACTATTCTGTATGGAGTTGATCGATACGCATTGCGATACTTAGTACAAAAAAGTTGGGGCTAATCGATGGAAAGTGCAGAAAAGCAAATTTTGGTCCTAATCTAGCTGATCTGTGGGAAACGTGCAATGCTATTGTCCTTTCATGGATTATGAATTGTGTTTCGAAGGAGCTGTTAGGGGAAATTATCTATTCTTCTGATGCGTGTGTTGTTTGGAGCGATCTCAAGGAGCGATTTGATAAAGCTGATGGTTCGCGCATTTTTCAATTGCACGAAAAAAATACAACCACGACACAAGGTACCAATATTGCAGAATATTTCACTAAGTTGCGTTTATTTTAGGCAGAATTCAATTATTTAGCCCCTTTTCCGGGATGTGATTGTCCAAAATCAAGGGAATTTGGTGAATTCATGACGAGGCAAAAGCTTCTGCAATTCTTAATAGGTCTCAATGAAACATATGAGCAATCACGCACTCAAATTCTTATGCTCATTCCCCATCATTTGGTTAATCAGGTATACTCCATGATGATTGAAAGGGAGAGCTAAAAGATGTTAACTAATTTTACAACCACAACTACAAATTTGGAGATAGCTGCCCACATGAATGCTAAACATCCTACTAACAATAAGTTTCAGAGAAATTGGAACCCTAATCGAAGTGCAAAATATGAATACTGCAAATTTATGGGACATGTTGCAGATAACTACTATCGGTTGCATGGCTATCCTTCGAATTTCAAATTCAAAAGGACTTCTGGGAATAACAATGGTTCATACATGAGCGGAGGTGAGAGTAAAGAAAATTCACCTAATGTGAGAATTGCTCATGGCAGGGGTCAACACAAATCAGTTACATGTGTGGACAATTACAATAACTCAGGACATAATCTTCACAGGAATGCAGAGTGCTATGAAAATGGGAGAAGTGCATAATATTTTGGTGTAGAACCCAGTAAGATGTCTGAAAGTCACAACTACTTACAACAAAAATATGGTGATATAGTGCAACACATGGATAATCCTCAACATTATTCTCAATTTAAGAAGGTCATTGACAAAGACAATGCAGTTGATAGTTCAGCTCTCTTAACTGAACACACCGACTCAACAAACATGGGAGGTAATATGTTTACATCATCTGTGGTTGATGCTCAGATTACAGGTATTATATCTACTTCTTGTGTGAATGATAATAAAGTGGAATGGATAGTTGATACAGGTGCAACAAATCATATGATTTCTAACAAAGAGTTGTTAAGTGCTGAAATGGAACCTAGTGTTGTCCGTAGTAGAAATGTTCACTGACCTAATGGAAAGACTGTCGATGTTTCATATGTTGGTCATTGTGACATTATAGATGGAAAGTCCGTTAAACATGTGCTATATATACCAGGCTTTAAGTATAATCTCTTATCAGTATCCAGGTTAACTAAAGAGCTGAATTGCTAAGTCAAGTTTTTTCCCAACTTCTGTATATTACAGGACCTCTCAAGTGAAAGGGTACTGGAGATTGGTGAGGAAGTTTGTAATACCTCGGGAAATTTTTCGTTGAAATTTTGTGTGTAAACGTGTTGGGTTCTATTTTCTAGAATGAATTATAAATTTTTCGTGAGGAATGTCTTAGATTATGACTCAACATTGTGTAGAGTATCGAATAATATTTCCAACGATATATGAATCATCTAAAACAGACACCCGAGCGACGAGTTATGAACATTCTGATCGAATCGTGAATAGTAGTGAACAGTAAAACGTGCAGGAAAAAGTACTGAGACCTGGCGTATTATTTCTCCAACTTTAAATGATCATAACTCCTTGTACAAAATGATCTGGGTGATATACTATATATCAACGGAAAGCTCTGCGAGTCCTCTTTCCAATAAAATTGGTTTCATCTAATTTGTCTATCGGAGCAAAAAGTTATGGTCAATCTACTTTAGTCTATCAAAAGCGAATTTTTAGGTCAATTTTAAACGATCATAACTCCTCGTACACAATGATCTGGGTGAGATACTATATATCAACGAAAAGATATGAGAGTCCTCTTTCTAATAAAATTGGTTTCATCCAATTTGGATATTGGAGTAAAACATTATGGTTGATCTACTTCAGACTATCAAAACAGTCCACCAAAGGACAGATTCGAGAATTATTTCATTTTTAGGGGCGTTTTGGTCATTCCCTCTCACCCAAAATCCGTCCAAACCCTATATTAAACCTATTAGAAGTATTATATATTATATTTCATCAAATTCCCACAAAAATAAAACCCTAAGCTCCTACATCCAACTTCAAGAACCTTCAAAGTTCACCATTAATTCTACAAATTTATTCAAGATTCCAAGTTCCTAATTCAAGAACTCCAAGAACCATTATTCAAAGGCACGATTAACATCTAAAAAATGAGTATCGATCTAAAGTTCTTCATTCAAGATATGTGGAGTTTTTTTAACAAGAACTCTCTTTCGTTCTTGTGCCCAAAAGTAATTTTCTTTACAAAGGCATGATTTTTATTTGATTTTTACGAATTTGAAGCATGAACCCATATCTTATGATGATTATTATGAAATCTTGATGTTTATGATTTTGAAAGATGAATTTACATGTGTGGAGATATAAAGCATGAATCTTGAACGATATTTATCATAATTTTGATATTTGGGTTGTGAATCCCCATTGAAAATTGTGTTTTTTTGAGAAAGTGTGTGTTATAATCACGTTGATGTTGAATATTTGAGATATTTTGAATGATTTGACCTTTTGGTCTTAATAGAGTTGTTTTAACTCGAGTGCGAAAGAAATCCACAACGTGGTTGATTTTGATAGATGGGAAGCATGATGGCTCCCGATGTATATTTATATATTACTGAAATTGTTTTGTTGTGGATTGTCTTTGAAATGATCTGAGCTAAGTTCGGGAGAAATCATTAGCACCGACTGGGAGGTATAAAGCGACCTTACTTCCCTAAAACTACGTGCCCCCGTAGGAGTGAGCCTGAGGCTGATTTATATAGTGATCACTAGTTTGTGTGGATTTGATATCGATAGTCCTAATCCGATGGCAAGGATAGGACGGCTCTCCCCAATGTGGGTTGTACGTTGGACTCCATGTATCTCACATGGTTTATGTCGGTTATAGGATCTCCCAGTGTGTGTGTGTTTTCCTTGTGTCTATGGTGAATGGTGAAGTGATTTGAAAGTGGAATTGTGAAAGTTATTATTTCAAAAGATTTAAATGATATTTACATTATGAGAATTGATATTCTTGATGAACTGAAAGTGATTGGCAAATTATATGATGACTCACATGTGTTATTGTACTTATTTCATCCTCTTATGATTATGATGATTTTCTTCGCGCTATGTGAGTCTTTCATACATCCTGCATATTTCTTATAAATATTTATGATGATGATGTTTATACAACTACATACACCCCCATATACTCGGTTTCTTTCCATGGTACTAACCCACATCTTCGGATGTGGGCTGTATTTTCTCGAAATGTAGGTTCAGGTGCTCAATTCCAGGTTCGACAGTGATTCTTCGGGCACGCTATTCTATATCCTCTATTGTGGTGAGTCCTCATGTTCCGAGGACATAATGTCTGATGTTGGTTTCACGAAATTGTTTACATTTGATAACTGAGTATGAGTCAGTTGGGGCATGTCTCATTGGCTCGCTGGTTTTATTGATTTTCTTAGAGACTTGTCAGACTAGTATGGATGTTGGGAGTTTACTAATAAGTCGTATTTTGTTATCTTTCTAAAATTCTTTTATTTTTGAATGATGATTACTCTGTTGATATTTGAGGGTTATTTATGAAAACCCCGTTGATTTATGTTGAACTGAATGAAAATGGCTCAAAGGGTTAGCTTGGGGCTATTCGTAGCCTCAAGCACCGTGTGACGCTCTGGAACCCATTTTTTGGGGCGTTACAAAGTTGAGGGACTTTACCTGTTGCACCATAATGGATCTGATAACCAGAATAAACAAGTGCCTAGAGGATTGATAGCAAGAAAGAATAAGTTGGACATCCTGCTTTGGCATAGAAGGATAGGTTATGCATCTGTTGGAGCAATGGAAAAATTACTTAGTCTTAGTCATGCTAAATGTAAGCAAGTTTTAGACAAATGTGAAGTATGTCCACTTGCTCGATATACTAGATTACTTTTCACTGACAGTACATCAAAAACATCTTCCATTTTTAAATTATTGCACTTGGACGTATGGGGACCATTTTATGTATTTATTTTTGATAGAAATAGATTGTTTTTAACTATTGTAGATGACTATTCTCGCATGACTTGGGTTTACCTATTAAAACTGAAAAGTTATGTTATCGTGGTATAAAAGCATTTTATACAGCTAGTCCAAACTCAATTTGAGAAAAGAATCAAAATATTGTGGTCAGATAATGGTACAAAATTTGTTAATTCTACTTGCACTAATTTGTTTAGTTCTCATGGCATCATCCATCAACGATTGTGTGTTTACACCCCCCAGCAGAATGGGGTTGTCGAAAGGAAACACATGTCCATCTTGGAGCTGGCTCGAGCTATTAGATTTCAAAGTTCTATTCCTTTGAAATTTGGGGGTCACTGTATTCTTGGTTTTGTTTATAAGCTCAACAGGTTACCTTCCTCAACTTTACAAGGAAAGACTCCTTTAGAGGTCTTTCATACAAGAGTACTATAGACCACTTGAGAACACTAGGGTGTTTATTTTATGCTAAATGTTTGCCTGTTGGTGACAAATTTGAGGCCAGAGCTATTCCCTCAGTTCACATGGGATATTCAGAGCTCACAAAAGGTTATGTGCTTTATAATATGCTCACAAATACTTTCTTTATCTCAAGAGATGTGTCATTTAGAGAAGACGCTTTTCCATTCCATTTTTCTACCCCCACTGCACCACCTTTTGTTGATGTATCTACCAATTTTTTTGAGAATGTCCTTCCCGATATCCCTGAGCTTGTTGCTGATCCATCCCTTTTATTGCCCGAGGAGGTTGATTCTGACTCCACTGTTGAGTTGTCTACTGCTCTTGTTGATGCAGTCATTCCAGTAGTACCACCTATTACTCAACCTTTCCCTTCTCGACACTTCACCAGGTGCAAGGAGAAGCCAACTTGGGTGACTGATTTTGTTACTAATCATGCTGCAGAATCCTTTTCCTATTCTCTTTCTCACTCTTTAAGTCATGATGGATTGTCTTCTCATTATCAATCTTACTTAGTGGTTTTCTCTTGTGTTGCTGAACCTTAATCGTACCAAATTGCTTGCTCAGATCCTAAATGGATCACAGTTATGCAGGAAGAAATTCAAGCACTTGAAGCAAATAAGACCTGGATTTTAGTTCCTTTTCCACATGGTAAGACTTCTATTGGATGCAAATGGGTTTACAAGGTGAAGTTTAAATCCAATGGGGAGGTTGAAAGATACAAAGTCAGATTAGTTGCCAAGGGATATAATCAAAAAGCTGGTCTTGATTACCATGATACAATTTCTTCGGTGGTTAAGATGGTGACAGTGAGGAGTGTTCTTTCTATTGCGGCAGCTTCTGATTGGCATATTCATCAATTAGATGTCTACAATGTGTTTCTTCAGGGTGATCCGTATGAGAAAGTCTACATGTCTTTGCCTGAGGGTCTTACTAGCCAAGGGGAGTATTCAGGCATAGTATGCAAGCTAGTAAAGTCCTTATACGGGCTTAAACAAGCCAGCAGACAATGAAATGTCAAACTTACTGATGCACTGATAGAATATGGTTTTGTGCAAAGTAGTTTGGATCATTCCTTGTTCATCAAACGACAACATGAACTTGTGGTGGTAATTCTAGTATATGTAGATGATATGTTGGTGGCTGGTAATAATTTGAAGCTGATTAACAGACCAAACAATCTGTACATGCTAAATTCAAGATTAAAGATCTTGGAATACTGAGATATTTCCTGGGAATAGAGTTTAGCAGATCATCTAAAGGGATATTGATAAATCAAAGAAAATACATTTTAGAATTGATAGAAGAAATGGGACTAACCGGAGCAAAACCATCTTGGACACCATTAGACTGCAATTTGAAACTAACCACTACAGAGGTTGATCAAGCAATTGGACTTAAAGATGGTATAGAATTATTAGATAAGAGTTCTTATCAAAGATTGATCGGAAGATTGTTGTATTTGACTTTGACTAGACCAGACATTGGCTTTGCAGTTCAAACATTAAGTCAATTCCTGCAACATCCCAAAAGAACTCATATGGAAGCAACACTCAAAGTTGTAAGATACATAAAAAGGAAACCTGCTATGGAAATTCTGATGAGTAGCAGAAAAGAGAACAAGCTAGTGGCATTCTATGATGCAGATTGGGTAGCATGTCCGAATACAAGGAGGTCAGTAATAGGGTTCTTGATTAAACATGGAGATTCCTTGATATTATGGAGGTCAAAGAAGCAGACAACAATTTCTAGAAGTTCGGCAGAATCAGAATATAGGAGCATGGCCTCTACAGTTTCAGAACTAGTGTGGATTATTGCTTTGTACAAGGAACTAGGGGAAGAGTTAGAGTTGCCTGTGACTCTTTTTTCTGACAGTAAAGCTGCATTGTAAATTGCAGCAAACCCGGTGTACCATAAGAGAACAAAACATATAGAGATAGTTGTCATTTTATCAGAGAGAAGATACAAAAGGGACTTATCAAGCCACAACACTTTAAGATGCAAGAACAACAAGCAGACATCATGCCGAAAGGGTTGTTTAGACCACAACATGAATATTTGGTTTCCAATCTTGGCATGCTAAATGTCTTTAGACCTTCCAGCTTGAGGGGGAGTAATGAGAAAGGAGATATAACGTGATTTGTTAGTTATTAGTTGCCTAACAGTGTAGTTAAAGTTAGTTATAACTAATTGGGTCCTTTAATGAGTTGGTTATTTTTTAGTGGTTGACAGCTGTACAGATTAGTGGGATTAACTCATGTATATAAAGGAGGAAATTAGAGAATCGTGTTTTCATCCTATTTCACAACAATAACTCATAATAATATTTGATAGAAGTGTTTAATTAGTCACTCTTTTGTATCGTAATGTATTGTTACTTTAAATTACATATTCGTTGTGATCGTTAAATTTGTTGTTATGTAAAATTAATGTTGTTTTATGTGACGTTCTACTGATTTAGTATAATTACATTGTTACTTGTTAGTTGCTACCTTATATTATTCTCATCTTAGCCTTACTTATTATTTAAAAAATGTATTTAGGATTTAATGACCTTATGGACCCTGTACTATGTCAGTTTTGTAAGTTGGACACTTCTACTTATATGTTTGTCATCTGGATCCCTGAACTCACTAAAAATCAACATTTTAAACCCTTTTTTGGTGAGTGTAACACACTCTCCCCCACGTCAGCTGCCACGTCAACTGCCATGTCATTTAAAAAAAATATTACATTAAATTTCAAGTCATTTTTAAAATGCTACATAACAAATTAAATATTAAAATTAATTTAATTAAATAAGAAAAATTTATAAATTGTAGAAAAATTTGAATAATCATTTTTTTATTTTTTTTCTCACAAATTAAACATCAAATCCATTCCAAATAATTAAAATTCTTCTCCAACTAATTTAAATTTTTAACTACAAATTCATATATACAAACATAATAAATTTTTTATTTTTAACAAATTCACAAAAAGTTTAATTTTCAAGCGAAATTCACTAATTTTTTTCAATATTCACTATCACTCACTTTCAATTTAAATTTAAATTTTAA
The DNA here is from genome assembly GCF_002878395.1 of Capsicum annuum. Lineage (NCBI taxonomy): Eukaryota > Viridiplantae > Streptophyta > Magnoliopsida > Solanales > Solanaceae > Capsicum > Capsicum annuum. The sequence continues at coordinate 220,561,770 of NC_061117.1, read as the reverse complement.
TCCACAAAAAAATAAAAAGATTTCAAATTTAAATTTTAATTAAAAAAATGAAAAGAATTGAATTGAGAGGAAAAATTAAAATAAAAAATAAAAAGTGAACGTGTGTGGGAGGGAGGGGGGGCTGGAAGAGTGTTGGGGTGGGGTGTGGAAGGGGCTGGGTTGGGGTGGGGACGGGACTGGGCTGGGAGGGGTATGGGGGGTGGGGGTAGGGTGGAGAGGGGCTGGATGGGGCTGGTGAGGTGTGAGGGGGTAGGGACGGGGCTGGGTAGGATGGAGAGGCTGGGGGTGGGGTGGGGTGGGGTGGGATGGGGTTGGGTAGGGTGTGGGGGGTGGGGACGGGTTGGGGTGAGGGTGGGAAAAGGCTGGACGGGTGTTGGGTTGAGGTGGGGAAGCGGGGGGTGGGGTGGGACGGGGCTAGGTGGGGTGTGAGGGTGGGGAGGGAAAAATATATTTTTATTTTTTTAAAATTTTTAAAAATATTTTTAAATTAAAAAAGATGGAGGAAAAAATGACCCTTTTTTAGTTTTTAAAAATTTTAAAAATATTTTAAATTATTTTTAAATTTTTAAAAATATTTTTAAATTTAAAAAGATGGACGAAAAAAAAGGAGCCCTTTTATTTTATTTTTTAAATTTTAATATTTTTTTAAATTATTTTAATGTAAAATTGGTCAAAAATTGACCCCCACTCGCACCCAGGCGAGTGACTACACTCTCTTTGTCCTAATCAGCATGACCTTGCCACATAGGCAAGGTCAACGGTCAAAGAATGCAAAATGTTGCTTTTTGATGGGTTCAAGGGTCCAGATAACAAACATGTAAGTAGAAGTGTCCAACTTATAAAATTGACATAGTACAGGTGTTCAGAAGGTCATTTTATCTTTTTTAAATAACAACTTTATTCGTGTCCTACTTACTATTTTTCAAATTGTTGAGACGTGGCATAGTAAAATAACGAAAATAATTCAATTTATCCAAAAATTATAGAGTAGTAATGAAAAGCAACACAACAATATTCAATAATACCAATATTCTAAAGAAAACAATGCATATTATACCAACAAGTTGTAAAAGATCAAACTCATTTAATTTCTAGTCGTCGATTATCACAATATATATATAGGGAGAAAAAGTCAACTAGCAAAAAAGAACCATCATGATCATATATCGAACATAATTACATAAAAGTAACAGTGAATGCATCCACAGAGTACATCTTTTTCTTTGGGTTATTTTTCGGAAAGATGAACGAGTAATATTGAACACGCACTTTGATCTTAAAAAGTAGGGGTCGTTTGATACAGAAAAATAATCTCGAAAAAAAGTTTAGCATTTACTTCATTTCATATTTAAGATAAGGTATAATTAATTTTGAAACTGTTAAATCTCACTATTACATTGAAATAATGAGATTATTATCACATATAAGAGTGATAATGATATAATATAATTTCAAGAAATATTCTTACATATCTCATCCAATTCAGCGAACCAAATTACCCCAAAGGTATTATGGATTTGATGAAGAACTTCACCACACGTCACTGGCAGAGTTTTCGTACGTAAAAACACCATACGTTATGCAAGCCACAAAAATATGTAATAACGTAAATAGGTTATAGAGAGAAATGGAAGTTGTATTTAATTTAATTTGTCTTATTCTAAAACACCGACAATATTCCACGTGGATCCAAACTCGTAGTACAGAAAATTCAATCAGCAACATCCCCATATATAAAACTACCACCATATATCATCCATTTCAATATGCAAAGTATTATAATTATAATAACAAATATAATGAGAATGAGAATGTCTTCTTCATTGAATATCAGAATGAACACGATCAATTTGAATGGGTACGTTAATTTCAAGATAACACTTATGGGGACGAAAGAAAGTTATTAAATATATGATGGTAGTTATATCAAGTGTATAGTTCAAGTTACTTATGTCATGATGCATTTAAAAAGAGTATATTCGAAGATGACTCATCGAAAATTTAGGGTTTTTTTCCCTTTTTTTCGAAAAACATTTTTAGAGTTGGAAATTGTGGTGTTTGACCATGAAAATTCAGAAAATAATTCTGAAAATTTTTTCTGAAAAAGAAAAACAGGTTTTTGGTGTTTTTCACAATTTTTCAACTCTAATTTCAACTCTATTATTATTACATATAATCCCAATCTTTTAAATTTTTACATAAAACTCTCCTTATAACATTACTTTTTCAATATTACGTATATAATAGTTTTAAAGAATAAGATAATTATAATTTCAAACTTAATGTTATCCTAATTAATATATATCTCTTTCTCTCTCATCATTGTTTTTCTCCCTTATTTAATTTTCTCCCTTAATTAAGACATTATTTTACTGTTAATTTATATTTATATCCATAAATATATAAAGTATTATATTTATACCCATAAATATATAAATTATTATATTTATAACGGAAATATACAAAACATGTTATATATAAAGTTTATACCATGTATATACTATATACATACATATATAAATATACAAAATATTAAGAAACATACTAAGCATATTTATAACATAAATATACAAAATATGTTATATATGAAATTTATGCCATGTATATACCATATACACACATATATAAATACACAAAGTATAAAGAAACATACTAAACATATTTATATATTTATGGTATATGATATAATATACCATAAATATACAAAGTATGTTTTACATTGAAATAATTTATTCACACACAGTAAAATCTTTCATATATAAGAACATTAAAGAAATAAATAAGCGGCACCCTAAAATTTAATAACAACTCATCATTTCCTATTTTTTAGGAATGAAAAATAAAGAAAATAAATTCCTAAAAAATAAATTTTTTTGAAAGATAATATTTGTTACCTAAAAAATAGGAAGCAGTGATCTGTTAATATAACATCCATATTTAAAATTTTAGAATATGAGAAAATGGCTATTAATGTATATGTAATTATTTTTATAAAAATGGCTAATTGTGTTCTTTTTTTTTCGTTAATAGGTAAATTTAGTTGGGTAATTTTGATAGTTTGTAAAAGTTGAGGCATAAAATTATATTTAAAAAAGTTTTTTCAATTGTTAAAAAAAAATTCAAAAAAGATATGATCAAACACAACTTAACTCTAACCACAAATTTTAGTTTTCATAGTCAAACCTCTACCTAATTTACGAGTTTTTGAAAAAAGTTTCCTAAATCATGAATTGTCAACTTGGATAAGAGAAGTCTTTCCAAAATAATAATATTTTTATTTGGCGTATGTTAGATTTGCATACACCATATCGTCCCACCTTACTTGTGAAATCACAGCATTGAGCATTACTTTATTCTTTATTTTAAAAAAAAAAAATATAATGCAACCTCAATTTTCAAAAAATTATTTCAAAGGAACTACAAAAAATCATCTTCTAAGATCCAACTAAATTTTGGAAGTAAAAACATGACTACAAAGTTTATAATTAGTAACTACCTAGTATATGTTTGCTTTACCCGTTCATTTTCTGGAAAAATTAGTTCACTTTTTAGAATATTTTAAAACATGATTAAAAATGTACGCAGATTATACACTGCTACCTCGAAAAAGCAAAAAAGCTATATCTGATAGACGATAGACCCCCAGCTCAAAGGAACTCATTGACAAAATAATAATTATAACACTCAGCAAAAAGGTAAAGTTAAATCCAAGAAATTCATAATCATCTCTTCACAATGATAGTCTGAAAATTCTGAGCCATAAAATGTAAAAGAGTACGAAAAGACAATAAATAATGCTACTTAACTTGCATTAAATTACGCCGAACGTTTACAACAAAATGACAATACTACTAAAGCTGCCACACACACACACACAGAGTACATTCCCCTTACAGAACCAAAACACACAACTTTATCAAAAACATTCACACACTTACAAACTGATTAAAACGATAATCCGATGAACTAAAATTTTGCTTAAAACGATAATTTGATATTTTCACTATCCGATCGATAAAAAGTACTGATTAAAATAAACAAAACACTTGGATTAAACATGCACATTCAGTAAGTCCACATACAGTCGAGTTCAGACTGCTCCACTTTCTGAGTCTCTGGTACTGACCAATTACCAATGGAATTCGAAAACCCTCCGTGCATGGCGGAGGCTCCACCGGAGAACAACGGAAGCTGGAGGTTCTCGTGAAGAGATGTTAAGCTAGGGAAAGTCGAGTTCCGTCCATAGTGAGTGAAAGGAAGTGCATGCAAGGTGTTGGAAATGTCAAAGACAGAATGCGGGTCGATAGTAGCACTGTTTGTTGCTGTTGTGGAGAAACAGGACACGTGCTCCTTTTTGAAGCTATGATCGCGAGCACTGATGACGACTGATGAGGAAGTGGCAGTGGTGCTGTAGGGAGATGAATCGAGGAGCGGAGGGAGGTGAGAGACGGAGGAGGGTGAACTTACTTCCTGGTACATGTTGTTGATGCTTGAACTTGGCCTTTTTTTGCCACCATTTGAAGTGGCTGTACCAGTAATAGCAGTAGCACTCTTTTGAAAAACCCTCGAGATCACCCACTCATCCTGTAGTAAAACAAATTAAAACATCAAAATGTGAAGTAACGAATCACGCAGAGATAAAAGCCAAGATTTCAACTTTATGAATACTAGATTAGAACGTAGCAATAACATAACTAGTACGGTATAATCCCACAAGTGAAGTTGGGGATGGTTTAGGCTGGCTTCAAAATTTACCTTAGAATCAAATGTTTGAAATCTACCAAACGTTAAGCACCAAAAAATAACATATCTATAATCTCACAAGTGAAGTTCGGGACCAGGCCGTGACTTGAATATGACTTAGAATTATTAGAGAAAGGTTTGAATCTACGTTGAAAAGTAAAGAATATATACATATAATGACATATCCACTATAGCCACACAAGGGAAATATGATTCAACTTTATGTCAAAATTTAAAGTCAAAATAGAAGGGACTAATTTTACGTAAGCACTTCAACATGCTTACTTTACAAGGCTATTAAAGTAAGCAGAAGTGATAATATTAAATCGCTATCAACATGACAGTATAATATTCTGAAAAGTATAATTGCTTTGATCATAATAAAGGCAAATTCTTCTGCCCTTATTTCTTTTTTGTTTTCTCGAACCATGTATATATCCTTCTTAATCATAAGCAATTGAGACATTGAAAACGAAGTTTCACAAAACTTTCTGCTTCAATATCTCTGGCTCTAGCAGTGATATCAATGATATTTCTGCACAGAATATCTCCAGTATATCTCTCTTTAATCCAATCAAAAAGTATAACTAGTAACATAACATTATACAAAAACAAAATAACATAATTTGAATCGGTGTATTTCATCAAAAGACACAATGTATTTGTATGCTTTCAACAAATGCACCGACAAATTAATTTACGTAGTTTCTAATCATAAATATTTTTGTTTCTTGCTAATTTGCTTCTAATTTTCCTAATAAATATTTTTCTTTTAAGCCAAAATAACAAATGGTAGATGTAACGCCTGAATACAAGTGGCGTAGTCGTATGTAGTGAAGGAAGGCCAGTTAAACACACTTAATCAAAAAATTCTACGCATGTAAATAATTATACAAACATATACAAAGTAAAAAAAAAAAAAAAAACTTACACGTTTTCATTAAAAATCTTTTTAACAACCATAACAAATTTTCTAACTTCGCCGCAACTCCGTAGATCCTACCTTCCTACTCTTACTTTGTGAAATTACACCAAATATGTTGATGTATGTGAAGGAACCATAACATTTATTTTTTAAAAAAGAAAGACACACAATTGTGTAAATTTTGAAGCAGTACCTTAGAACTTCTGGAGATATAGTGATAGGCAAATTTGCCATCAAGACGATATTCATGCATAACCCAATTACTTTTCTCTCCTTTTGGAGCTCTACCTCTATAGAAAACTAGGGTTTTCTTCATACCAACAAGTGCACAAGTCTTTGAGCTGAAAATTTCCCTATCTTTTCCAGTAGCTTTCCAGTAACCAGCCTCAGTAGCTCTGTTGGTCCTCAGACCTGTTGGGTATTTCCTATCACGTAGGCTGAAAAAGTACCACTCTTTTTCTCCCATCTTGGCTTTCCCTAAAAAGATATTACAAAAAAGAGGATAATTATGAAAAAAAATAAAAGAGGAGTTGAAGTAATTTAGTTGATGTTGTAAATGACTATTTAAAATTTAAAAGAAAAAAAAAAGATGCATTTGGATGTTGAAGACGTGTTTAATCTGAATTTAGTAGTTAAAGCGTAGAAAAATGAGAGGGGTTTAGTAATTCAAGTAGAGAAAGAGTACTTAAATATTGAAAAAAAAGGAACATGGATGGGTTTATAAGAGGTTGAAGTCAGAAAAAATAATTTAAATTTTGTAATCATAAGAAGTTGAAAAAAGTCATTTATAAACGTGTAAAGATTGGTATATCATGATAGAGTTTAGGTGTTGAAATTGGGTTTAAAAAAAAAAAGATTTTCGTAGTTGAAGTTGAAAAAAAGTATTTCAACGTATGAAAGGAGTTTAGTAGTTAAAGTCAGAAATGAAAAAAAAAAAAAAAAAACATGTACTAATTGATGTTCAAAACAATAATTTCAGTCGAAAAAAAGTTTCATAAATTCTCAATGAACTCTTTAATTTCATAAAATATTTGAAGAACTATATATACCAGGAAGTTCCCAAGGTTCACATTTATTGAGATCAACTTCAGCAATAGCACGAGCAGTAAAGTTGGAATCCAAAACTTTCTTCAGCAAATAGTAAGTAATAAGCTCTTCATCAGTAGGGTGAAATCGAAAACCAGGAGGCAAATGTGGATCACCACAATCAAAATGCATTTGATAGTTCTCCATCAAGTTTTTTAATACACAAAGAAAATGGAAGACAATATGGAAATAGTGAAGTTGACAAAGGTGTGGAATTGGGAGGGGGGTTATATTATAGGAGAGATGGTGTACATTTGGTTCATGGGGGTGGGGTGGGGTGGGTGGGATGGTGGGGGTGGGGGGAAAAGGAAAAAATCTGTGCAACTGGACAGTCTTGGTTCTGTTTTATTTTTGTGTAGTGTACTATGCTAGGCTAAAGCTATATGGCTCTTATTATGATATCGATAAGCCTAGAGAGAGAAAGAGATGGACATATTGAGTAGGGTTGTAGAGCTTGTGAGTTGTGTGACAACTACTAACCACACGAGTATGGGTAGGGTAGGGGTAGGGAAGGAGGATGATGTATTTATTTGGAAAAAAAAAAAGTTTTTAACTTTTGTTTGGTGTATTTTTTAGAAAAGAAATTGGATAGTGTAACAATTTAATTAAATATTGTAATTGAATTGAATTAGATTAATTTAATATTTTAAAATTAAAAAAAATTTAATGAAGCGAAAACTCATGTGAGGAGAACACGACTCTAGAGAATATGTTGTAGAGGAGGCAAATTTAGATATAGGGGTAGTGGGTAGGAGTACGTCGTTGTTAGTGAGAAGGAATGTTTTGTTTATAGCTGTGTCTGTAGTCACAGTGTTATGCCTGTGTCTTGTAATTTTTTATTTGTGGTATTTTCGTGATGTTTGTGATTTTTAAATATATTGTTCATAGTATTACTCTTTAGGTGTCTGATTTCTTTTATTTGTGGTATGGACTGTATATATCTTATTCTTGTCAAACCCCACTTAATGAGAATATACTAAATACGTTGTTCTAATTGTTATATATACTAGAACAAAATAATAAATAATACTATAAATATGTGACTTTGAAAATATGACAAGCAAAATCAAACTAAAGAAATAACATTTTCTAAAGATTATTATTATAGATTGTTAATGAAATTACTTGCAACTACATTTTATTGGATTTAATTGATTAAATATTTAGAGATTGTCGATGTATAAAATGAGGTAGCCATTTGTTCTTAAATTTTGTTTCAAATTTTGAAATAAAATGTTGTGATTGGTTTAAAGAAAGTCAAATGACAATATAGGGAGACGCTCAATTATTTCTTTATTTCTTTTTATATTATATATGCATATAAATATTAGCTCGGTCTTCGGCTAATGTTTTATAAAGAATTAAAAAAAAAAGTTCTTAAACATTATATTGTACCATTTAGGGGAATTTGATGTCGTTCGATAAGTTATATATCCAGGGTCCATAAAATCATTTATGCTGGAAAAAGGTGACCTTTAAAAATCCATTGATAAAGACATATAATTAATTTTTCTGATAGTCGACGTTGATTCTAAATTCTCTTTCCCTTTCTTATAATCTTTCCCGTCAAATCAGTTCAATATTAAACTTCAAATTTGAAATATTTAGTTTTCAATTTGAGAGAAATTATTTGAACAAATTCAGTCTTTTGGAGAAATTTCATTTTATTCATAAAATTTAGAACTTTTTCCGAGTAAAATTCATATCTAAACATATAACTTTAAGTTATAGAAATTATAATATCAAAACAAATAGTACTCTTTAAATTTTAAATAATGTCCAAACGGGAGCTAAGATCTATTATCGTCAATATTGAGTTTAATATCTAGTCCACTTAAATACGTTAATTTTCAAGTAAAATACACATCTAAACTATATGTTTCAGAAAGTAGAACGTAAAACGCTTTTAATATTTAATTTGAAATACATTTTCAAACGAGACTAAGTTTCATTATCATTAATATTGAGTCCACTTAAACACATAAATTAAAGGGGAGCCTTGTCATAACTAGTAAAATTATCGTTATGTAATCTATAGGTCACAAGTTCGATCCATAAAAATAATCTCTTGCAAAAGTCTGCACATAACAAATTTTTATGTTTTAGATTTATGTTGAACTTTGTACATATCGAAAGCTTATAAGTATATCAAGTAAATATTTTTTTTATTTTAGTTAATTAGTATACGTCAATTATATACCTACTAGTAAAGTGTATAGAAGTTGAATTATTTGGATTGGTGTGTATAGAGTATGCGTGCGTGTGTGAGAAAAAGTGCAGGTATTGGTTTTGTCAGTGAAGTAAATGAAAGGGAAGGAACAGAAAGTAGTTTTAAAATAGGAGAAAAAAAAAATATAAAAAGATAAAAGAGTTAAAGAGTAAAAAGCAGATTTCACCATCCATCCAATAAAGCTGTTTCATATCTTTTCTGTCAGCACACATTATTATTATTATTATTATATATATATATATATATAGTATTATTATTATTATTCATATAATCCAATTGACAGAGACAAAGGTTAAAAATCCATCCAAAATGTACCTGCCCACTCTTTTTTTCTGGCCCCTTACATTACTTATTACCCTCTTCCTTATTTTTCTCTTCATTTATTGGTGCTTGTATTATAGGCATCTTGATAAAGTTAATAACAACAAAACTACAAAACTATGTTTATGTGATATATGTAGGTCTCATGTTTGATCTGTAATATTTTCAGATATATGGTTTGAGCCCCTAAGAAAGAAATAATTTAGTTAAGACTGTCGCCTCTAGAAATGAGCTGCGTGATTAAAATATAATCGAGCTTTAATATCAGTACTGAATAAAATTTAGCTGCGTTAGAGTAATTGCTTTCTGGAGTTAGTCCTAATCTAGTACTATTATTACATATTCCTGAAACTAAGAGTGTACATTGTCGTTCCTTGTCTATTTCAATCATCTTACGAATAAACACATTCATCAAAAGGTCGTTGAATTTCTTCTTCCGGCCCTCCTTAGCTAGCAAGTCCGCAGCTCCATTCAGATTCCTTCCTCCATGGCGAACCGGAGGGTTCCCCAACGCCCGCAGAAGATCCCTGCACAAGATAATTAAGTTATTATCCACGTCATTTCGTTTGTAAAAACTAATGCTAGTTGAAAGGAATCCGTAGGAATAACTAGCTGAAAATTTGTATATGTACTAGAGTAGAGACTCAAGTTATTTTTGGTTGTATTGTTGGACTATTTTGTATATAATATAAAAAGGCCGATATGTTCATAAATGAAAATGAAAAATGAAACCATTTATATTCTCAAGGCTTTATGTCATAATAATACAGTAGTAGGAGTAATATTTATTTTTGTAGTGATCCAAGCATAAATCAGTTGAAATTTGAAAATGACAAAGTTAAACTCTGAAACAAGATAGACCATAACAAGACAATCCGTGAATAAAATGCTAGCATGCCCAAGCACCTATCAAACTTATTGAAGACAAACTACCTTTTTCATTACAAGTAAATAAAAATACATACATTATCTCTTTTTTAAATGCTACTACTAATAATTTTAAAAAAAATTTAACACAACTTTATATTTTTATTTGTTGAAAATGCGTGTTGAAATATATGGTAAAAGTATTTAATGAACAAAAAAGGCAGAATAAAGCCAAAAGAACAAGCTTTACATATATAAAGACCAATAAAGATTATCCCCTGAACCAGATTATTTTTCTGTAGAAATAAAATACTTTGGGATAAAAATGCATTTATAGTATTCGTACTTAATTTCTTCATTATTCTTCGATTTTTGTATTACTTGTTATTTTACATGTTTTAGCTGTCGTATTATTTTGCTCTAACTATTGTTCATTCGTCACTCCGATACTTTCTTTTTTCAAATCGCTTTGAATTTTTTTTATTTTTTTTGAGTCTATTGTCTATCGAAAACCACTCTCTACCTTCAACCGCAACAACATACACAGTAAATTTCTACAAATAATGTCTGATGAGAATAGAGTGTATGCACACCTTACCACTATCCGGAGGAGGCCGGGTAGAGATCGAGGCTATTTTCAAAAGCTCCTCGACTCAAAATAAAGTATACGTATGTACTGTTTTTTTCGAACTCTACATATAAAATTACGCTGAATATGTTTGTTATTGTGCTTCTCGTAGTATATTATTAAATTTGAGGTGAGTAGAAAAGCATTTAAGTTATAAGAAATTAAAGACAACTGTTTGTATGAGTAAAACTGTAAAAGAGTATTTACAATGAGTTGCCGTTATCATCAAACAAAACTCACACACACGGTGATCTAGCAACTTGCACTGCAAACTAGGAAACTCCAAAATACACCCTGACCTGACCCCCTATGCTTTAAAGCTGCTCTATTTAAATGTTATGTATACAAATTTATTTTAATCATTCAATTCATATATGTAGGGTTCGGAGTTAAAAGGGATAATTTTTTTAATTAAAAATTTTAAAGGGGACACTTAATTTGACAAAAAATCAAAGAGGATAAAATGATGTTGGCTAAGTGATTTGCAAGTCGCTTGATGTGCATGTCTAGTTGAACAAAATTACTCGCAGTCATATCAAAATTTTCATGGTAAATTAAGTGTTTTACTAGTACGATAATGTAATTAAAATATTGGTATAAGTATTTGATGCAAGTAAAGGTTAAGTAAATTCATTCATGAAAATCTAAGACATAGGGCTTTAATCAAAATGCTGCCATTATTTGCCCAAACTCCAAAGTCCAAAGGCAAGTTGAAGGATTGCTATACGATCCTTCTACACATGCAAGCTTCCAAATACAAGATATGAAAGTTCCATTTCAGAAAAAGGAGGACGTACTATGAAATTAATTTTATGTTTTGTCCAGCCTTGCTACATGTACAAAACTAAGGCCCCGTTTGGTCATTAAAATAATGATTTTTCGGAGCTAGTGTTGGAGTTGATGTTGTATTTGACCACGAGTATAAATTAAAGTTATTTTCACAGTGAAATAATTTTTCTTTAACAAAGTAAAAAATTCTCATGGTTAAACGTCTACTATTAGGGACCGCAAGGGATCCATTCGAATTCCTTTATCGAAAACTTACAATACTATATATGTCTCCTCTTGGTAAAAACTTTGGATCTATTACTACTACTTTTTTATCCAATTTGATGATTACACGCATTAACAATTCGATACATTTCGTATTGTTTCTCCTTTCACAAATTTAGGATCCATAATTACTTCTACAGGGGATAGAATTATATAACCACTTAGGGTCGTTTGGTAGAGTGTATTAGAAAATTAATGCATACATTAGTTTAATTTATGCATTAATTTAACGTGTATTATTAATGTCTTGTTTAGTATACCTTTTTACCCTATGTATAACTAATATTTGCATCAGTTATACACTCTTTTGTATATTAAGGTGTATATTACTAATACCTCAAAATCTATGATCTTAGCAATGCAATGGATCAAATGCATGCATTAACATGATTAAAGACACTATTATTCCTAAAAAAAAAAATCACATCATTTCCAACATATATATGAAGGATATTTTTGTAAAAAAAAAAAATTAAAATTATTTAATTCATATTATTTTTAATACATCAAACCAAACTCTGCATAAAAAAATACCAACATAATTAATGCAAACATAACTAATATAATCATTACTAACACACCATATTTTACATTATTCTTATAGATTCTTCCAAATGATCCCTTGGATTAATTGTTGATATATTAACATCAACATTTTCAAAAAATTATGATTGGTGATACTATAGTACTAGTACTATTTGGTGTAGAGGAAATTAATATGAAAAAAAAATGATTTGGTGATAGATGGATGGATGGATAGAAGAGAGTAAAATAGTTTCATGCATGAATCTCATCATCAATCAAATCCATCTATCACTATCAACCCAAAAAAAAAACAGATGTATGAATATACGATTTTATTAGAGACGCGTCATGCAGCTCACATTTTCATATACTAATTCAAGAAAAAAAAATTTGAAGGGCTAGGTAACAGGCTTTATATCAAATCATATCTTAAATCTGCATGCACCTATTATATGGGCTATGTTTTTTTTTTTTTTTTTATTTGATGTCTGATATCCGCATTAAAATTTGTTTAAATTTCAAATCACGCCGAGAAGTTACATTTTGAGGTATAGTAATCAGTAGCGGAATGAGGATATTCACTAAGGGGCTCATAAGTGAACATACGAATTAACCGAAGGGGGTTCAATATTTAATATATATATACATAAAATATCATTTTAATCATGTATATATAACATAATTTTTCGTCGAAGGGGGTTCGGGACAAAGGGTAGATCCGCCACTGATAGTAATACAACAATAACAAACTCGATATATTTTCACATAGTGGCGCTTGAAGAGTAGAATGTACATAGTCAATACCGAACCTCCAAAGAAATAGAGAGGCTGTTTTCGATAGACCCCCGGCTCAAGACAAAATGACAGTGAGCAAAATCGTCATAAAATATGAAACAGGATATAATAGCAGAGATACAACACCCACCAAGAAATACTATATACTAACAAACCAAAAGACACATACCTCCCCCCAACCTTCCCAACCCAACCAATGTATAAAGCCCTAGGACTACTAGCCAAGCTACACCAAAGCACTCTCAACTGCTGATTACGACTTGTTCTTATGCACTAACTCTCTATCCTAATATGCGTCCTTCGTACCTTCTTATTTAGGGTCATGTTCTTAATAATTTGTAGCTGCTTCATGTCACGTCTAATCCCCTCTCTCCAGTATATTTTCGGCCTACTATTACCCCGTCTGAAACTATGCAAGACCAACCACTCATACCTACAAACTGGGGCATCACCGCATCAATACCCCTCCTCATAATATGCCAAACTATCTCAACCTTATTTTGTAGGAATATACTTAATATGTTGTTATTACATAAAAATTGAATTTATTGTATCGCTCTTATATGAAATGTTTTTTTTTTTTTGTTTGGGTATAAGGGACAAATAATGGAAAAATGGAGGGGATACTGTACAATTACTTACTCCTAGCAGTAATAGTAGATAGATATATAAAAAGGAGCCATCTTTTCAATTGGCTACTCATGGAGGGGCTGCCTGCCTATTCTTCACACAGTAGTTACCATAAAAAGCCAAAATATTTTCTTCTATTTTTTTTTTTAACTTGTCATTTCGTTTAATAAATATCTATTCACGTAATCCCTCTGACTTATATAATGTCAGTAATAGAAAAGAATATTAATTAGAGTGGTAATTAAAATGATGGAGTAACAGTTAACAAACACACTATATCAAGTTCATGCTAAAGTAACATCTTACATTATTTTAGATTTCGAAAATTGTAAAATTGTTAAAAATTCGTACACTACTGATCAGTGACTTTAACGTAAGAGTTACCTATGGATGAAACGGGTTACCTGACGTGTTCCAGGAAAGCAGTAAAACAGTAAGTAAAGAACACAATGATTTTTACGTAGAAAACACTCGGCTAAAAAGGTGTAAAAAATCACGACCTGCACCTATACAAGATTTAACCCCAACTTTACTAAATAACTCTGACCCTCAAGAACGACTGATTACAAAACTCTTGTAACCAACAAATAGGAATTATAAACTCTAATTCCCTTAACACAACGACTAGAAATTATAAACTCTAATTCCTAACTACACACACCTCCTAAGGTATGCGTTCCCAAAGTCTCTGAGTTTTCCCCAACTCGAAGACTAGCTCCTAATTCAGTTTATAACTTACTGAAACTAATATTACATCAATAGTTCGAACACAATGAACAACTCTAAAAATCAACACTAAAACTCTTAGCTGGATTCTATACTTAGGACCAGGTTCTTCAATGTGTTTCTTAAGTGATAGAGTAATTCATGAAGTCAATCTGTCGATTGTGTTTTTTTGTTTTGTAAGTGCGTAAATTATTCTGACTGATGCATTTTCTATTTAAGCACAGTTCTGCAAAGAGTCATTCTTTATTTCAAACTCTTCCTTTAATCAGAACTCCCATTGCATAGAGTTCTACTTCAAGTGAGACTCCTTCTTCAATTTCAACTCTTGTCTCCTTAGTGTTGTAGTAAAACCACCTCTTTAAATCAGCACATGTTTATTTATCAGAATCTTTCTCCTCACACACATAGGACTCTTCAAGATATACTCAGAAGTGAAACTCCTCTTCACGTAGGACTCTTTTTTCAACTCAACTTGCTTTCCCTTATCATTAAGTGTTTGAATCAAATTCAACTTGTTATATTCCCCACATGATCAGTAACTTGAGTATATTAGAATTAGGTTTGCTTATTCGTTCATGTCTTTAAGCAATCTTGTCTGCATCTATCAATGAAATTAAAAATCTGCTTTCCTATATGTGGACCAGCTCAAGTAACATGTTTAATTCATGTGTCAGTCAATCATCAAAACTACATAGTACCCAAGAAATTTCCCCTTTTTGATGATGACAAACCTCTTGTCTTTGTGCATTCATCCATCTTCACCTATAGGCACTACAGTATAAAACACTAGAATGAAACAAGTTAGTCAATGGGTTATAAACATTGCACACCTTTTATCTTCCCTCTTTTGGCATCATCGAAAAATTATTTTTAATGCAATAATATACTAGATAAAGTGATTTGGTATGCTATTCATGGCTACTGGGGCTATCACCAAAACAATCATACAAAGACTTTAGCCAACATAGTAATGTATTAAAGAAAGCAAAAATATGATTCAATTTAGCAAAGATAACCATTTCATTTAATTGCTAGAGCATGTTCCACATTTAATCGAAGCTAGTACTGAACAAAGAAAAATAATTGAGCATTAATAAAAAAAATATGGTATAAAAGTGGCACATAGCTAAGGATACGAATAGTGAGGAGCTGGTGAGGAAGGTGGAACAGGTGTTATCAACTGTGTTAATTGTCAACTGTGTTAATTAACGAATGACTTCAACATTTTTATCCCTTTCTCAATCAAGGTCAAGCTTCAAAGTCATGATCCTAGCCTGAAGGACCACTTATTCTGATTCATGACTGTCAGATGCAACTTCTAGTTCAGAATTTATTTCAGCTGAATCATTTTTCTTATTATTTTTTTAAATGAGTTTTAGCCCTCCTTATTGAACCAAGTAGAGTAGCATGACTCGTCTGTTCAAAAACATCCATTGTTATTTGAAAATTCAAATCTAAACTTGGACTGAGAAATCCTAAAAGATCTGATCCAATTAGGAGCTAAAAGAGAAAGCATATCCCTTTTCATTCTTTAGAAACATGTGTTGCATGTGATTGATGATCAAGCTTGGCAAATCCATGGTACAATATTGATATTTTGTTTGAGAGAAAAGAAGGAATTTCTGGTGAAGGATTAACTCATTTGTACACAATCATTTGGAGAAAGTTAAAGAAAATTTGGTCAACCAATTCATTAGCATAATCGAACAAGGGAAGGATGAAGTATGAGGAATGGAACAGGTGTGCTCAACTGTTTCAACTTAGACAGCCTATGCTTATGTCAGTGTAGAGCATACATGATAAGAAGAACTTCGTGGTCATAATTGCTTGCTTGTACCTATTTTCTGCACAATCTAATACAAAATTAAGTTAGAAGAGTCAAAAATCTAGAATTGGGACACACAACTAAATGTGCAAGACTTAATCGAATAACATTTTAGCTAATAAGATTAAAAAAGAAAAATAGTTATTCCAGTTAGTTACTGAGGGGAGTTCATGCAATTTTAATCATCCCCAAATCTAACCTATTCCTTTCAATGATTGAGTAACACTTCATGAAGTCAATCTGTCGATTGTATTTTTCTGCTTTGTAAGTGCGTAAGTTATTCTGACTGATGGATCTTCTATTTAAGCACAACTCTTCAAAGAGTCATTCTTTGTTTCAAATTCTTCCTTTAATCAAAACTCTCATTGCATAGAGTTCTACTTTAAGTGAGACTCCTTCTTCAATTTCAACTCTTGTCTCCTTAGTGATACAAGATCGATGAGGAAGACACTAACACACACCAAAACAGTCCATGATTTGAAAAATCGAGGACCCCTTTTGGTGACCTCTCTCGGATTCACTACACAATAACAATACAAGTACGATAACAACAAGATTCTAAGGTGTTCAACACCCAAAATCGAGAATGAACACAACAACAATAATAAGATAGAATGATAAATAACTTGACACACAGTGCACAAACACTATGAACCAAAGTGTATATTGAACACTAAGACTCAAGAATTCATACGAATAACATCAAGTTCTTACGGTGACCTCAAGGAAACGGAATCCCCAAGCAACCAACATTTCAAAACAAGCAACCAACACAAGTGATTCCACACTTGTCACAAATGATATCCACACTTGTATGAACACTCTCAAAGAGCTCTCAAAATATCATCTAAGTTATGAGAAAATGACCTAATATGTTCTATTTATAGCCTAGGTTACAACTTATTACAAAATGACTAAAATGCCCTTAATGAGCCAACTCTCTAAAGCTTGTTTCATTAGTTGGCCAGTCACCCGAGCATGAGTTATTTACATATTGATCCACAATCACGATCGTACTCAAATTCAACTTATTATATCCTCTACATGATCAGGAACTTGAGTATATCAGAATTAGGCTTGCTTATTCGTTTCTGTCTTTAAGCAATCTTGTCTGCATCTATCAGTGAAACTCGAAATCTGCTTTCCTATGCGTGGACCAGCTCAAGCAACATGTTTCATTCATGTGTCAGTTTGTCAATCATTAAAACTATATATTATCTAACAAATATATATATATATATATATATATATATAATAATGGTGTCGAGCAATTAAAAATGAAAAACAATATACTTGTAGTATAATGTAAGATAGACCAAATCTTGTAGCACAAAACGCAAGAGGAAATAATATTAGGTACAGATATATATTTTAAACCTGCTAGTACGCTATTGGGACATTTAAATTTGGTGATAATTCGAAAATAAAATTGAATTCAAGTTGAAAAATGATATTGAAAAATTGAAATTATTTGTAAACATGCATTTCACTCGAAAAATATTAGACTTTTGTGAGAAAATATTTTATTTGATTTTAACCAATGATGGTTAATTAGAACAAGTTTTTTTTTTTAACTTGATGAAAAAGAACTATGCAGACAAGCTTATAACCTATGGTGTAACAATTATTATTATGCCACTAGGAACACCAAATAGCTAGTTAAGTCGATACGAAACATAATTGCTTCATGGGACATATTCCCTGTATAAGTTTAAATTGGACCAAATGTTTAACTACAACAATGTATAACTAAACTAGATTTTAACGTTTGTGGGATAAAAATAAAATCAAATTTTATCAACTATGGGGATTGAAATCTATAACCAAGAGGTTAACAAAAATTTTACAAGTTCATATGCTTCACTAGACCATCAACATACTTTGTTTATGAAATTTCAACTTACAACTCTTATATAGTTACAAGATTTTTCAATATATACCTATACAAGATCTTTACGAAAGTTACTAAGTTTTCAAAACCTCATCCAACCTCTGAATTTGCCCCTGATCAT
This sequence comes from Capsicum annuum, assembly GCF_002878395.1. NCBI lineage: Eukaryota > Viridiplantae > Streptophyta > Magnoliopsida > Solanales > Solanaceae > Capsicum > Capsicum annuum. The sequence continues at coordinate 220,543,404 of NC_061117.1, read as the reverse complement.
AAACAAGTTCTTTATTTTTATAAGACAACGAAAAGATTGCATGAACATCTTTCCTTAAATACGTTCATTATAAAATTACATTATCTATGTTATTGTTGTTACTCCATTTTTATTAACCAATTGGCTTAATTACTTGAGCAATGCATACTCATTTTCCTAATTAATATATTCATCTTATTATTTTTTTTCCACCTTTACATGGATTTGGCTTCCGACACCGGTGAAAACAGTTGACTTTCTTTCACTTTTTTCTTTCTTTCAAATAGTAATAAAATATCCAGCTTTTAATTCATAAAATTCACTAGTAAATAAAAATTAAAAAAATAAAATTAAAATTAAATAAATCCAAATATCGAGAAAATTAACTGTACGAGAAGATGGAACAATGACGGCACCTGAAGTCAGCCGCCGCCCTCTAACTACGACGTTTTATTATTATTACTGTTTTTTAATTGTCATGTTTCATATATATAAATTAATATCTAAAATTTAAATTAAATTAATTTAATATTTTAAATTAAAATATAAATATTTAAAAATTAAACAAGAAATACTATAGATTGCAATAATTGTCACACTAATATGCTGAAAAATATATGTAAAATATTTATCAAAATTTATATAATTTAATTTTTGAAAAATGAAACGTAACAAGTAATAAATGGAACTTTGGGAGTAATACTTGGTGAATAATTTTGTGTTTGGCGTGAACATTTGGTGAATGTGTTTTCCTCGATTTTCACTCGTGAAATATTACAGTTTGATATTTTAAACAAAAATGGAAATAAAAGAAAGTAAAAAAGAAAGAGCAGTGGAATTGCTGCCATTAGAATCTGCCATAATAGGAAAATATTGGACTATGTTTCACCTCTCATTTAATACAAATTTTTTCCCTTCCTCCAACTAAAGTACAAAAAAAAAAGAAAAAAAAAAAGAATTGAGGTCCATGGTAGAGAAATTTGTTGGGCGGTTGGATATAATAATTGTGAAATTTGAAAAAAAAAATATTACTTTTAAGTTGAGAAATGATATTTAAAAATTAAAGTTATGTTTGATATGAATATTAATTAAAGTTGCTTTGGCTTTTTGTGAGTAATTTTGAGCGAATATTATGAAGACTGAAAATTTTCAAATTCCAAAAACAATTTCAGTTGAAATACATATGCATTAGTTTTCTTTTTCTCTTTTCGAACTGATTATTGACTTTTATGGGCTATTGATTAAATATCTTCCCTAAAATGATTGATTATTTTCTAAATGATAAAACTAAAAAAATCACAATTTAAAAATCTCTTTTCAGTAAATTAAAAATCTTACGAAAAAATATTAGATTATGATCTAAAATTTGTAAATTATTGCAACCCCTAGACCGACAAACTTTATGTTTCATTATAAGGTTAAGCGGTGTCTAAGCAAACATTGGACTCGAATTTAATGTTATCTGAAAGGTTAGTTTTCAAGGGCTATATTTGCACTAACTTCTAGCAATAAAACAAAACAAATAATACATAAAGTAGCATATTTAAATATTAAATTATAAAAAATAGCAATACTTTTATTAAATTACATTTTGTAGCATATATATTTGTATGTATTTGTATTTTTGTAGCAATAATTTGCAAAAATACAAAATATATATAGATTATAAGGACAGTAAAAATCATATGTATTTGTATTTTTGTAGAAACAGTTTGTAAAAATACAAAATATAACTTGCTATATTATATAATTATGAAATTCATAATTAAAGAAATAAATATGTTATTTCTGAATTTTGCTCTAAAACAAATCTAAATGGTGGCTCAAGAGCAAACGTTATACCGTGTTTACCGGTTATCACTATCCGAATGAGTAATTTTTCAAGAGCTATAGTTACCCGACTTTTTAAAAATAAAAAGTCCTCTATTGTCTATATTGGGCTTGTTGTAGAGTTTGGGCCTAGCAGTTCTTCCATTTTTTTTCTTGGACAAAAAGGAAGTTCACAATGAAGTTGCTCCAAATGCTTCTAATTTGTAAAAACAACATAAACCTCACAGTTTTGAGCTTAATTACAGAAAATTCTGACATTTTACTTAATTATAAAAATTTTGAGTTTGACTCTTTCCCGATACATAATTAGTTTCCGATATATTTTTTATGATTTTGGATTTATCGAGATACATAATTAGCTCCCGATACATCTAACGAAGATACGTAATCAGTTGAGATCATTGTAAGAGTGAGATTTGTATAGAAACGATAAGGTGTATGTTTATGATATTTTTCCTTCTAATTTGTTGTCAATTTCTAACTAGGCATGGTGACATACTAAAGATATCAAATTACAAATATTCCAAATCATCTCCAATGTCTCAGTGTTCATGGTTCACTAATTTTCCTCTTTTGTGAATTGTAACATTCAAATTCAAACTTCTTCTCCCCTTGTTTTGGTGCTATACTAACTTCAAAAAAAAATGTTTTTATATCAAAACAACAATGCACTTGAGCTGAGGGTCTTTCGGAAACAGCCTTTCTAGCTCCACGAGGTTGTGGTAAGATCCGTGTACGCTTTACCCTCCCAAGACCTCAGTTGCGGGATTACACCGAGTATCAAAGCAAACAATGCAGCTTTTCTCTTTAGCTTGATTATCAGTTTCAAGTGTTAGATGACTTGTTAATCTGTGGGGAAATGTGTAAGTAGCTGTCCCTAGTACATTGAACAAATTGAAGTTTTTTTGTTTTTTTTTTTATTAACGAGGGATTTTCAGATAGTGTATTTGTTAGTGAAATTAAAAGCTGATGGAGATTCCCTGTATTAGTTGCCCATGTATAACTGAAGGATTTATATGGGTTCTATGTTTTTTCCAGGTGAAAGAATCTGTCATTTCTAAGTGAATATACAAGTGATGATGTTGAAATTTCAACCTGGCAAAAGAGGAATTTATTCTCTCCTTCTAGGTAACGGGGTTCAATATATAAAATGTATAAACATGAAGAAGTCAAGAAGATTCAACGTCTATTAAGTACATACGTAAAAGAAAATAGTTTTAACATTGAATATATACAATGTAATTTTTCGTCAAATGGGTTATGAGAACCCCCTTGTTCCTTCCTACCTGACTTATCCGTCTCTACTCTTAATCAAATATCTTGAATTTGATCCTGTGAATCAAAAAAATCCCGATAGAAAGTGTTTCATCTTCTGATGGGTTTTACGGTGCAAATTCAGAGCATAATTACATTAGAACCGCCAATATAGCTTCCAATACACCAACACATTTGTATATTATCTATCGAGTACATAAACAAGCCTCTCTACCTTCATACGGTAGGGGTAAGGTATATACTACATACCACCCTTCTCAAACCCCACTCGTGGGATTACACTGGGTATGTAGTTGTACATAGCAAAAGTTTAAGTATACATGATCGTAATGTGACAATACACGGTTGCAGGAACCTAACCTACTATAATACAGGGTATCATTGAGGTTATAAGATACCAACATTTGAATATTATGTAACTCTAAGAGCACAGTCCGATAAACTGCACCTCATTCTTTTGTTGGTGAGGCAGGCTACCCAGGGACTATAACCATGGAAGGTCCAGAAGTTAGCCGATGGCAAATAGTTATCAAACAGACTGCAACGTATGAAGCAACATTCAGCGTTCAGCTGGCATTGAAACATGAATGATACCATCATAATTCATTTGAAGATTTTACTGAAACTTCTTGGAGGAGCCTCATTTCTTTTTAGACTATAGAACTCTTTGGATGCAAGAAATACTTCGAATTGGACTTGATGCTTCCCTTAAATTCACCACATGCTGTGAGGACAGTAGCGAGGATATAATCATCCACCTCAATGCCCTCTACTTGCATACGATACACGAGCTTCAATGCCTCTCCACAGCAACCATTTTTAGCATAGGCAACAATCATCGCCTTCCAAGAAACCAAATTCCTCTCGGGCATGTTATCAAATATTTGAATTGCCTCAGGAAGACGTCCACATTTTGCATACATATTGATCAATGCACTACCCACAAACACATTGGACAGAGCAGGTGTCTTGCTTATGGAGGAGTGGATCAGTTTTCCTCTCTCGATATCTTCCAGCTTTGCACATGCTTTCAGGGCAGATGAATACGTAAATGGATTGGGGGCAACGCCTTCACCTAGCATCTCCTTCAAGTATTCAAGAGCCTCATACTCATGTCCTAAATGAGCACAACCAGAAATCATTGCAGTCCATGAAACTACATCCCTAATAGGCATGTCCTGAAGGACCTTACGTGCAGCTGAATTTTCGCTGCATTTGCAATAAAGCCACACCAAAGTACTTCCTAAATAAATATTATCTTGGAGGGAATTCTTGATAATTTGTGCATGCACTTCCTTTCCAGTTGGTAAAGCCCTAAGTAAGCCACATGCTCGAAGGATGCTTACCATAGTCAAGTTATTAGCAAAGATTTTTCGCCTTTTCATTATCCGGAAGAGTCTTATGGCTTCTTCCGCATGTCCATTACGAGCATATCCTGCAATAATAGACGTCCACGTCACCGTGTTCCTTTTCCCCATCCCATCAAACACTGTCCTAGCGTCATCTATCTCACTACACTTCGCGTACATATCTACCAACGAGGTCCCTATAAAGACATCCATTCTAAATCTATTCTTAATAATGGCCCCATGTAGTTGCTTCCCGAATTTCAATTCCCCTTCCTCCCCACACGCATTCAAGACACTGCAGACAGTAAATTCATTAGCATCAAATCCATCAGAGAATAATTGCAAGAACACTCGTAAAGCTTCCTTTCCCCTCCCATGTTGTGAACAAGCCGTGATCATAGTCGTCCAACAAACTACATCAGGTCTTTTTATCACATCAAATACGCGGAAAGCACTTTCCAAATCCCCACATTGCGCGTAAAATGACACGATAGAACTATCCAAAATCAAATTACTAAATCCATCCTTTATAACACCAGCATGCACTTGCTTCCCCAGCTCAAAATCACAACTCCTCCCCGCCATACACAAGACGCACACATAAGTCTTCGAATTCCAAACCAAACCACGACGTACAAACTCCGCCAAAAACTTCAATCCTTCATCATCTAACCCATATCTCAAATACCCATTAAGCATAGCAGTCCAAGAAACCACATTCCTCTCAGACATTTCATCAAACACCTTACGTGCATCATTCAAACGCCCGAATTTCACCAACGCACTAATCAAATTATTCTCAACAAATACTGTACTACTCCTCAAACACTTCAATACCATCGCGTGAACTATTTTAACTTCTTTCAAACTAGAACTAGATTGAAGTAAACGACCAACCAAACTCGAGTCAGCTAAGAAACTATTCACTGAAACCTTCGAAAAAGAAGAACAATTATCATCACCAACTTCCAACTGACCAACTATTTCAGTTTCTCTATAACACCCAATTGGGTATTCTTTATTTTCAGAAACACCAAAAGGGTGTTCGAAAGAGAAACATGGCAGTCTTTTGTTGTCATCGTACCTTTTACACATGTGGTTTTTGAGCCGATTAATGTTGTCTGGAGAGTGAAATGGATGAATTTGAAAAATTGTTGTTGGAAAACAAATTGAAGGTGAAAACATGGCCTAAATAAACTGCAAGAATCCAGTTTTAGCACCAATACTTTTTTTTTTTTACAAGAATTGACAATTACACTGTAAGTGCGGCAATTTGTCCAAGAAAGAAGAACCCCAGCTGATAAAATTGAGGAACAAACAAAGAAGGAATACCAGAGCAAAGCGAAAATTGCTGAAGTTCACAAAAATGCGTCAACACAAGATTGGAATAAGCCTTAATAATGGTGTAGAAGAAAAGCGTAAAGAGCAATGACTTGGAAGATATTTTTGTGTTATGATTCACCAGCCCCTGCTGCATTTTCACATGATAGTCAAGGTGAAAATTTGAGAAAATCTAGTTGGTGAGTATTTCGGACAAGCTGTGGGGGGACCTTTTCGCTATTAGACCTCAATTAAATTTGAATCACTATATTGAAGCTTTATTGAATTTAAATCACCATATGTACAAGTATTGAAATTGAAGCTCAATTGAATTTGAATCACCATAAATATAATTACTGGTGTTTGATTGAATTTGAATCACCATATGTATAAATATTGAAGCTCAATTGATTGAATTTGAATCACCATAAATATAAGTATTGAAGCTTGATTGAATTTGAATCACCATATATATAAGTATCGGAGCTCGATTAAATTTGAATATATCAGTATTGGAACTCGATTGAGTTTGAATCAACATATATATAAGTATGACATTGAGAGTAAAATATTCAAATAAAAGCTATTCATATTCAACTCTTGAACTCGATATCTCTAACTAAAATTGAGGATATAATTCTTTCATATACAATCCATTTTGAAGATAGATTTTTCAAAGTCTAATCAAATTTTAGATCAACGAATTATTTGAAGTTAAATTTTTTAATTATGATGAAACGCTAGCTTAGATTATAACCTTTGAGGACTATTTTGAACCTATTTCATTTTTGTCATTTTCTCAGCATTAGACATCCAATTCCAATTTTGAATCATACAAAAAGGGCAGATTTTTTCTTGAAGAATAATAATAGTATTGAGTAGTTGGACGGCAGTTCTGTCTTTAGCATCAAATTCACTAACCAAAACTCCAAAACAATGTGTACCAACTACTATTTGTTAGACCAAAATTGATTCTTTTGTGTTCTTTTACACACAAAAAATCAAACCAAATGGACTGTTTTGTCTCTTGTGTCATCACTCATCTGTTTTCTTAGCTACTATTAAGACTCTTGTCCTTCTCATTCTCTTCACATTACTTTTAATACCCATCTCCTATTTCTTTGTAAAGTTTCAGTCTTTTGGGCTATGGATGTCTCAAACTCTTCTCTTGATCACAGATCAGGTACTTTCTCTTTCTCTCTAATTAGTGGTTTAGTACGAGGGATAAGGAAGAGTAATTTCAAAATAAAATGTAGGATTATTTTATTCTATGTTTCGTTAAAGTTACAGTAAGTCGTAACTTAGTATGTTTTGTCCCTCTATTGTCGTTTGGTATGCTAGATAAGGTGTGATATCCTAGAATTAAGCCTTTATAAGCGTGTTTGACAATATGAATTTATCTTGAAATTAGGATTATATTAATCTAGGGATTATAATTTCAGGACTATAATCCCAGTATAATTTGGTCCTCTACCGAACGACCCCCATTGGAGGTGTTATGATTCGGACAGAATAAGCAAACCACAAGTAAAAGAAAACAAGAACAACACACAGATTTACGTGGAAACTCTTGAGGGAAAAACCACGGGCAGAGGCAGAGGAGGTTTCACTATAATGGAGAGAAAGTATAATGTGGAGAAGACTGAATTTTCTGAATAACGAAAATAACCAACTCTAACAGCGTGTTTGACAATATGAATTTTCTGGGTCGCACCACGAAACTTTCAGGGACAGATCAACAAAATTCGGGTCACAACTTTAACAGGTGGGATAACTTCTCATGGGATATCTCAATCAATGAGATAATTTTGTTTGTCCCATCCCATACCAAATGACCCACAAATCATTATAAAGTTTATCCAAGGCTTAAATGGGATATCCCAATCATACTGCTTAGGAAAGGACCCCTAAATCCTTATTAGTTTCTTCAAATAATTTTAATGATTGACTCTCCAGACCCCACTTTGTGGGATTAGACTATATATGTTGTTTTATAGTCTTAGTGATTGTCAAAACATAACTTGCTATTTGGTGTTTGCATATGGTTTTCCCCAGAATCAGCTATAGCGACGGAGGCTAAGAATGGTGAAGATTTCTCAGTTCATGTGTTCTCGTCCTCCGCCGAGGTGAAAACAGTGCATCCCTTTTTATTTTTAGCTTGACTTAACCATGTATAAATAGTATAATTTTTCGCCAAAGGGGTTCGGATGACCCTCCTTTTCCAAAGGCAGCTCCGCCCGTCAATGTCCTAGTTTCCAAGGAGTGATTGGTTCTGGAATCCATAGATGTTGGACAATTTGAGATAACTGAATTAAAAAGAAACTTAGCAATTATAAAATGTTTATAAACAAAGGTCTGCCTACATCCTATCCTCCCTGGACCCCACTTGTGTGATTAACACGGAATCTATCTTTGTTGTTGTAAAATGTTTAATTTAAGGAGTTGATAGATGATAGTTGTTGGGGAACAACAATAATAATAGTTGAATATTAAATAAATATTATTGTGATATTTTTTCAAGAGATATATTAATTATACTTGAGTCGTGCTAGGCACTATTTTAAAAAACTATTTCAGCAGTGTGAAATGTTTTCCCAGGATTAAACAAGCACATTCCTAACTAATTAGAGGATACAGAAATCAACAAAATTATTAATACAAATCCCAGCAAGTTAAACTACAGGTTTACTAAAATGATAACTAAATAATTAAAGAGAAAAATTACGGAGGACATTTAGAATGTTAAGGATTTCTGTAAGGATTGAAGGAGTATTTATAGGTAATAGCTTGTCAAGTATACCTCTTGATGGCTTCCAAAATAAGCTTTCTCTCTTCATGGCTTCTAGAGTAAGCCTTCTCGAGTATATCTCCTGATGGCTTTCAAAGTAAGCTTTCTCAAGTATATCTCTTGATAGCTTCTAGAGTAAGCTTTTTTCAAGTTCATCTTTTGATGGCTTTTAAAATACATTTAAAGATATGGCTTTTTTCAATACACTTCAAATGTAAATTATTTTAAAATAACTAAATAATTTTCCTACAATAGTTTCATGATATGACATATGAGAGGGAAGGGAAATTGTTTTGCTCCTTTCTGTCAATTCAAGAGCTAGTATAGCGTTACACGCATGACTGCCAACAACACAACAACAACAACAAATCCAGTGTATTCCCACCTGGTGGGGTCTGGGGGGGTAAGGATGTACGCAGTCCATACCTCTACCTCTGAAGAAGTAGAAAGGCTGTTTCCGATAGACCCCCGGCTCAAAACACGCGGTACCACACAAACACATAGTAAAGCACAGCACAAGGTTACAAGATTACATAACATAAATACGGCACCCATAAGTAATCTAAAACAAAGGAAAACACACAGATCCATAATAAAACATGGGACACGGACTCCTAACATGAATAAAACCCCACCAAGTAGTTCCCTACACTAGCGACTCAGGCTGGCCCTAGTCCTCTGCCCTGATTCGCGTCCTCCAGACCTTCCTATCTAGGGTCATGTCCTCGGTGAGCTGTAACTGCTCCATGTCTCGCCTAATCACCTCACCCCAGTACTTCTTCGGCCTACCCCTACCCCGCTTAAACCCATCCAACGCTAGCCTCTCACACCTACGGACCGGGGCATCCATGCCCCCTCCTCTTCACGTGTCCGAACCATCTCAATCGGGCTTCCCGCATCTTGCACTCCACTGGTGTCACACCAACCTTCTCCCGGATGTTCTCATTCCGAACTCTATCCCCTCTAGTCAGCCCACACATCCAGCGCAACATCTGCATTTCTGCCACCCTCATCTTTTGGATGTGGGAGTTCTTCACTGGCCAACACTCCGCTCCATACAACATGGCCGGACGGACTACCGCCCTGTAGAAGAGGTGCATGTTACATTAGGCTAATCCCACATCTAGATGTGAGGAGAAAGTTACGAACGTTATGAGGTATAATCCAAGTTCACATGGTACGTGCGCTTTTTGGCTCGATGATCACATAGCCCAAGTACAAATCCATGAGGTCTGTTGGACCAAAGTAAATCATATCATGGACTTGGGCTGTGAGCTGTGACATATAGTGTGGAGGGGCCCTCCGTGGGGTGCTAGTTCTTATGAAAAACTCCAGTAAAGTTGTGAGTTCCCAAACAAGTTCTTGTTTAAGACATGTATCTCTCCTCCTTCAATTACAATTAGTTCCTCTGTTATTAGCTATTTAATTTGTGGAAATCGTTCAATTTTTGCTCATATCTATGCATTCAGTTTTAGCTCACGGCTATTAGTATTTCCTGATGTAGTAGTTTGAGAAACATCAAAGTAAATGCAGCACGTCATGTGAGAATAATATTGTGAATGATGTCCAGCGAACTTGCTTGTTGCCCAACAGACGTAGTATTGATTCTTGCCATCTTTTTATGATGCTCTTTTTCTCAAATTTAAGCTAGGGAGAAATCATGTCCAATAGTTAAAAGTTAAATTATCTGAAGGGAAAGAAAATGAATCAAAGAAGTTCCCCTTTATGTGCAATTTATCGACTATTGCCATTTGACAGTCGTCCACATTTTTAGTGCATTGTGACTTTAGCTAGGTGTTTTTGCTGAAACAGTTACTTGAAATGTTGCACGAGAAGTGGAATTCAGTTAAGCAGCAACCTTATCCGGCAATGTATTCTAGTGTATATGATGGAATCATTCTTGATCCAGCAATGATGGTTATTCCAATAGATGATCACATGGTTCATCGAGGACATGGTGTCTTTGACACGGGTATTATTTTTGACGGGTATGAATCTAGTCTAATTCCTTAAACGATGATGATATAATTTGCGGTTTGATCTCTGAAAGTGCAACTTTATATTAGACTCCAGAAACAGCATGCTTCAATTCCTGAAAATTCTGATAGATCGTTAAGTAGCATAAAATAGAAGTATATGCTACAATTAATCATTTTACACATGATGTATTCTTGGACTTACTAAAGTAACAGATCTCTAACGTAGTTTAGATACTAAGCTATACTATGGTGGTTGATTTAGCTTCTTTTCTAATGCAGCTATCTGTACGAAATGGATGTCCACCTTAACCGCTTTCTTAGATCAGCATCCAAAGCCAGGATCGCGTCTCCATTTACATTTTCAGAACTTAAAAGCATTCTTATTCAACTTTCTGCAGCATCAAAGTGCAGGAAAGGCACTCTTAGATATTGGTTGAGTGCAGGGCCGGGGGACTTCTTACTCTCCCCAGCTAAATGCCCGACATCTGCATTCTATGCTGTGGTGATTGATGCCGATTTCCAACAATGCAAAAAAGGGGTAAAAGTGATAACTTCTACGATCCCCATGAAATCACCTCTGTTTGCTACTATGAAAAATGTGAACTACCTCCCCAATGTCCTCTCCATAATGGAGGCCGAGGATAAGGGAGCAGTTTCATCTATCTGGGTTGACGAAGAAGGTTATATCGCTGAGGGTCCAAATGTGAATGTTGCTTTTGTAAATTCTGATAAAGAGCTTATCTTGCCTAACTTTGATAAGATCCTAAGTGGATGCACTGCTTTGAGGCTTCTTCAACTTGCACCCAAGTTGGTCGAGCAGGGACGTTTGAAATGTGTCAAAACTACTGCCATCACATTCGAAGATGCCAAAGGAGCTTCCGAAATGATGTATGTTGGAAGCACACTTCCTTTATTACCAATTATCATGTGGGATGATAAACCTATTGGAAATGGTAAGTCCACTTAACAAGTCTTTCCTTTAAACAAAGTTGTCAACATAAAGCATGCTTAATATGTACATCTTCATAAATGTCTCGTTTTTGCTTTCCTTGAGCCGAGGGTCTATCAGAAACAACCTCTCTACCTAACAAGGTAGGGTAAGGTCTGCGTACACACTACCCTCCCAGATTCCACTTGTGGGACCCTAGATATCGATAATGTTGTCTATTGAAACAGGGGAAGTGGGAGAATTGACGATGGCACTCTCGGACTTACTTTGGGAAGATATGGCAGCTGGCCCTGAATCACAGAGAATTCGAGTTCCATATGCTTAAGAAATCAATCTCAATTCAGAGAACATACTGATAGAGGGCCTGGATGTTTTTATAAGTTTGATGTCAGTATCATTCTGTTTTCTAAGTTTTGTGTGGAACTACTCTACCATTGCACATTGCTTTTCAAGTATTGAATACCTTGCAATGTATTGGTACATGAACTTTTCGATTTTTATGTTTGGAACAGATTGAAAAAAAATTACTCCTCGATCTTTTGTTTCCTGCCAGAGACTGTTTCGAAGACTTGAATTTGTGACCTCCTGGTCAGTCACATGACAACAACTTTATCAGTTACTTTAAGGCTCCACTAGATTCAAGTGCATGCAACGGTCCTGGAGTTCCAACTCATACAGATGAAACTCTTGGAGCGTTGCTCGTCTATGACATAAGAAGAGCCACATTTGAATGGTCAGTCGAACTTTTATTTTGTTGCACTAAAGTCGTTAAATTATTTTTTTGGAACGAACAAGGTGACAAGTGTGAATACACCAAATTGTTTGAGCAAAAATTGAATGAACGTTTTGTTACCAAAAGTAATATAGTGACTTTCCGTGTAATAAAACAAAAATTAAGTGAAAGTTTGGTTGGTAGGTTTAATGAATACGAAAAGGAGATTCATTAGCTCGTTATTTAAAACGAATTGGTGAAATGATACAATTCATAACATTATCCAACCGGCTTTGGAAGGAATTTCAGGAGGGCCTTAATTATGAAAATTTAGAATATTGACTGACATATTAAAAGATTCACAAAATGATGATTTTGAATATTAATTTATTGTTAAAATTACATATATAACGATATGTTTACTATTAATTACTAAAAATCTCAACTTTTTTTAAAATCTCCTAAAATCCCAACATTTGACCTCTGATGATACAAGTTAATCACATTAGATACATACTGCTGATACATGTATTGATTAACTAAGTCAACATCTTTTAAGGAATGTAACAGATAACTTTCCATCAAATCAGCATTAAAGCTAACTAATTAAGGTAATAAAGCAAAATCAAATCCCACAATTAATAGGAATTCGTTTATTACTCCACTTTGTTAAAACATAAACTCTCTTTTAATATATTTTTGAAATTGAAAAATCTTCATTCTTCTTGTTCAGATAAAACATACCATTTTTTTTATTTGTTATTTTCGATCGTTTGATATAAATATTTTGATACTTTTACGTTATTTCGGTATTTGGGTTAACGAAATCGAGTACGTTGGCTATAAGAGTGATGGAATTCTGGTTAGTGAACATGTTACTTACGAAAAACTGATTTCTATAATTGCGGGAGAACTTGAAATCAACGAAACAAGGAAAAAAAATAGACAAGAGTACTCTCATTTCGGTTATGGCGCGATTTGCAATTGAGCGTTCTTTCAATTGCTATGCCAAAAGTACGGTCAAGAAAAGGTATGTTAAGGTTTTTTTTTTTTTTTTAGCAGGTGTTGTTAATTTGTTGTACATTAATTTAAATTTGTATTCAATGTTTGGTTGATGATTATTTTACAGATTGTTTTTGTGTTTTTATGTTATTAACGTTGAGATACATTTTGTTATAAAAATGATACATTTTGCTAATCTTGTATCTCAGTTTATGAAGTTTTGGTTAATTATGTTTCTTGTTGTGTTTTAGTCATGACGTTATGTTAATTTGGTCGAGATACATCTTTATGATAAAAGATACATTTTGATCATCTTGTATCTAGGTTAATATATTGATGTCTAATTATGTATCTCGGTGAATATATTGATGTCTTATTATACAGTTTGAAAGTAACTGAAGGTTATTAAGTTGAATTTTTGTTTTCATTGATTCAGTTATGTCTTACGATGCCGTTCAGAGGATTATGTTTGGATATTGAAAGCATCATCTCGGTAAGTTGTGTTACCACCTAAATACAAACGTCAACCTGGAAGGCCAAAGATATAATAGAAATGTCCTAGATACATGTTGTACAAGTTTCACACCGAGATACATTTTGTTATGAAAATGATACATTTTGCTCCATCTTGTATCTCCGTTTATGAAGTTATGTTTGATTATGTTTCTTGTGTTTTAGTTATGATGTTATGTTAATTTGGTCGATATACATCTTTATGATAAAAGATATGTTTTGATCATCTTGTATCTAGGTTACTATATTGATGTCTATTTATGAATCTCAGTGAATATATTGATGTCTTAGTATACAGTTTGAAAGTAATTGAAGGTTATAAAGTTGAAGTTTTATTTTCATTGATTCAGTTATATCTTACGATGCCGTTCAGAGCATTATGTTTGGACATTTAAAGCATCATCTCGGTAAGTTGTGTTACCACCTAAATACAACCGTCAACCTGGAAGGCCAAAGAAAAACATGCACAAGAAATCAAGTGAAACAATGACATCGAGCAATAATTGTTACGGGAGATGTGGTTATGAAGGTCACAACAGGCTCACTTGCAAATTCTTTCCAAAGAAGGAGTTACAAATATAGTTTACTACTGAATAATGTTGAATAGTTCCTTGGAATGTTGCTGGATTTTTTATCTATTTTGTTCGACATTTTAGTTGATGAGATTTTTGATTTTTTTATGAAATTTAGAAAAAGACATTTACCGAAATAAATAGCATTCTTTGTTAATTTGTTATTTAGTTATATATGTTTTGATGGCGTATTTTTTCGTGACACATAAGGTAGAAATTTAGATATATTGAACTGACAATGTTATTATACATTCTATTAGTAGTTCTGCCATAGTGAACGATAGAAAATAGATACATTCTTATAGTATGTATCTCCATTAAATTTTAACAAATATGCATCGTTTGTAAAATATAATTTGTCGATATTATTAAGATTTAGTAATACAAGTTCTGCTAGAATTTGTTATGCAGGTTATAGTCAAACATCTTTTTCGATTGATAAAAAGGGTTGTAGATACATAAAAATGTAATAATTTTTTGGTTACTATGATTATATAGTAAAACAATTTTCTTATAATAGATACATACAATTTGAGAAGATGTATCTCATATAAAGTAATAGATACAAGATCTAATAATTTGTTTCACATGTAAAATGTAATAGGTTAATATTTTTAAGACTTAGATCTATTAAGTTATGATATAATTTGGTATGCATGTAAGAGAAAACATGAATTATCTATAACAAAAAACCGTTATAGATACATAATACGACAATGTTGTGATGGTTAATACCTATATTGTAATATATCTTTCTTTATTTTAGATACATAAAATTGTAAAATACAGTAAAACATGTAGCCAATACAATGTCAATATATTGCGTGAAAAAAATATCATAACGATAACATAAATATATCTTTATGTTATTTAGCATTGCGTTAGAATGTTAATGCAAATAGAAGTAATTATTCATTAAAAAAATTTAATGTATACTTGTCTAAACACTACTAACATCATCAAAGTTTATATCATCAACAATGTTTTTGTGAAGAGGCCATTGAATCGTACACACGAATACATCGATCCTTTAATGCAATGACTGTCAATATCCAGTGAAAGGCACCATCACAGTTAATTGGGACAAAGACCTCATCAACCAAATGCCAAGGCTGACCTGCACGTGGACTGAATCCTTTGATGGTGTTAATCAATGTCATCTCCATATCAGCAACCTCATCAGTCTTTGCAGATACATCTTGTGTGGCAAGCTCGTTGCCAGCGTCAGCATCATAGTAATTCACATATGCCTTATCAATGTACACCTTGAAAAAGCAATCTGTGATAGTGTATCTCTTGCTTGGAAAATTCTTGTTTTTGTACTTCTTCCTCAAGTAGTACATGATGACATCCAGATGCTGTTCAAATTGCAAACAAATGAAATATATGTTACATCAGCCTACCGTAATCATTAAAACTGAAAGAGGTACAAATTAAATATTTTATGTATCTAATGTGATTAATGCAGGTAATAAACAATTGCTTCAGATAATGAACAAGATACAAATTAATACAGAAAGATACATATTTTGTTATTATGTATTTAATACAAAATGAAGACTAGTCTAGCTACTGTCTGATCATGTGCAGAATTTAGGATGCATAAGAGCTCCCCATCTAAGGATTTAATATTAAATTAACTTTTATAAGCAAATAATATAAAAATGTTTTTACATTATCAATGCATTTAACTTGTTATAACATACTTGTAACGTAATTCAATCCCTAAAAAAAAAAATTATTTGAGATGCAACAAGTTTACTCTAAGACAGTACAATATTTATAAAAGCACTAAGAATATAAAACATTAGATACAAGATTATACAAATGTATCTTTAATCTCTACAGCATGTATCTCAGCGTGAAAAAATGTATCTTGTGTAATTCTACTTTCAATACCATTTAAGCAACACAAGAAACATATCAAAACATTAACAGTAACTCACAAATACAAGTTAATATAACATGTATCTTAGAAATAAAAACATGTACCTATTATATTTAGACTTTAAGTAAAATTGAACAAAACTAGATACAAATCAAGGCATTAATGATCACTCACATATACAAGTCCACTTAACATGTATCTATGTACTTATGAACTTATATTTTGTTCTATTAATTTCAATAAAAAATAAAATACACAAGATACAAATAACTTAGCAACAAAAAAAAAGATAAACAATAAAATTTTAAATGTATCATGCAACCCAAAATATGTATCTCGACCTAACATTCAATAGATTTGAACATGCAATTACCTTGGGAAGTTCATCTCTGGAAATTGCTTCGACAATTCTTTTTCTCTTGGCAGGAGCTTTACTTTCAGGACTGTTGGATCCCTTTTTGTTAGAATCACTTTTTTTTTCTTGTCCTTAGAATGCTTTTGCCACAACTTCTTCATAATTTGGGGATCGTTTCTGTACTTTAATCTATTTTCACCAAAGTCAACAAATTCATAATCAAAACTTGTGGAAACAAAATTAACAACTTCATGAGATTCTTTGATACTTTCTAATTGAGTAACCCGAATAATAAAGGAAGGCCCCAAATCTCTATTCATAATGGCAATTCAAACAATGAAGCCTAAAAAATAATTAATCAAAGAAATTGCTCAACCAAATCACCCAAATTTTACTCTATAAACTTAGGTTCAAAATATTTTTTTTGAAAAAAAAAAAACGTAAGGACAATTAGAAGAAATTGAAGCGGATTTTAGGGAGGAAAATTACCTTGCTTCAAGTTTCATAAAGAATCTTTTTTGTACCAGCAAAGATCAATCATTGCTGGTCCGGTGGAATACCTTCGTTGTCCTGAATCTTAGCCTTGACGTTGTTGATGGTATCGCTGGATTCAACTTCAAGGGTTATCGTCTTATCCCTTGGGGTTATTGTCGATGGCCTCCCACAGGAAAACTTTGCAGCAAGAGCATGGCAAAAGCTTATTGCAAATTTTCCTCTTTAATATAACCTTAAATATAATATCAGATGGTTCAAATACAATAATAGGTTCACTATTGATTATATCAACAGATTACAATTGAAATTCCTTCCCAGATGTGTAAGGAGTTGATTTGAATAGTGTCGCATAAGTTTGTGTATCTAGATCATTTGGGGTAAAGCAGCCGCAGTCATGGGGGGCTAAACTTCCATTGAGATCGCCTGGAAGAAGAGAGAGTAAGAGAGCTAAAGGTTTTTTTATCTCCTTTTTGATAAGAAGGCAGTGAGTATGAAATTTTACTTTAATTCAAAAGTTTGAATTAGAGGGAAAGAATGGATTGAAACTGCAGCTGAAATTATGGCGTACAATGAGGAAGAAAAAGGAGTCTTGTTTTGGTAAAGTAAAGTGTATGAATAGGAGAACTTAAATTTGTATCTCAACTTTTAGTAAAAGTAGTAAATGTTGGGATATATGTAATATTTTAAAAGTGAAGGAATTTTTAGTAGTTTTGAAACATAAGTTGTTCTTTTAGGTAATTTTTCCTAATTTATTTGTAAAAGAAGAACTTCTCCAACTTTTGGATTGACGAAAAAAGAATTTTAGGTGAAAGTTGATGCCAATTATTTCATATGAACTTAGAAAGACAAAAGTACACTTAATTTTTAAATAAAACAATTAGGATAAAGTGTTAAATTACTTCTTAGCGTACGGTATATGTAGTGAGATTCTATAGAATAACTTGAAGGAAATTGGGAGAAAGAAAGAAAATAAAGAATTTACAAATCTAACGGTATTTAAGAAAAATAATACTCCCTCCATCTCTTTTTATATGTTCTTTTTTCTTTTTATGAAGTCAAACAATATAAACTTTAATAAACACTTTTAATATATATTTCTTAATCAAATTTAAAAAAAAATGCAATTGATAGTACTTTTTATATAGTTTTTGAATATCTAAATTTTTATTTTTAAAAAATAAAATTAATCTGATATAATTTATCTTTAAAATCTAGTCAAATTGACTCACAAAAAACGAATGGAGCATAAAAAAGGATGGAGTAAGAAGAATTTTAAAAATAAAATTGTCCGTAATATTTACTCAGGGTTCGTTTGGTGTGAGATGTGATGGATAAATAGTTTCGAAATAAAATAAATGATTATTTGATCTTATGTTTAGTTGGATGTATTAGTTAGTAGAGAAGATTTAGCTATAAGTCCTCTTTGAAAACTTATTTTGGGAAATAGACACTTTTTTGGCCTTGACCTAATTTTTTAGGGTTTTGTGGGCCGTGGGTTTAAGTGTAAAATAAGAAAATCTTTTGGCACCCCTTATGTATTTTTTAAATCTTTTGAAACCCCTTATGTATTTATTAAATACATTTTTAACCCTACTCTTCCATTAAATACAAAAAAATAAATTCTCTTTACAACAACACGCTCCATCTCCCCTTTCCACCATTTTTAATTTCTAGCTCGTGTGAATCAGCTCCAACTTCGATCTTCAACTTCATGTAAGTTATATTCTTGTTCCGATTAATTTGTGCTCCATATTGATGATATTTTTTTCATTTTTTTCCGAACTCGTTTGTAGCGGGTGAAGTCGTTGGAGTTCAAAAGAATTGATTTTTTTTTTTAAAAATGGGGCTTAATTTCACTGAAAGTGGTTGTTTTTAGTTGGTATTTACTTGATTTTTGACGGATAATTGGTTTATATCGATTATCCTTGGCGATTGCATGTTGAAATTTCTTCATTAATTTCGTCGGAATGTGGCAAGATATGTGATTTTTGTTAAAACTTTTCTCCAATGTAAGGGTGTTGTAGAAGTATGTTCATGTTGGGGATTTCTTCACTGCTTATTTGATATTTGGACCCAAAAAATTATTTTTTTTTGAAAAAATAGGGCTTGATTTTACTTATAATTTGTGTTTTTAAGTTGGTACTCGGTTTGTTTGTGCATTGTTTTTGTTGGATTTTAATTTTCCTCGACGATTGCATTGAGATTTTTTTGCCACTTTTTCTCGATTTGCATGCTAAAAATTTGGGTTCCTTCCTGTTTTTATTCAATATAATGGTGATTTAGATGCATGTTCTTGTGGGTGATGGAGTTGCTTTGAAAGAAACTTGTTCTGCAAATTGACTTTTTTGGTGCTGCAACTGCTGCCATGTTAATAGACTGCTATGTCGATTAGGTATTGTATCTGCTGTAAATTGATTTTTTTTTTTTAAAAATAGGGCTTGATTTTACTTATAATTTGTGTTTTTAAGTTGGTATTCGATTTGTTTGTGCATTTTTGTTGGATTTTAATTTTCCTCGACGATTGCATTGAGATTTTTTTGCCAATTTTTCTCGATTTGCGTGCTAAAAATTTGGGTTCCTTCCTATTTTTGTTCAATATAATGGTGGTTTAGATGCATGTTCTTGTGGGTGATGGAGTTATTTTGGAAGAAACTATTTATGCAAATTGGCTTTTTGGTGCTGCAACTGTTGCCATGTAATAAACTGCTAGGTCGATTAGGTATTGTATTTGCTGTTATAGCTGAGAAATATTAGTTTTTGTTCGTAGATCATAACAAATGGCTAGATGTAACAAACGCAAGGCTGTAGAAGTTGATAGGTCTTAGAAAAGAAAAAACGAGTAGTCAATGAATCAAAGAATAGAAATCACAACGAGGAAGCTGTTGAGGCTTCGGTTAGAGATGAGCCAGAGGAAGTAGAAATTGAGGCTAGGATAGACAAGGAAGCACTGATCTTGCCCCACTATGCAAGTTTTATTTTGGCTGAGAGGTACGACCTTGCCACAGTCCTGGATGATGTCGGATTATTTTCGGCTAAGATATCTGTTAGGTCCCATTTGAAAATGTTTAATGAATTCAAACAAGTCATGGTTGATCAACGTTTGAAGTCTAGATTTAAGAATTCTTGTTTTGGTGGTTTATGGGACCTGTTAGAACATATGAAGTTCAACGAACAGCTTGTCCACTATACACTTCTGCGTCGAGTTGAACCGGACAACAAGCTACATAAAATGTGGTTCAACATCAATGACATGCCTGCATATTTTGGCCTGAAGGAGTTTGCGCTAATCACGGGTTTAAACTGTGGACGTTATCCCCGTGATTCAAAATATGTCAAAGCGATGGAGGAGGATGAAACTTTTTATAAAAAGATTGCAAAAAAGAGGAGTGTAAATGCGAAGAGATTGTTGAAGCTTATTAGAGGTGGGAGGCCGGACAAGGAGGAAAAATTCAAATGTTGCTTGGTTTGGTTCGTGCACTGCATATTGCTTGCACGCGACTTGTCAAAAACTGTAGACATAGACACCATCAAGATGGTAGATAACTTGAGCTTCTTTGAGAGATACCTTTGGGGTAAGGAGTCATTTGCCTTGACTCTAGACTATCTAAAGAAGCGGATAGACTTCAGCAGGCAGAAGAAGACATTTGAGACAAAGGGAGTTTCATCGTACGCGCTCTACGAATTTTTCTTGGCATTTATGGTATTTGATTATAAACCATTAAAGTAGTTTATTATATACTGTAATTCATCTATGGTGTCTATAATATACTTACTCTCAGTTTTATGTTTTTATTTTTTCTTTTGATCATAGATTTGGATATACGAAGTCTTTTCCGTGCTCGGCAGAGAAAATGGTAAATAAACTAAAGACCCGCTGCCCATTCCCCAATTGCTCGGATGGCACACCTCAAAAGACAATAAACTAATCGAAGGCGATCCATATTTGAACGGATGGAGCACAAAGGTATGAAATTATTTTTTCGAAGAATACTTTTACCAATATTGTGTTGCTAATCAATCACATTTGCCTATTTATCTGTAGAGAGTGTATCCGTACTTTATCCCCACAGTCCGTGAAATGAAGCAGCACTACATGAAAAAGTTCAAAGCATTCACGGACGAACCGAAGGAAGCATTCATCGATGGCTTGAAGGCCCATCTGGAGGGTGTGACCGTCATCACCTCATCAGAGGATGGTGAGGATGGGGAATTGGGGATGATGACTGGGATTTGGGTGAAAATGCTGTTTCAAGGCATGTCACTCGGGGTGTGGGGACAAGTAAGCCGAGAGCATCGGGACAGATACCGATGATTGAAAATTTAGAAGAGCGCGTGTTTAGGCTGGAGGAGTCAATCAAGGACATCATTGATTTTGTGAAAAAAGAGAGGCTGAGGAGAGAAGAAAAGAAGAAACAAAAGAAGAGAGATAAAGCTGAAGGTAAAATCTGCTCTATATATTATAGAAGTTGCATACTTTATATAATCCGTTTTACTTATAATAATAGAATCTATACCATTCTTCATCAACTGATATCTTAGTTTATTATAAATGGTAAATACTTGAAAATGCAGGTGTGCAAGTACAAAGTCGGCATTCAGCGGCGAGGGCTGTCCGCGATGACAACGGCATTAAAGAAGCGCTTCTTAAGGTAGCAGCTTTGGAACAAGCCTTCGTCAATGCTGATGAGGTGATGATCCCTGAGGTTATAGTTGTTGTAGAGAAGAAAAATCTCGATGAAGGCGATGAAGAGAAAGAAAAAGAAAAAAATGAAGAAGTTGTTTGTGAAGAAGAAAACAAAGCTGATGGATCAGCTGGTGTGGAGAAGGAGGATCTTGACAAACACAGGCAGGAAGAACATGATAAAAATGGTTATGAAGAAGAAAATAATGAAGGAAATGGAGAGAAAGCAGAAGAGAAGAATGCGCAAGAAGTATATAAAGAAGAGGGAGAAGAAGAGCATAAAAAAGAAGGAAAAAATGATGCACCAGAAAAAAAGGCATCGCGAAGAAAGAAAACGAGAATGAATTTTCAAACTTGGATGAATTTTTTAATGAAGTTACTCAGGACATCGACAAGATGCAAGTGGAAGACGAAAATATTGAATGTTTAGACAATGTTTAATTTTTATTTGTGGCTGATGATTATTTTTATTAGACTAGACAATCTTAATTTTTAACTTTCAGCTCGGGATATATAGAGCTGAACAATTTTATTTTCTAAACTGCATTTTT
The DNA here is from genome assembly GCF_002878395.1 of Capsicum annuum. Taxonomy (NCBI): domain Eukaryota; kingdom Viridiplantae; phylum Streptophyta; class Magnoliopsida; order Solanales; family Solanaceae; genus Capsicum; species Capsicum annuum. The sequence goes on along the minus strand of NC_061117.1, from coordinate 220,521,166 downwards.
AGTTTATGATAAATATGTTTCATTTTATATAATCAACGTATCATTGTTTTTACATGAATGCCATCGTTGATTATGGACTATGACTAAAAGTAAAGCATATACAATAGAGTGTTGTGTAGTCGATGAATGAACAAGGAAAACCATATATAATATAAGTAACAAGTAGTCATTAATAAAAGATTTAGAATACATTCAATTCCACTACACCCCCATTACACCTTTCCAAAAAATAAAAACTAATAGTAAACCATACACCATATTTTTCATGCCCTTTTCTTTTTCTTCAGTCATAGCCAACTTATGCTTTCAAAGGAAGTGAGATTAAAAAAGGAAGAAATAAAATAAACATCATTCACGCAATGTAAAGTGACTAAATATCATAATATGAGATTACAAAATAATTGGACACTCGATCAAATGAGTATAGGGGAGAGCAATGGTAGTAACAACCAATTACATAGAACAAACATCTCTGTTGAGAAGAACTTCTTATTCTCATACACTACTTGTCCATTGAACACTCACAAGTGACAACTACCACCCTTCCTTATGGTCATCTCATAAGTCTAATCTCTTGTCATGATAAGTAGTCGTTCTTTAGTGCTTGGATGATTAATATTTATTTTATTTTATTTTATCTTATTTTATTTTATTTCTTCTTCTTTTTATGTCATCTTAGTGATCTACGACTACATCGCCTCTTAGATAACACTTGATCACGTCCAAAAGTGATTGGGAGTCACAATTGATGTATCAAAATTGCTTTACAATGTTTTAATGGTGCTAATTGACATACTCTAATTTTATTTTATTTAATTTCTCTTTTTTCCCATTATTTTAAGTTGTTCATATATTCAGTAAGTTGATCATAGACTGTCTCAATGATCTATAATCGACCTTAATTTAAATCGATAATATGTTAATATACAGGATAATCAACACTGATATCAGTATATAAGTCGTACGTGACACAGTCGATTATAGAATTCGTATTTAGCATAGTCGATTATTTATTCGTACTGTACTCCAAGTTTAAATAATATTTACAAATCTTAAAACAAGGACGACTGAAGAAACACCAAGAAATCATTATAGATAAAGAGAATATCATGAAGACAAAAACTTGAAACTTGTTTATAGATATATAAATGTTCATTGCATCTATATTTATAATTTTTGGGGAAAAAATCCCAAACAAAAAGTAAAAAATGAAGTTTTCATTTACATAATCCTACCATGAAAGCTTCATTAAGCAACGAACTACAAAACAAATAAAATAAAACTACACTAGGGGGTTGAAGGGGGATGATGAGTTCACGGGGGTTCAGGTTGAGCCTCTCGGCTATGGCTCGAAGAAAACCAGCCATCCGCCAAATCTCTCTGTCCAGCCGCCGTTGATCGGCGGGAAGACCCTGAAAAAGGAAATTCAGGTCACTGCGAATCCTAAGCAACTCTATGTTGTTGATGGTTGTCATTCTGGGCATTGGCCTTAGTGTGGATCTCTTTTTAGCCATCTTCTTCTCCCTTAGTCTTTTTCTTCAAAAATTGGGTTTAAAATCGACAAAATCCTCTTTAAATAGACCATAGCATAAGAAAATCGACCAAAAGAAGCTCTACACGTGTTGATTGAAGGGAAGAAGGTGTGTGAGAATAAGAAATAAAAAGTTTCGACGGTTGTGGCAGTCGAGTCATTTCAAACTGTCGCATTTCTTGAAGTGTAATAATTACATTAAAAGATTCAGTGTATAAGAAAAACAATTTCTTTAATAGACTACACGACCGGTCGATGATATACTATGTAGTTTAGACGATACCCCGTAGACCAAGCATCGATATATTATATATTTTGAGTCCAGTCGATGTGTAATGTGTATAGTCGATTTCATAACTTGGGATGACTGTTTTCAAAATGACACTTTTTTCAATGCGTCATAATTATTTTGAATTCAACATTGTATGAAGAAAAGTGTTTGTTCAATAGACAACCAGGTACGTTTATTATACACTACGTATTGAGCATTTATTCTATAGATCAAACACTAATATATTATATATTATGAGGCTGGTCGATTATTTCAGTCTATAATCTAATTAGTATGCAGTATATAATATATGAAATGGAATCGATAACGCACAACAAAAAAAGTCGATTTAAACTGTAGTTCAGTGATTTTCAAAACAGAATATACATTACATATTGTCCAGTACATTTGAACAAACAAAACATTAAATACAATGCCAATCATATTATCCTACGTTAAGGCTGCATGTTGTTCTCTTATGTCCCGGCCTTTTTCACTTGGAGCACTTATTTCTTTTCGTGTACCTTGAAGGCTCCAACACACCCTTAACGCGTTTCACCTTCCTCCTTCCAAGTTTGGGATCAAAATTAAGTGGAAGAACTTGTATTTCTAGATACTCTTGCACCACACTCCACTCCGACTCCAGTGGTGCTGCACAAATAGGTTCCAAGTATGCAAGGAGGTATGATTCTTTCGAATATATTTGCGAAGAGTAGTTGTAAATGCTAGTGCCGTATTCGTCCCCGTGCTTCAAACGCAATGTTACCATTGCATGAGCGCATGGCAATTTCACCAAGTCGTACTTTCTGCAAGAACATGACCGTCTCGAAAAATTAACTTTTACGGAACGATCGTAACCAAGCATGGTGAATCCGTTGGTGCTTCCATTTATGTTGTTCGCATATAATTTATCGCCCTTGGTTATGTTTTCCCTCAAGATCATCTCGGCTCCGGGAATGAAGGCTGTTTTTGAATTATCCACCTCCACATACCTCTTCCTGAATATTTCTCCAAACCTATGTGCAATTGAATTGAAAATGGTCGCCACTGGATACTCTCTTTCGTCGCGCAACATCGAGTTGAGCAACTCAGCGATGTTTGAGGTCATGACGTTGAATCGATTACTTGGAAAGTGAGCTCAGCTCCAGTTTTCAAATCCAACTTCATGCTCGAGGCAAGCTGTTGTGCTGGGGCATCTTTCTTTAAGGGCGTTGAAGTAGTCATTAAATTCTTCCAACGTGTACGCCTTGGTCTCTTGGTAGTACAAATAGAGAGAATCAAAAAAATGGTGATTTGTTCAGAGATTTTCACCGAGATGCCTCATACAAACACCGTGATGCACAAGCGGATAATGTCTTGCGAGGCCGTTGGCTATGCTTACGTGTCTGTCAGAGATAACGCACAGCTCTGGTTGGTCAACGAAAAAGGCCTTAAGATTTTCGAAGAAGAAGCCCCACGATGCATCGTTCTCTTTATCCACCACACAATATGCTAAGGGATAAATATGATTTTGAGTATCTTAAGCGACAGCAGATAGCAGCACGCCCTCATACTTGCCGGACAAATGCGTGCTATCAATGGCAACAACCTTTCTCATGTGAGCATATCCACGGATGGAAGCCCCAAATGCCATAAAGTAGTAAATAAACCTGCAATACTCCTCATCGACCATGAGGGAATTAATAGACCCAGGGTTGAGGCTGTTGAAAATATATGAAAATGGGGGAAGCACTGCATATCCGTGCTCGGGCATACCTCGAACTATGTTCTTCCCAATGACGTCTGCCATCTAACACTTTCAATAGCCCGGCCTACAATGTAGCTCCCTAAATACGATCCTCTCGATCTCTTTCGGGCTTGGACCTTTGTTGTCGACAAAAATGTTCAAAATAAGTGAGGCAATGACCTCCACGGTGACATTCTTGTGCTTTCCCGTGACATGATCAACGCTACAAGTATGCTCTCCCACGTATTTGTAGACATGAAACCAACCCGATTCTCTGATAGCACATGCCCGCACCATCCACCGACAAGCAGGATCTACGCACCTCACCCTCAAGTTTTTCTTACAACTCTTCACCGTTGTGTAATTGAAAGACATTTTCACCGACGCCTGCTTCAACAAAAGATTCAACATTTTCTTATCCTTGAATGTTTGTCCTACAAAAAGATTGATGTCGTCCGAGAAAGAGTGTCTTCTTTGTGATTCGAGCTGCCCGTCTTCACCTCCTCCACACTCCTCTTCTTCATAATCTTTACTATTATCCCATTCATCACCACCCATGCTATCGTATTCTGTTGACGTATCATCCACAGTCGGGGGTGGGGGTGGGGGTGAGGCTGATGTGAAAGCTTCTTCCCGGGACCTTTTAACAACTTTAACCCGCAATATAGGTCTGGAGTTATCAGAATCAACGCAAAGCATATATAATTCTACGTGTCTATCATTCATTATGAACGTTGGATGGATTTTCACCCTCCCGTTCATCAAGTAACTAATTACCACCTCACTTTGATCACAACTTAATTCACCGTTCTCCATTACGCTTTTAACCATATCGGCGTATGAACCGTTGTGACGAAGGGCAATGCACACTGTCTCCTTAGACACGATTTTCCAAACCCAACATTTAGGCATCTCCTCCCATTCACCAGAAAATATACCACCAACGACCACGTAATCTATAATAGACATAATATACCTCGATAATAGTATTCAATAGACTTGAATAGTGGTTTATGCGCCTAGACTTAATAGACCGAGGTCGTCGTCTTCCTAGCTGCTGGCCGTACAGTGCACGATCGACCTTTTTCCAACGACCACCGAAATAATTCGACGAATTTCAGCTTACAAACAACCTAAGGAGTGTTGGAATGTTGCTATTGAGCCAAGAATCGATTTCGAAATGTGGGACTGATTTTTGAGTTTTTTATATGAAAATGGAAGAAAAATTGGAGCTAAAAATAAGCGAAAATGGCTTATAACAATGGAGATAATGTCACTTTTTGATGGATGCCGAAAAATTCAACGAAAAATGGTCGAAAAATCAAGGAAATGACGTCAAAATTGGGTGGTTGCTAGTGGATTGGTTGAGAAGCTTTGAATTTTTTTTTTTAATTATTTATCCAATATTTATATTTTTGAAGATGAACTAAAGTGTAGAGTGTAGATTTTGTAAGTTGAGTGCTAGAGTTACATTTTATTTTTGTGGTCCCATAAAAGTGTCTATTTTCCCAATTAAAAAAACTTGGTGTCTAAATGTCAAAAAAGGTTTGGGAAGTGACCTTTAGCCAACTCCCCCTAGTTAGTACCGAGATTATTTATCTCATCATTTACACCATAGTGATGAAATAAGTTATCTCACATAGATGGTGGGATAACTAATCCGGAACTAATCCCGAGATAGCTTGTTCCCAACCAAACGGCCGGGAGTAACTTATCCCATCAGTAATGTATAAATGGTTAAATAAATAATCCCGAAACTAACTAATACCTCCAACCAAACATAATAAAATAATCGAAATTCTATCCCAAAATTATTATACCTTATATCTCACACCAACCCCTCAAAGTCTTAAATCATTTCACAATATGCATCTGTTAAAGGTGAAAACCGCCAGCATCTTTATGCAAAAACTACCTTTGAACCAATTTTGAAATATCAATATTTTTCAACTTTTGTATATTGCTACTTTATTCTCATTTCTGAAATATTCTTTCCTTTCTTCCCATTTATCAAAAGGTTAGTTAATTTACTTGGTGCAAATTAAGGTGGAAGAAATTAAAGAAAGAAACACAATGGTTGATTATTACCATTGCAGGCCATTGGCATTCTTGTTTGCTTTGCCTTTTGCTTTTATTGCACTGTTCCTCTCTATCGTTGGAGCCATCGTCTGGCTCATCGGGTTCGTTTTCTCCTTCGTTTGATGTAAGATTGTGAATAATCGTTATGTTGCATCAAAGTCACTAAATTATCTTTTGTATGTCATAGTTGTCACTAGATTTATCTTTTTGTGTGTAACAAGTGACTTAATTTTGCCTAATTAGTGTATTACTTAAGATTATTAGATTATTATTGAATCCACAACATCTATATATTTATATGTACTTTATAACGAAAACGTGGCTCAAATAGTTTAGTGAATTTTCAATTCTCCCAATAGGTCCAATATACATATGTGACCATTTTAAGTCATTGATAGACATTTCTCTTGTTGGAGTTCCAACTATGTGTCAAAGCCTTAAAGGGTCTTGGTCTCCTTGAGACAGGTTCACCCAATTTGTTTATTGTTTCCGGTGTTGGCCCCCATCTTATATTGTCCACGCTCTAGATGTCCAGTCCTGGGTGTGGGGGGTGTTGCAGTCCTACATCGATCGGTGGGTTAAAGGGTCTTTGGTCTCCTTATATGGCCTTAGACAATCCTCTCCTCATGAGGTAGCCCATATAAGGAGACCAAGGATCCTTTAATCAACCGATGTGGCACTCCAACATCTCTTAAGGCCACAGTAGATAATTATAGTTTCATTTCATGTTAACATGCATAAGAAACTCGGAGAGAAATTAAAGACCGAGAGGGGACTCTTTCATACCTGCTAACTCCTAGGATGAGAAGTAAGTCCCTTGTTTTTGGAAGGACGAGTTTCAACCTTTATTGCCCCTCGAAGAATAAAACCTTATGATAAACATTATAATTAAAATTTAGTAATATTATTACATAGACAGTGTACATAGTACGTAGCTCCCTTATGCTTGTTGATGAGATTTTTATGAAAATGCAGGTCACTGTTGAGCTGTTTGTGCCCTTGTTGTATTTGTTGTGCTGGAATTGGAAGAATGTCTGTAAAATTGGTAAAGCTTCCTGTGAAAATCATCATATGGTTCATTCAAAAGATCCCTTGCTGAGTGTCCATGATGCAAACGAGTTCGATTTCAACTGGTGATATCTCAAAAGAACTAAAATATTGAGGCTCGAAGAGAATACAAATCTAAAATTTGAGACTCTTTAGTCGAGTTTGAGCATAAATAAACATTATTTGATTATATAATATATATTGAGCTGATTTTACTAGTCCATTCATGATTAATTTAGTAAAAGCCATTGTCTATTCAATGGTGCTTTATATCCAATATGTTTTTTATTTAAAAGTTGGATTACATGTATCAATGTTGAACATTCCTTTCTTTTTTCCTTTTTTTTTTTTTTT
>NC_061117.1:220454167-220514058 GCF_002878395.1 Capsicum annuum | reverse complement strand
CCCCCCCCCCCCCCCCCCCCCTCCCAAGTATTTTCATAAAATACTAACTCAACGACCTATATGGGCACTTTGAAAAACACTTTAGATTTTGTTTAATTTTGAATTGTTTGATCATCTTTATAATCTAATTGGATCTCCATTTTCTTCTCTTCTTAGCCAAGAGGGTGTAGATTTAAGATTTAAATTTTATGATTTTAAGTTTGGAATTCGATATTCTCGTTTGATTTAATGTGTTTGATATTGATTATTTAAACTTATCTAGTAAATCTTCTATCAGATAAGTTAAATCGTTCAATTGACATCTCTTCATCGCAAAGTTATACTATGTAGATAAAACAACATACTCAGTGTATTCTTACATTGTGGGGTCTGGGGAAGGTAAAGTGTACGCAGTCCATACCACTACCTTCGAAGAAATAGAGAGGCTGTTTCCGATGGATCCCGACCTAGGACAAAAAAGACAGTAAATAAAGCTGTAATAAAACATGAAACAAGCCGAAATAACAAAAATAAGACATCCCATAGAGTAGTACTAAACACTATCTAACCGAAAGCACACACCTCATCAAAACCCTCCAAACCAGAAACTCCAACCGACGTAGATAAATGATCAATTTCTTAAAAATACATTATTAGATCTCCTTGATCGCATTGTATTTATATATTTTTTAATGTTTTGATTTTTCTTAATAAAAAGGTTGATGAGAAAAATATGGGCCAGATTTTGTTGAAGATCCTGAATTTTTATGAATTAATCAGTAGAGTCATATCAAGAGCACATAATATAGTCTCAGGTGCATGCATGGACAAAGATTTCAACCACTACACCTTACGTAATCTGTTGTGATCAATGAGGGTGTCCTTCCACCACCTTACATTTTTGACAGCTATTAATCCAAGAAACAATGCATGAAAAGGGCACTTCCAAATCTACAAGTAGTGTGTTCATATTATTATTATTATTATTATTATTATTATTATTATTATTATTATTATCGGAAAAATGCTCTGTTTTCATCTTGAACTATACACGAAATTGCTGAGATACACCCGAACTTTAGGAGGGTCCTATTATCCCCTGGACTAATTAAAATCATATTTTTGGCAACCTTAGTGCCTACGTGGCACATCAGTGAATCAACACATTGAAGATCCACATAGGCACACGTATATGCCACGTAGGCACTAAGATTATCAAAAATATAATTTTAATTGGTCCAGGGGTAATAGGACCCTCCTAAAGTTCGGTGTGTCTCATCAATTTCGCATATAGTTTAGGGTGAAAACAATGCATTATTATTATTATTATTATTATTATTATTATTATTATTATTATTACCATTTTCAGGATCTCTTAGGCTGCGGCTAAAGCTAGCTGGGCGGCTAAAGCTAGCCGCGGCCTACCAGACCAAGCAATAATATTGGATTAAGCTAAAGTCGGAAAACCGAATCGAAGCACCAACTGAAATAACAAAGAAATTTCGGAGTTTCTGACTGTATGGTAAATCTTTCACCCGAACAAGGGGCCTGTCAGAAATCAAACATTTTTTTGTTAGCCCATGTGTCTAGTTGTTCTAATTGTGCAAAAATCGCCCTTTCTTTCCATTAGTACGGGCTTCAAAGGCACAACTCACTAGACGGAGTCACAGAGACAGAGCTATCGTAAAACTGTTGATCTCGACTGTACCTCCATTTCGGAACCAAGTCGGGAAACTATAAAATTTCTTGTATTATCTAAGTAGAGTCTGGATCTTTCATAGTTCGTATACTTCGAGAGGTTAGAACTGTTGTATGAACATAAAAAAGGAGTCTAGCCGGACATAGTCACGACGTAGATCTGGGAGAATTAAAGAAGACAACAAAGTAAAAATTAAATATGTATGTACCTTGCCGGAGAGTCGCCGGAATAATATTCACAAAGCCAACTTTTATTGCTTTACTAAGATTATTACAAGAGAGAATAAGAGAGAATTTCTAAAAATTCCTTGTTGTCTCTTCTTTAGAATAAGGCTTCTTTTATAGAAGAGAAAAAGGAATCTTGCACAGTAATATGTGGGACCTGTGCACAGTGTTTTACCACAGTATTTTGAAATAGTATTAGCAATAATTATTACATATTCAGATTTATTTTTTGTGGCCCCATCGTAGAAATTCTTCTGCGTTGGCTAATACTTCATCTGCATTCAGGGTTTCTGGTGGCTGGGAATCCGTGATATCATCAGTGTTTCGCTCCGTGCTATTCATAGATGTGTCCGAAGTTTGTTCGACTGTATGAAGTAATTTGTCTCGGACTTCGGCCAGATATTCTTCAATGAGTTGGAGCTTATTTCCATCATGAGCAGAGATTCTCCGAGAGACATAATTGAGTGATTTATCTTCAATTAAAATAGATTTTTTGGGTGTTCTTTCATATGCAGAGATTTGGTCCTTGATTTCTTCCTTTTGGTCATGTCCATAGGGAAGTTTGGTGTCGGGGTCTATTCTGAGCAGTTTATCCCAGAAATTACAATAAAAAGTCCGATAAATAGCTGGGATTTGTTGTGAATCGTAACCAATTTCAATCGACCAACGATGTATCCAAGGAATAGAGAATTCGATATAAAAGTACATTTGATCGATAGTGTCTAATTTGCAGATATGGTCAAAGAGATATAATTCGGTTAGAAATGGAGAGGATTTTTTCCATGAGTTATATAAGGAAGTATATTCTGCTGGCAAAATTTTTACCGATGGGCCGTGATTTGTCCACCAACGAATGAACCAATTTAGAATAGGTTTCTCAAAAACTTTGGGACAGATTTTGATGAACCATGTGTGTTTATGTTTGTAATTATTGTAGTATAACACAGAGGTAAAAGCTTTGATGTAATCCCAGTAGGTGAAATTGGCAATAGTTTGTCCTTGCGGACCCATGGGAAGACTTCGTTGCGTCATAGAGGAAATTCCCCATTCTTCAATAGGGATGAGCTTTTTGATGACTATTTTAGAGTAGCCATGTACTCCAGGGGTGGATTCACCGAGAGGGCTGTGCTCAAAAGTTGCACTGGCGGTGTTAATTAAAATTTATTCATAAAAAGTCTGTGTTTTGTAGGATTCTCCTGCCATATAAACATTAGCGGTTAAATAATTTTTTAAGATCCTCCATGCTTCTTCGGAGTTTTCTTGTGAGGGGATATGCTGATTTTCCAGATAAATAATGAGTTCCCTTGCTTCGAGTTTCTCATATGAAGGTTTATCTTCATTTTCAGTAATGATTGATGCAAAGGAATCTGCAGCCTTTTTCTGATCAGATAAATAGGACTTAATCTGCTGGAATAAAGGATGAGTTTCAGGAATATCATCAAGATTAATATTCGGAGTTTGCGATTGTGAGGACGATGCCTCCTGAGAGATTCGGGCATTAACCAGAGTTCGATTCCCATGTTGGAGTACAGGGAAATTAGAACTTGTTGTGCTATAAGCAGAGTTTCTGGTACTTCGTGGATAAGAAGGATTCGTTCGTCCTCCATGGTGCAAATATGCAGGATTTTGATTTCTACCTCGACCTCTTCCTCTGGCTATTTGCCAAGGGGGATCAACCATACTGCAAAGAAGCATCATTATTTAGTCATTTATATCAATATCATACCAGTCATTGTCAGCATTTTCAGAGGTGGTATACCACCATAATTCATCATGTATTAGTTGGAACCACCATAGGTCATTCAGAACAAGCTTATGAATGAGAGTTTCTAAAATCAATTTCTGAATATCTTTAGGTAAAGGAATACTTTGAAGAATTGCAAGAATTGTTTTTTCAGAGAGAAAACGGGTATAGAAAGTCATATTAAATATTCGCGTGATAAAAAATCAGGTAATGAATTTTCACTACCCTTTTTATACTGAATTTCGTAATCAAAAGGGGCTAGCTGAGCTTGCCACCTTGCAAAGATTATTTTAGAAGCATCATGTTTAAAGTCTTTATCAAACATGAATTTAACCGATTGAGCATCTGTTCGAATGACAAATTTTTGATTGTAAAGATCATCTTGAAATTTTAAGACACATTTAACAATGGTAAGCATTTCATGAGCAACCGTAGCATATTTCTTCTGGCTTTCGGTCCATTTACCAGAATAGAATCGAATTAAACATTCAGATTTTGTATGGGGATTTACTTGTTTAAGTATTCCGCCATATCCAATATTAGAGGCGTCAGTTTCAATAATTTTTAACCAATTAGGGTTGGCAAGAGAAGTGCAAGGAAGAGATTGTACTCGAGTTTTGATTAGTTTTACCAAATCAGTGTGAGCTTTAGTCCACGGAGTTTTATGATCCTTTTTCAGACGATCGTAGAGCGGGGCTAGATCACGAGATAGATTTTGATAGAAGGGAGAGATATAATTAAGACTGCCAAGAAATCTTTGTAGTTGCTTTTTGTCAGTAATTTCATCAGGGAATTTGATAGCGAATTCAAGTACCCGCTGTATTGGCTCAATTGAGCCTTGAGAAATATTATGGCCAAGAAATCGAATACTAGTTTGAAATAGACTGACCTTTGGTTTTGAAATGACTAGACCATTTTGAATAATGATTTGCTTAAAAATATGCAGATGTTTAAAATGACTTTCAAGAGTCTTTGAGAATACTAGAATATCATCTATATAGACAATGATAAAATCCATATAAGGATTAAAGATATCATTCATAATTTTTTGAAATTCAGAAGGAGCATTTTTTAATCCGAACGGCATAACATTCCATTCGTATTGTCCAAAGGGGACATTAAAAGCAGTTCTATAAGTATGATTTTTATCAATTTGAATCTGCCAATAGCCAGATTTGAGATCAAATTTAGAGAATATATTAGCGTCATATAATCTAGACAGTAAATCCCTTTTATTGGGAATTGGATAACGAATCCATTTTAAAACTTTATTCAGAGGTTTATAATTGATAACTAACCGAGGAATACCTCGTTCTTTTTCAGCAGCATTATTAACATAGAAAGCAATACAAGACCAAGGAGATTTAGAGGGTTTAATAAGTCCCTTTTGAAGGAGACTATCTATCTCTGTTTTGCAAAATTCGACCAAGTTTGTATTCATTTGACAGGGTCGAGATTTGGTAGGGATCTTGTCTTCGCTGAAATTTTCTTCATAGGGAAGAGAAACAATATGTTTCTTTCGATTCCAGAAAGCGTTTGGATGATCAGCACAGATATCAAGCATTAATTGGGAAGAAATAGTTTTTATTTTTTCTTTTATTTTAACCGATTTCATGGTGTCGAAAATATTAATGCTCATTATTTCTAATTGTAAGAAATTAAGCTGATTTTGCTTTATATTAATAAGAGCGTTTATGTCCCTAGTGACTGGATGAGTGATAAAAGGGTACGAAATTGGCTGCTTTTTATATGTAGCCGTAAAACCTCTGGCATCAATATGCGTATAGGGATAAATAGCATTTATGAAAGGAGTACCTAAAATAATAGGCGGATAAATTTGATTTTTGACCAAGAAGAAGAAATGAGGAATACATACCTTGTCTCGACAAATATGCGTGTTAGGTAGTTTATAATTAATATCAAGAGAATGTCCAGATGCAGATCTAATAACATGAGTAGTTTTTTCAAAGTATTTTGTAGGAATCAAACCTTCTTGTATGCAACTAACGTCCGCACCACTATCAATCATAGCAACGTTAGTAATAAAGAAGTTTTTATTAATTAATATGGTACAATTAATATACCATTTATGGGAAGAGACAATTTGCATCATCCCTAGAAAAGAATCATTTTTCGAATTTTCGGTATTGTAATCTTCAAGGGGAAGAGTATCCTCAGAATTTTTTGAGATTGCAAAATCTTTTTCCTTTCCTTTTGAAGAAGAAGTTGAAAATTTCGTTGTTTCTTCGAGTTTTGAAAGTCGATGATCAGTAACCATCTGATTTTGTTGTAGCGAAATAATTTCCTTTTTGAGTTTTTCAACTTCGAGTTTTAAATCGTCAAAAGTGGTGTCTCTACCAGGAGTTTTACTTATAGCAAGCCGTCGATTTACTTCAGCTAAAGAATAAGACATAGGTTGATTTTCGAAAGTGTTATCTCTAGACGTACTAGAAGAAGCAGAAGTTTTTTGGGTAGCAAGATTAAGGATTTTCTCACAAAGTTTTTCATCCGAAACTTCTTTAAGTAATTCAAGAATATTTTCAGCGGTGAGAGTTTTAACATCAAGATCTAGGTCTTCGAATTGCGCTTGAAGTTTATACATCATTTCATCACAATTGCACAAATCATTATCACAGTCATCACATCTATTATTCTGATTTTGCTCACTACCTGAATTGGGTAATTCAAAATCATTTTCAGAAGTAGAATCCGATTCAGAGTCAGAGGTATATAATAAATTATAGACTTGGTCATGAACTTCTTCAGAAAGTCTTAATGACTTAAGTTTTTGCAATTTGCAATTGGGAGCAATATGACCATATTGATTACACTTATAGCATTTGATTTTTGCTAAATCACACTTCGAATGATTTTTAGCAAATCTAGTAGACTTTCGGAAGGACTTTCGAGCTTCGCGCTCTTCCTTACTCCGATGCCTAGAGTGTTTGGATTTATAGTAAGGTCTGGATTTTGAATATTTTCGGGATTTTTGAACCAAGGGTTTTTCCATGCCGAATTGTTCACAGAAGTCGCCCAATTGAGATTTCTCTCTGAGCTTATCAAGCTTGACTTGTCTAGCTAATTTTAGCTCATTACAGAGGGCTAAGCCTTCTTGTGTACAAGCTACAATTAGTTGACCATAAGTTTTTTCAGAATAAGGAATTTCGCCATAAGATCCTCTAAGAGTTTTACGAACACGTGCAGCAAATAGGGGGGGAAGACCGTCAATGAATTTAGCTTTCCAATGTTCATACTTACTCACGGGTAAGTCCATGACTCGACTAAGAAAGGTGTCTTTATACCAACGAAATTCGCCTAGATGGCGGCATTTTAAACCATTGAGAAGGGTTCGAATATTTTCATATTGATTGGTAAATCATCCGCCAAAATGTTCAATAATAGTTAGCATGAGTGTATAGATTGCATCTGATCTACCTGCCGGGAGAGCACGACCAAGATTATCTTTCCCCGGTTGATCATTTGTAGCATTAAAGATAGCTTCGCGTTTTGTATCATCTAGAAAATTATCCCACCAACCTCGGAGTTGACCAGTGAAACCCGCAACAATCATTTTGCAAATTGTTTGGTCATTTCGAGTGGTGCTAGAACCAGTGGATTTAGTGGCTAACGCGATTGTAGCATACATAGACATACGATGAATAAGGATAGAGATTTGTCGGTCGGATAATCCGTCAATATTCCATTCATATATAGCGTCACCGCTATAAGACGTATTTGTTTGATTCCAATCCCGTTCCTCTATCAGAACATCTTGGGGAGTAGGACGTGGATAATAGGCAGTAGACATACGGGGAATATCCGCGTATTTTTTCCCTGGCTGTCGTTTAAAAATACCTTTGAGTTTGTAAAGTTCAGTCGAGAGAACCTTACTTGGATTGTCAGAAGAATCAAGATCATCCGCAAAGTTGGATTCAAGATTGTGAACAAACTCGTTTGAAATATTCAGTGGTTGAATATGTAAGTGCGAGAATTTTTTATCTAGGAGTTTTTCTAATTGATCGATTGGAGAGTCTTGTGTGAAACCATCGATTTCAATAGGTCGTTGAATACACGGTTTTGAAAGAATAAAACCTTCATCAAAAGGTTGTTTGGAAGTAGAAGGAATATCAGCGGAATTAATTTTTGTACTAAGCTGGGTTACCAGAACAATAAGTTCATCGAGTTTGGTATCCAGAGAGGAAATATGTTCACCGAGAACTTTAACATATAGACTTAAATAGTTATTTTGAGATATAAGATTATTTATTTCAGAGACAGTAATTTTTCCTACATCGTCATGAATAAATTTTTGAAAGGCTGAAAAAGTCATGCCTGTGTTATTTGGGAGAATAAATGACGATTGAGGAGGATAACAGGCTTGAGTGACTGTACCGTCAGGATTTTGATAGGAACGTTCTATAAGCTTGATATACGACGGCAGATAAGCTGACATAAACCAAGGAACAAAAAAGATAATTTGATTATGCAGAACACACATCTCATAAAATTCTTCAGAAATATTTCGTACTTCATCCTGAGTATAGGTTTCAAAAAACCAAGTCCTAAAATTGGTCCATTTTTCAGTAAAAAATTCCTTTTGAATATATTTTCTTGCCTGAGAACCAGGACTAAAATCAATAAGTTGTCCTATCATGTTTAAACAGAATTAATGTCGAATTCCATCTCGGAAGGAGTAGGATTTTCATTATAGAAATCTTGAACAATATTGGTTTTAGAATTTATTTTAATTTTATCAACATTGTGAGAAGTCGTTGGTAAATCTGCAGAGTTTAAAGTATGTAATGATGCAGCGCGATTTCTAGCGGGGCCATATATAGGTGCAGAAGGTTCAATAGGAGAAATATGCTGAATTTGAGGAAGTCTTCTAGGTAAAGAGAAAGAATTTCGATAAGCAGGAGGACTATTGTCAAATTGAAGACAAATTTGTCTATCTGAGTTCTGAGTTACTCGTGTTAACTCTGAATTAGTTACTTCATGTGCTAACTGCTTCGGAGAAGTAACAGAGTTTAGAATCCAAGTCTGAGGGAAGTCAATTTCATCCCACCGAATAGGTCGTCGAGTAGTTATTTTGGATTTTATAAAATTTGTTTCAATAAGAAGAGTGCAATCAGAATTATCATCTATCAATTTACAACGAGGATTTAAAGTAGATAATAGGCGGTAGTATATACGATAAGACAGGCCAATAAGTTCAGATCCGGGAGCATAATTATATCCATGAGTTTTTACGTTTAGGGTTAAGGCGTGAAGGATATTTACATCAGTTAAAGATAATAATAAATTAGGCTGAGTATTGAAATAAACAGGACCATACGCAAGAGTTGATTCGATAGAACCCATTAAAGATTTTCGGAAATTTAAATTTCTAGCATCGCGTAGAGCGGCTAAAAATGTCTCAGGAAGACCTTTTAAGGTTAGAGGTCGAAAAGCAATTTGTACAAGACCAATATGCATATAGTTAAAATTGCGTTTAAAAATATCAATATCTCGCTTATGCAAAAGTTGAATAGTCTGTTCATCAGCATTTAGAGCAAGAGATTGTTCTGAGGTTTTAATAATCTGTTTGTGTTTGATTTTATCAAAAAACCCATATTCATAAATAGTTTTTAATTCAACCTTCGGAATAGTCCATTTATTTAGAAGATCTATATCTTTATTATTATTATTATTATTATTATTATTATTGTTATTATTATTATTATTATTGTTATTATTATTATTATTATTATTGTTATTATTATTATTATTATTATTATTATTATTATTGTTATTATTATTATTATTATTATTATTGTTATTATTATTATTGTTGTAAATATATGACACTTGAGTCTAACTCAATCTCAAAAGCTAGTTTATGAGAGGGGGATTGCCCAAGTACATATATAGGGTGGACCTAGGTTGAAAATGTTGGTGCTCCAACACCCGTTAAATCTGACGCAAAATGGAGATAATTATATAAGAAATGCATAAAATTGATATAAGATGGAAAAAAGTACGTACCCGTAAAACCAAAAAGATAGCAGAGTGGTTTGATTTTCATGCAGAACCTTAAAACTTTGGACGTTAATATATGTGTTTGAACTTCTCGAACACCCACAACTCCTAAATTCTGAATCCACCACTGTTAAAATATATAAGCAAACCGTCAATTTATTCCCCAATCAACGTAAAACTTTCACCCACTTCAACAATTATATAATACTCAATTCATTTCAATTTGTTTATATCATTTTCGTATAATCGTTCAAGAAAGAACGTGTCTTTCCTCTTCGACAACTCTTATTAATTCAAGAAATGCATGAAAAGGGACTTCAAAATCTACGAGAAGTGTATTCATGTTATTTTGATTACTATTATTAATTTGTAGTTTATTCGTGTTAATTTTTTTATCTTACTTTTTTTTATTTGTTTTAAAAAAGAATGTGTGACCTTTTAATTTTGACAACTTTTAAATTTTAATTTTTCACATGATATATTTAAGACTAAAAGATTAAAGGACATTTTCGAATATTTATATATTTTTAGTTTAAGATCCAAAGATTCAAATTTTATTTTTTTTTACTTTTTTAAACTTCGTTTCAAATTAAACCAGACAAACAAATTAAAATTATAGGAGTATACATTAATTTAATTTTTTGTTTTGTTTTGTGTGTTTTATATGATTTGAGCAAAAGTAATATGTTCAGTTATAACCTGCTCAAAAAGCTAATTTCCTTTAACCAGAACCTTTTGCCTATATATCGTGCTAGTGTAACAAAATTTTATACTATCACGTTAGTTTTATTAGGTTAAATAATTAAAATTATACATCTCATATTTTAAAGAAAATATTTATAAATATCATTTAAGTGATCTGCCAGTACAATTTTATTTTACATTATTGACCGTATGTGTTAGTTAAATCCATGTCGATATATAAAAATACTTCCAATTTTGAAATACCACGGGAAAATATTAATGGTAGTATAACTGTTGATAGTTCATATTTAATGGTTTATTTAACAGTTACGTTTATGGAAGAGGCAGTCTTGTGATCTTTGGTTATTCATACTTGCAAAAAATTAAATTAAATAATCAGAAATACTCGAATAAAATTATCTAAGAACTTATTAAAAAGAAAAACATCAAGAATAAAATACAATAAAAACTGTTGCAAAATTATATATAAATATATATACAGCTATATTCATTTTTAGTTCTTGAGGAAGAAAAATAGATAAGATTAGCTTAGATTGTTTTTGTTTAATAGTATTCTCTTTGTGTGCTTTCGTTCTTTAAATAAAATAATGTTGTAGTGGATCAAAAAAAGATGACCAAGTACATGTAATCAAGATTGGAACTAGTTTGATACTACTAAAAAGTATTAGGATATTGTTACTTTATTTGATTTGTAACTCTTTAAATCCTAATGGATAAAATTAAATACTGTAATTACATATTAAAATTATAAATACTGTATATATTACTGTTCTGTCCTAACATTGTAGGACCAATTTCACGTGAACACACAAAGCTCTCTGCATGAGAAGTCAGCCATACAAAACTTTTGAAGCTTCCCCATGTTGATTAAACAAATATTATGATAATATATAGTTTAATAACAACTCAATCTAGTGGATCTATAACGTGAATTCAATAATTTTTGTGAAAAAGACTTATAATTATAGTACATCAATTTGTGATCGTTATAAAAACTCATACTCCCATACTCTAACTATTGCATCGAAGATTTTTGCATATATTATATTAGTCATCATAGTATAATTGGTTCATTTTTAGTAACTCTTTCAATATATATCTAAGTTGACATAAGTTGGATTATATAACTCGTTTGTTGATTTTATTTAACAATCTGAATTTGAAACTATTTATTGATTTGATCTAACGAATTGAATGTGATACTCAAACATACAAAATCAACTTTTTAGAGAACGATAAATTTATGTAAATTTGAAAAACTTACATAAATAATTTAAGAATAATACGTACATTACTATAGAGAAACGCTAGTTTTCGAAGTAAAATCGTGTGGTAAAGATATAGATTTTCGATCTAACTCAAGTAATAAGTCAAAAAGTAGTTAGCTCATGAGACAAGATTATTCAAGTTCATATAAAAAGATCAACCAATCATTTCACTAACCAACAATTTTACGTGGAACTTTTTCATTCTTTGAAACCCTCCACCCCACCCCCACCCCTGGGCGGAGCCACCTATATCAAAGGGTGGTCAGGTGCACACCCTTTGTCGGAAAATTATATTGTGTATATAGGCTAAATATTAGTTATTATGAGTATATATTTAATTTTACACACCCTTCACACAAATAAGAACAAAATTTACACACTCTTTGTTAAATTTCTGATTCCGCCATTGCAAACCCCCACCCCACCCCCCACCCCCCAAAAAAAAGAAAACAATTTGTCACCTCTATCCTATATATAAATGCGAACAACATAAACCCATTATCATTTCATTTCAACTCCCACACTCTTATTATATTCCTATAGCTCCATCAGTTCCAACATGAATAGTTCCTTCAATTCTCAAAACTTACAAAAATATCCAAACAAAAAAAGGCTAAATCAAGAACAAGTTAAGCTTCTAGAGGCGAGTTTCGACTCAACTAAAAAACTCGAGCTAGAGAAAAAACTCCAATTGTCAAAAGAATTAGGGGTTCCACCTCGACAAATTTCAATATGGTATCAGAACAGGAGAGCGCGATGGAAGAATCAGAACTTGGAGAATGACTATAATGCCCTTCAACTCAAGCTTGAAAATGCATTATCTGAGAAAATGCAACTTGAAAAAGAAACTGAATTTCTTAGAGGAGAATTGCAAAGAGCAAATGAAATGTTAATTGCAATAAATTCAGGAGCACAAGGGCAAATTAGGGAATTTTCACTATCTAGTTCATGTTGTGATCAAGATGTGGTCAGTTATACTAGTACTACTTGGGTACATACTGATCATGAGGTTAATTATAATTTGCAATTTGATGAACTTTATGCTATGATAGGTGTGGAAGAAGGGTCCAATAAATGTTATTCAACTTGGTGAAATGAATAAGATTTTTGGAAAATCTAATGAGAAAAAAAAAAAAAAATCTCATACTCTCAATTGTACAAATGATCTTTGTTATTAATCAAAGCTCTATCCAGGGTTATCAATGTGAAATTTTGTTTTCAAGCTCAGTTATTTTGTTAATGAATTAAGTTTTGAATAATGTCACATTATTTGAGTATTTATGGTCTCATCATATATTAGCTTATTCTAGTACGCAATGGTGTAACCAGTTTGAAGCAACAAGGTAAATATGATACCCCTAATTGATTAAAAAAAATTACTTTATATTACAATTGAGAGACAAAATGCATATATGCAAGGTTGAATTTCTTTAATGAAATCTCTAACTACTTCTGCGTGTGTCTCGAAATATAAATTACAGATAAAAATGGTAAACCAATCTGCAAACGAGCAAAGAGAGTAAGTCAAGCCACATGTCATCACTTTTCTACCCTATACTCATCTCGTCGAATTATTAACTCTGATGCCAATTATTAAAAATATTCTTGACACAATATAATATAATCCACTTTGAGTCAAAGCAATATGATTTTCATCAAAAGTTTTTTTGTCTCATGGCCATTAATCTCATTTAACATGATTGGGAGTTGGGATCGAAACATCATATATCAAAACTCTGAGGGCCTCTTTGTAGCAATTATAAACTTCATACCTAAAACTGTATTTTCATAAAAACACCTTTCCGCCCTCGCACTCACAATATAAAAGCTCGCTCTTTCCCTCCAAATTTCACAAAAAGGAGCAAATTAAAACTCAATAATCTCCGTCCAAACGACGCCGTAAAACCCTCAAAATGGCGTCGACGTCCGGCGCCGGCAGCGGCGGAGTGGCTACCGGAAGAATCAGATCTACGACATCAGCGCTTTACTCCGACAGTCAATCGTTATTGCGTGTATAAATTGCGGTCGCAATTTTTGAAATTAAACTCGAATTGCGACTTCCTTTTATTCGTTGTTAATTGGAATTGTTTTCGTTTTCTTCTGTTGCAGGAAATTAGGAAGTCTATTGCTATGATGAAAGATATCGCGGTTGAATTGGAGAGAGATGAGAGAAAAGAGATGGTACTTTATGTTAAACCCTAGTTATATGTTCAATCAATTTTAACTTAATTATCAAATGTTACATTTGTAGTTGGTTCTATGTGAGAGTAGATGTAGCGTAGTGATATTGAACTTAAATGTCACTTTATGTTCTTATTTGTACTTTACTCTTTGTAATTTCAAATGTTTTGCTTTGAATTGATGTGTTCTTTGAACCTAGGGGTGGGGTCTAGTGGTCTATGAAGTGAATTGAGAATCACGAGGTTTGAGGTTCAAATTCCATATGTTCTAGTTTTGGTACATGACTCTATAGAGGAAGTTATGGAGGCGGTGGATTAGGGTAGAAGGTTAGTATGAGTTTAGGATGATTGTATCTTTTGTTGTACTACTTGGTGTATCTTGTATATGATGATTTCTATGGTATTTTTGTCCTTTTGTTATTCCTTGTCTAGATTGTTTTATTTTGAGCATTGTTTTATTTTGTGCCGGGGGTCTATTGGAAACAACCTCTCTATTTCATTGCAGAGATAGTGGTATGGACTGCGTACACTTACCCTCCCGAGATCCCACTTGGTGGGTATGTTGTTGTTGTTGTAGTTTTGGTGAACAGAGTTACCTGGTACCTATTGCTACTTGTTGCTGGTGTGAGGTGACAGGTATCTCATGGAATTTGTCGAGGTGTGTGAAGACTAGCCTGGGCACCACGGTCATTAAAAAAAAGATGTGTTGGTCAAATAAATAAGCTTAGGTTCACAAAAGATGTTGAAAATAATACTAGACAAGCATTTTTGCATTTGTTTGGGAAAAAAGTAGAAACTTTACTATTTGGAGAGTTAAATCTACATTTCTTTGACTAGATAATTCCAGACAATTTAAGTATAAGAAGTTATGAAATGTATGTTCAAGTTCACACCAAAAAGTAGATGTGTTTATGTTTGTACTGCAAATCTCACATTCTTTTGGGACGAGGCGGTAAATTTCTAGAAATACTACCGAATTGTTGAGCTTCGTTAGAAAAGACCAAACAGGCTTAGAATAATTTGATGCTGAAAATATTTGTTTTTGTTATTGAAAGCCAAAGATGGAAAGTTGAACTGGGAGAAAGGAGTAATAGCTATTGCGTGAGATGGTTAACTAATAACAGGCTCTTGCATCATTCATACTGATTCCCCTCCCTTATGTCGAGTTATTTGTTCACATCAGAAGTTAAAACAAGTAGTTGATGTTGACAACCATTTATATAAGTCACACTTGTGATTCGTTTTGATAATAATCATGTCCACCGTCCATTGGGTTTCTTTTGACTTTGGGTACCGGTGTAATCTGCAATAAAAACCGAGTCTTTACTTGGAAATTGAAGAAAATACTGGTTGAATGAAGCTAAGGTGAGTGTTATGGATATCCTAACTAATTGAGGAAAAATTTGCATGATAGTACTAGATTCCACCTATCAGAATGTAATGACTGATGATAGAGCACACAAGGTTAGTTTTCTCAAAAAGTTTAGGTGAATTATATGTTGATAACTAGCAGATGTTGTGTTATCCTGTCATTGTTGATGTTAGCAAGTTAAAAACTGATTTCAAATATCGTTCATTATTATTGGAACCATACAATTTCTTTCTTGATGGAATGTTGATGAGTTTGGCTTATACTGTTGCAGGTAAAAGAGCTTGAAGATGGCGTTGTTCAGTTGTTGGCAGCATCTGATGACTGCATGCATCTCTCCGAGGCAATTCAGTCTATAGGTGATGAAATAGAGCCTGGGCCAGAGGTGACTTTTCATTCAAAATATATAGATTGATTTTCTGTTGCTCTGTCTGGACTGCTAAGATTTCAATTATATCAATTCCCCGTGTCATTTGTCTGCAGCCAACGAATTTTAAGAAGAAGTTTGATGAAGAAATTGCAAAATCAAAGGCTAGATCATCATCTCATGCTCAGAACCAGTCTTTATTGAGACAATTCCGGGAAGCCATCTGGGTATATTTTTCTCGTTATACAACTCTTTGTGTTCTTATTCAGAAGAAAAGAGATCTTACTAATATTGAACAAGAGCACAGAGAACAGGATTCAACCCTCCTGTGCTGAACAAACAACAGTCACGTGCTGAAGCCAAAGAAAAAGGGAAAAAGAAAAAAGGGTGGCAAAGAAGATGAAAGAGAAAAAAAAACACTCCCTCCGTCCCAATTTAAGTGTCTAAATTTTCTATTCGCTTTGTCCCAAAAAGAGTGTCTTTTTCTATTTAGTAAGTTTTCTAACTCCAACATTATATATGACAAGTTTGAGACCACAAGATTTAAAGGACTACACTCATCTTTAGTTTAAGACCACAAGATTCAAGTGTCTCCCGTTGTTTCTTAAGCTTTGTGCCCAGTCAAACTAAGACACTTAAATTGAGACAGAGGGAGTAATAAAGAAGAGAGAGATGGTCCCAGCAAAAGGGGAGGCCGTTAACTCTTGAATGCCACCATCTGCTTTCTCCATTTAACCATGTCCATTAGATGACTAGTTCCATTTGGAATCTCCACCTATAGTTTTGGTTAATTTGGATTCACTGTTGAGTAATATCCTAAGGGTAATTGAGCTCTTTCTTTCGTCTGCAGCATGTTCATCATGCTGGACAGCCATTGCCAGGTGATGAGCAGGAGGACATTGTAATGACCAGTACACAATGCAACCTTCTGAATGTGACTTGCCCGTTAAGTGGAAAGCCCGTTACTGAACTTGCTGAACCAGTTCGTAGGTATGGTGAATATCTTCCTTCTGCTTCGTATTTATCTAGGTTTCCATTGAAGAGAGTGGTTTGACGCGAGCATTAGTAGATAGTTGCCGATGCAAGTGCTTTGCATTTGCATACATATTTGATATCTATTTTGCCTCTTTGCCACAATACTCTAAGGTCCATTGCCTTGCATATTCTCGATTCAGATGCTGTAACCTCTATCAAATTTATTGCTTCAGCCTCAAATGAGGCTTTTTATCACTATATTATAACTAACTCTCAAACAGAACTGTTGAGCCCAACGCAATTGGCTTTACTATTGTTTCTTTCAGTTATTAAGCTGTGTAATGCACATTGGAATATGTTTCTTTAAAAAAAAAAAAAAGAATCTGTAACTATATAAGGCGCATCAAATTTTATTAGGGTGCGGTAATGCTTCCTTATATTTTCTCTTTCACATTATCAGATTTTATACACAATCTTATTTTTTTCATGCATTCTGAGTTTTCTACTTTTTACCCAGAAATCCTGTATGTAGGCATGTTATAGCAGTAATAGACTGATCGATACATGTCTTAGAAATATCCTTTACGGCATGCTCATTCTAGTATTTGGTTTACATATTTTGCTCCCCTTGCAGCATGGACTGCAAGCATATATACGAAAAGAAGACTATTATGCAGTACCTCAAGTCCAAAACCTCACGTGGCCAATGTCCCGTTGCAGGTATATGTCCTCGTCGAACAAAAATAGGTTCCTATGCATTCTGTAACTAAATGCAAGTTAATATTCTTTCAGGTTGTCCGAAAATTCTGAAGGCACAAAGGGTGTTATGTGACCCTTTCTTACTTATAGAAATTGATGAACTCATGTCCACGAGTAAGCAAAATAGACCTGATGCGATAGAGGATTTCACTGTGCTTGATGACGAGGATTGAGGATTTTGAGAATCTGATGGACTGCTGACCCTCTTAGATATTCAGGGTTGTACTCATGAACGACAAATGTTTTCCGTGAAACAAGAAACCAATGGGATAGCCTTTTTTTTTAGTCTTTAGGAAGTTTTGGGATGGATGTCTTCTTGTTTTCTTAATGTACTTTCGCCTCCATCTCCCCATCGACTAGACTCTCTCTAACGGCTCTCTCTCTCACTAGACTCTCTCTCTCGATCCACGGCCTTCGGCGCCGTCGGCGCCAACCCGACCCGACCACCGATCCCCGGCGTCGACCTCCGTCGCCGGTCTCCGGCTCCGTCGCCGGTCTCCGTCGCCGTCGTCGACCTACGGCGTCGACCCTACCGCCGGTCACCGATGTACCCTCTCTCTCCCGCGCCTCGGCCCTCCGGCCCCGTCGCCGTCGCCGACCCGACCGCCGGTCACCGACGCTGACCGCCGGACCTGACCGCCGGTCACCGCCCCCCGTCGCCGAGATCCGGTTCCCCCCCTGTTGTCCCCCCCCCCCCTTCTCTGTCCAAACCTCCCCCCTCCGCCGGCGCCGTACAACAGGGCAGCAGCTGTAGCTCGGTCTTCAGCCGGCAGCCGCGGATCCATCTCAGTAGCGATCCCCCGGCAGCAGGTCGACGCGGGGCTTGGTTGCCGGCTTGGTCTACAAGTGAAATCTGGTGACTTCTAACCTTTGCTTATTTCATTCTTCATTCTGCATTCTTTCATTCTTCGTATTATACTAGTAATTGAGTATAGTTTGGTTGCTGGAATATTTCCTTGAATTGGTGTGAGCCTTGTATTAATTGCTGCTGCTTTACTATTACCATCATTTATGTCTATATCTTTATATTATCTTTATATTCTCTTATACTTTCGCCTAGTTGTGGCTGTGGGCAGTAATGGGTGGATAGGGTCATGTCCGAGGGGGTTGGGGCGGGGGGCAGTGGTGGGGGCGGGGGATGAGGAAAGGGCGGGAGTGGGAGGGAGGCCAAGGTTTGGCCGCGGGGGAAGTAGTGGAGGGCGTGCGGGTAGTGAAGGTAGGCTGAGGGTTGGGTCTTGGAATATAGGGACCCTGCAGGGCAAGTCCATAGAGCTTGTGAAGACCCTTAGGAAGAGAAGGATCAACATTGTGTGTGTTCAGGAGACCAAGTGGGAGGGTCTAAGGCTAGGGATGTGGATGGTTACAAGCTGTGGTACTCTGGGAGCGAGAGGCGTAGGAATGGAGTTGGCATCTTAGTGGATGAAGAGCTTAGAGGTCAGGTAGTAGAGGTGAAGAGGATCAATGATAGGTTGATGACTATTAAGTTGGTCATTCGGGGGTTTACCCTGAACGTGTGTAGTGCCTATGCACCGCAAGTGGGATCGGAGGGGGAGGAGAAGATGCGGTTTTGGGAGGCCTTGGAGGAGGTGGTGAGAGGCGTGCCAAGCTCGGAGAAGATTGTTGTAGCAGGAGATTTCAACGGGCACATCGGGGCGCTACCGGGAGGCTTTGGTGATGTGCATGGTGGTTTTGGTTTTGGGGAGAGAAATGAGGAGGGGGCTACCCTACTGGAGTTTGCGAGGTCCTTTGGGCTGGTGGTGGTGAACTCGGGCTTCCCGAAGAAGGACGAGCACCTGATCACCTTTCGGAGCGCGGTAACAGGACCCAGATTGACTTTGTGTTGCTTAGGAAAAGGGATAGGGCGTGGTGTAAGGATTGTAAGGTCATCCCGAGTGAGAACCTTTCGACCCAACATAGGCTCTTGGTTATGGATTTGGGTATAAAGAAGAATAGAAAGAGGAGAAGTAGGGAGTGTAGACCTAGAATTAAGTGGGGCGGCTTGACGCCAGTGAAGGCGTGGGAGATAGGGGAGAAGTTGGCAGGAATGGGGGTGTGGGAGTGTAGGGGAGACGTGGATAGTATGTGGGATAGGGCGGCTAGGTGCATCAGGGAGAATGCAAGTGAGGTGTTGGGGGTTTCTAGGGGCCGGGCCGGGCACCATCAGGGGGATTGGTGGTGGAATGAAGAGGTGGAGAAGAAAGTGGGGACCAAGAAAGGGGCGTATGCCAAGTTGGTGGAGAGTAAGGACGAAGAGGAGAAGCGGGTAAACAGGAAAGAGTACAAGCTAGCGAGGAAGGAGGCTAAGTCAGCAGTCACGGCAGCTAAGACGGCCGCCTTTGAGAGCCTGTATGCAGGGTTACAGGGGAAGGGAGAGGAGAAAAAGTTGTTTAGACTCGCTAAGGCTAGGGAGAGGAAGGGTCGTGACCTCGATCAGGTGAGGTGCATTAAGGGGGAGGACGGTAGAGTGTTGGTGGAAGACGGCCACATTAAGAATAGATGGCAGTCGTACTTTCATAGGCTCTTGAATGACGAAGGGGATAGAGCTATTGTGTTAGGGGAACTGGAGCACTCAGAGGAGTGTCGGGATTTTAGCTATTGTAGACGTTTTAAGGTAGAAGAGGTTAGACAGGCTGTTCGCAGAATGCGAAAGGGTAGGGCGACGGGGCCCGATGAGATACCGGCCGAGTTTTGGAAGTTCGTTGGAGAGGCTGGTCTGAGGTGGTTGACGGGATTGTTTAATGAAATCTTCAAGACGGCAAAGATGCCCGAGGCTTGGAGGTGGAGCACCATGATACCTCTCTATAAGAATAAGGGGGACATCCAGAGTTGCAACAACTATAGGGGTATTAAGTTATTGAGTCACTCTATGAAAATCTGGGAGAGAGTGGTCGAGGTGAGGCTGAGACGGATAGTGTCTATTTCAGAAAACCAGTTTGGATTTATGCCTGGCCGCTCGACGACGGAGGCAATTCACCTGGTACGGAGGTTGGTGGAACAGTATAGGGAGAGGAAGAAGGACCTGCACATGGTGTTTATCGACCTGGAGAAGGCCTACGACAAAGTCCCTAGGGAGATGCTTGGAGGTGAGGGGAGTACCGCTGGCATATATCAGAGCAATCAAGGATATGTATGATGGAGCGAAAACTAAGGTGAGGACGGCGGGAGGAGACTCAGAACATTTCACGGTCCGGACAGGGTTGCATTAGGGATCTACTCTTAGTCCCTTTTTGTTTGCAGTGGTAATGGATGTGTTGACGCGGCGTATTCAAGGGGAGGTGCCGTGGTGTATGCTTTTTGCAGACGATGTAGTTCTGATAGCTGAGACCCGAGAGGGTGTGAGCGACAAGTTAGAGGTGTGGAGGCAAACCCTTGAGTATAAAGGGTTCAGGGTGAGCAGAAGCAAGACAGAGTATGTGGAATGCAAGTTTAATGACATGAGGAGGGAGAACGAGGTAGTAGTGAAGCTGGAATCACAGGAGGTAGGTAAGAGAGAGAGTTTCAAGTATCTCGGGTCCGTGATCCAGAGTAACGGTGAGATTGATGAGGATGTCTCGCACCGTATTGGGGCAGGATGGATGAAGTGGAAGCTCGCGTCGGGGGTGCTGTGTGATAAGAAGGTGCCGCCTAAGCTTAAAGGCAAATTCTACAAGGCGGTAGTCCGTCCGGCCATGTTGTATGGAGCGGAGTGTTGGCCAGTGAAGAACTCCCACATCCAAAAGATGAGGGTGGCAGAAATGCGGATGTTGCGCTGGATGTGTGGGCTGACTAGAGGGGATAGAGTTCGGAATGAGAACATCCGGGAGAAGGTTGGTGTGACACCAGTGGAGTGCAAGATGCGGGAAGCCCGATTGAGATGGTTCGGACACGTGAAGAGGAGGGGGCATGGATGCCCCGGTCCGTAGGTGTGAGAGGCTAGCGTTGGATGGGTTTAAGCGGGGTAGGGGTAGGCCGAAGAAGTACTGGGGTGAGGTGATTAGGCGAGACATGGAGCAGTTACAGCTCACCGAGGACATGACCCTAGATAGGAAGGTCTGGAGGACGCGAATCAGGGCAGAGGACTAGGGCCAGCCTGAGTCGCTAGTGTAGGGAACTACTTGGTGGGGGTTTATTCATGTTAGGAGTCCGTGTCCCATGTTTTATTATGGATCTGTGTGTTTTCCTTTGTTTTAGATTACTTATGGGTGCCGTATTTATGTTATGTAATCTTGTAACCTTGTGCTGTGCTTTACTATGTGTTTGTGTGGTACCGCGTGTCTTGAGCCGGGGGTTTATCGGAAACAGCCTTTCTACTTTTTCAGAGGTAGAGGTATGGACTGCGTACATCCTACCCCCCAGACCCCACCAGGTGGGAATACACTGGATTTGTTGTTGTTGTTGTAGGAAGTTTTGGGATGGAACTATTTTGGTACTCTTTCCCAAGAAAGGGAAATTGAACATTTTGAAATTCTTAGAAAGGAATAACTTCTGCATAGCTGTATAAATTGCGAATGGATCATTTTTCTTTCACCTCTTTAACCCATCAATTGAGACCTGTGAGGTTTTAGGTTCAATCCTAATGATTTGTTCAAGCCTTACTAAACAGAATTGCTCTGTATCTGCATTGCTGAAAGAGGTAGCAGGTATTTCGTGAAACTATTTATAGTTTTGACTTGGACCCCTTTTGGTTGAATCATCGAAAAGGGTCCAGGTTAGGTTGTGTTACCTGCTTCAGGGACCTGAGTGGTTCTTGATTAGGACCAAGTATTAACAGAAATATTAAACTAAACAATTAAGAAATTCTAAGAACTGTATCAGATAACATTATTATTAGTAACTTAACAGTTAACACAATGACAGTACTTTCATCAACTTTCATAAAGCAATACAATATGGAACAAGATGTGTTTCACCTAAAATTGAAATCTATCACAGCTCGACAGCAACCAGTTCACAAATTAACGTAATCAAATATAAGCAACCAATAAGATTATAGCTGAGTCTACTAAAAGAGGCTGTCGTGATGATTAGAGGACAGGACACCTCTGATCGTTCACCTCTAACGTGACACGTTTCCCTCCCAGCTATATGATCAACAGGATCAGTCGGCTGAGCGCAGGGCTATTCTTCTTCCGGAGAGACAAAGTCATCCCTTCTACTGACTGAATCCTCAGTTTGGGGGCCTTCATCAACATGTTACAAAGCTCCAGTCTTCAGTGGGTCACCATTACTTGACTTAGAAAGGCGGACATCTGGGCAAGGGAAAGCATTGTATGGATGTCGTGTCCGGAGACTCAAGCAGCAGCAGTTAAAGAAAAGATACAGGAAATAGACAAGTACAAGAAATCAAACTAAAATAGAAAACCAAAATTTTGATCTTTACACCTCGTAGTTCAACTTCCACTCTATTACTCCGGAGACAAATAAAAAAATTCCGGCATACGCCAATCAATCAAGTGGCTTCTTTCTCATTACCATCCAGTCTACAAGAGAACAAAGGCATAAAGTTTCAAATTTACAATGAGTAGAAACATCCTTCTCTTCTAAATTGGTCAGTACACCATCTCTAAATATAAACTCCAGAGTCAAATTCTCAGAAGACTTGCGCTTCTCAGTTCGGACCCTGCTTTTCAAATGGCAGTTGCACTCTCTCAGCTTGATAAACCTGTTCTCTAAGTTTCTACATTCACACAAATTAGTTTTGCATCCAAAGTATTCACTGTACCTTTCTTGTATTAGCTTCTCATCAAACGAAGTTGAATCTTCACCCAGCAACAATGTCCTCAAAGCTGAATGAAGGTTTGCAGCAAATGAGGCCAGAAAGTCATAAGCATCCTCTATTGTAAACTCGACCTTTTGAAATCCCCACTCGCGGGAGAGCATTTTTTTCAAGGTGCGCTGAAGGTTCAGCAGGCACAGAGGACAACACCGATATAAACACACTATGCTAGAATCAGTAGAAAGATCGGAAGGTATATTTGAACATTCAAGACCTATGCTATTGCCAACAGACTTTCGGTTGCTATCTCCAATTTGAAGGTTGTTTAGAGTGCACAATCTGCCATTTGTGTTGGAACTCATACTATAATTAGAATGCTCAATGCCACACCTGTCCTTGGAATAATTACTACCATCCTCTTGAACATCATCGATATTTAACTCCATGAGCCCATTAGAATGTATCTTAGATACACGATCTCCAATACTTTCTAAATGTTTGTCAGCATCATTTGGCATGCATGAATTATGATTAAGAACACTATGCATAGAACGGGTAACTTGCCAAGGAGGGGCAGAATGGTTTACAGCCGCCAAGTGGGGAGGCTCATTTTCTGCAGCTCCAATATCTGGAAAACTAGAAACACCATTTGCTTCTGGATTAACATGCCCACAATTTTCAGCAGTTAACTCTGGCTGACGTGTTTCCAGTGTCTCCGGTTTGTCAAGGGATACTTCTAGCTCGCAACCTCCCTCCCTTAGAGGTGTATTCTCAGGAGCATTAATGGTCTCTGGAAGTCCACCACCACCAATTTTTGGGTAAGCCTCTGCAAGTTGAGAGTCCCCCCCTGAACTGAAATTAAAACCATTTACATTAGATGTAAGGATGGAAATAAGAAACACCAAAGGAATTACAGCTGGAGTAGAACTTACCTCTGCAATGTATAAACCCAGCTATTAACCATGTCATCGAGATAAGCAACTTGGGATAAAAGACGAACAAATTGATACCTATCCCTCCCATTCTGAATTTTATCATTGATCTGTTCAACCAGAAGCTCAAGAACTTTTCGAACCTCTGAAGAAATTTCTCTGATGGAGGAGTATTTGCCTCTGTATGCCAACAATCCAATAGCTATCAGACCTCGCACCATACAGTATTTCTCTTTGGCTTTATTATTGTTGGATGAAAGGGTAATATTTCGCATTGAGTTTATCGGACAAATAACACAAGAATTGAATGGCCAGCCCTTCCAAGGTCCATTTATGTCAGCACAAGGACCTTCTCTTAACTTGGATGTAAACCAGCAAAGTTCAGCAAAATGAGGATATCGCAGAATTTGATAGCCAAATGTGGTAATTGCTAACATCAAACTTGATTTCCCTTTTATGTTTCTACTGCTAACTAGCGCAGAAGTAGGAAGCGAGCATTGTTTATTCACATGATCAATGGTTGATCTAAGATCTGACCTCTGATATTCTGTGGCAACATCGCCCTCAGATTTATCACTAGCTTCATCATTGCATGTGTGCAAGTGGACATGGTTTGTACGATGAATCAGCTGAATGAAGTGCTGAGCTAAATCTTTAGACAACTTTGCAGCTGAGGAATCAATTAGACATTCTTGATCAAAATTTCTATCAAGCTGCTCAGTAAATTGGGAAACGGAACCCTCCAAGGGAAATGGGATACTTCCGTTCAATGACCGACTTTTAAAGAACTGCCTCACTCTAACAGGGAGTGCTTCCAATGGTACATCAGATGTAGCCTGTTTAAGGGAAACAGGAAAAGAGGGGGGTGTAAAAGAATTTTCTTGATTAAAGCACTTGCGCAATCTAGGATTCGCTTACAAAAATTAAAGAGAATCATATTGTATGCTGATAAAATTTGACAAAATATAAGGTGTATTACTTCCACATAATATTCAGAAAGATAATAAGTCAAATTTAAGAACATGAGGCACATACCAGAAGCATCACAGATGTGGTCACGCATATAGTTTCCACTTGCTCAACAAAGGAGCTCCACAGATATGAGGCTCTTTTGGGAGCATCTCCAGCCTGGTCAGCACTGTGGTTAAAGTTGCTTTCCTCATCCTTGCCTAACGATTCAGGGTTTTCCAAAGTACAACCATCCTCTTGATCAGATGCCTCCATGGCCCATAAGTCAACTCTTGGCATAAACATCATGCACTTCCCCACACTTGCACATCTCACTGTACAAGAGATACAAATTTACAACTACAGCAAAGATGAGAAAAACTAGAAGCATCGGTTGAAAAACAAGTAATCCCTCAAGCATACCAGCATAGTTTCAGGGGCCTTCCGTGCACACAGAAGACCATTTTTTTTTTACAAAAGGCTATGTACACAAATGACCATTTGCACCATAACAATTATAGAAACTTTACGCAGATTTCTTCAGCAAAAAAGTTTTAAAACGTGTTACATGTTCTTAGTTGCAATCACATTCAACCAGGATGGCTATACTCACCACAATTTCTGTATGGCACTATACAGAACCATGTCAAAATGTTGATACAGAACCAAAACACAGAAAACAGCCAAAAAAAAGGAGCCAAACTACCAACATCCCTCAGGGTTATGAACAGTTATAAGTGCCTCAATATTTAAATACCTTTCACATGATCTTTGAATGCAAGCACATTTACCCAGGATAATATAACTACTTTCAGAATTAATTTTAGAGAACCTTTAATCCTGGTACTAATGATGCTGCAAACCTAGTGATGCTAAAAAGTTCAGAAGATAGTGTAAAAAGAAAACTTTCACAACACGGAAGCCCATAAATAAGGGATCTCTCTTTAGAATGAAACTGCGCTATTGGGTACAGAAATATTTTGCGAACTGATACCACAACTTGGAGACAAGATATATCAAACTAATGAAGGCAAGTCGTAAACGTTTGTATTTCAAGTAAACACTTTGAGCCATTAGAGTGAGACAAATAAAACAGAGAAGGAACATACTCAGTATCTGTGTCAACCCCTGAATGACATCTCCACGTCCTTCTTGAGAAACAGTAGCCAAATCCAGCTTCTGCACATCAACATTACCAACAAAACAATGAAGAAGAGAGGAAGCAAGATGCCTCTGGCCGGATCTTGGATTTCCAGAAATTAGTATTCTAAATCCTGATATCTTTCCTGGCATATGAAAGATCTCCTTCAACAATTTAGGCCGAGCCCCTGCCCACTGCAATTTTGATGGTTGAGAATTAGAGAGATCATGAGCAATGTCATTATCAACAGCATCAAAACCACCAATATTAGCATCTCCAACCAAAATGTTGGCACGGATAAAGTGATTCTCAATCTGACTGATAACATTTGGTTCTTGAAGCAAATCATTAACATAGGACTGCCAATTATTGCTTGGTAATTTCTTCTCAACAATTGCAGAAAGAATAACACCTTTTACAAATTCAGCAGCTTTGAAGAGTAGGGGCGGCAACCAGAGGCGTTCATCCAGATAAAGGGACACAAGCAATCTACTAAGGGGTTGCAGCAGACATGGAGCAAGAAAGGTGTGTAGAGGTGCCGAAACCACGTCGTTTGCAGCCATTCCAGCTTCTCTACGTGAACATGGGGGTGGTGCACATGTAAGCGCCTCTACCCAATCCCTCTCCTCCACCTTAAAATTAGGAAGAGGGGGGCATGCAGCATTAGGCACCTTCACAACTGCAGAGAGTCGCTTATGCAAGGGAAAGCCCCTTTTTAAAGCGATTATGGCTGCCTGAGTACACAGAGCCTGCAAATCAGCTCCAGCAAAGCCCACCGTCTTTCTAGCTATCCACTTGAGTACTGGTCCAGACACTGGCTTAGGCCATTTCTTTGTATGCAATGAGAGAATAGATTCTCTGTCCTTCGCAGATGGAAGTGGAAAATAAATCTCACGATCAAACCTACCAGGACGTCTTAATGCTGGATCAACAGCATCAGGACGATTTGTGGCACCTATTACAACAACTGAACCTCTAGATTTTAAACCATCCATTAGAGCAAGCAAAGTGGACACAACTGAACTATGAGTCTGATCTTGTTGCCTACCACGACAAGGTGCCAAACCATCTATTTCATCGAAGAAAATGACAGAAGGTTGAGATTTCTCAGCTACCTGAAATAGAAGTCTTAGCTGACGCTCAGCGTCCCCTACATACTTTCCCAAACAATCTGCCCCTTTACGGGCAAAATATGCTATTCGTTTATCGCCACGTGCACATGAACCAATTAGTGCCCGTACTACCAAAGTTTTACCTGTCCCGGGATATCCATGCAAAAGAACTCCTCTAGGAGGTGTAAGTCCCAGAGAACTGAAGAGCTCAGGATACAGAAGTGGTAAGATGACAACCTCTTTCATACATTGGATGACATCTTGGAGCCCGGCAACAGAGTCCCAGCCCTGAAACTGTATACCAGCATCGGAATTTGAGCCTCCAATATATACAGGCGCAATTCTCAAAAGATCTCGATGAAGTCTCTTGCTTTCACGTTTCAAAAACTCTTCATCCTCTCCACAGTTCTCTAACCATTTTTCCTCTGCATCAACATCCTTGCGCAACGCATCATTTGACAACTTTCTCAGCTCAAACTTCATTTTTCTAGCTTTCAATTTCTTTATACGCTGCAAATAATTACTTCCATATGGTTGGAAGAGATGTCGGTGCTCTGTACAGGCAATGAGAAATTTGCGATGGTCAAAGATGCAGCCATTGGCCCGTGCACAAGGCTGCAAAATTTAACGCATGTTAATCAAAAACTAATATTGCACAGACAAAAAGTGAGGCAATCAAGATATATAGATGCAATGAAAAAAGCAATGACCAAAAGTAAATTAATAATATTTTTGAAATTGAAAAAAGTAAATAAAATAATATTTAGGAATCAGGAGATGTAAATGGAGGTCTATTTTATACTTTTGAAGTATGAAACGGTTCAGAAGATTTACTAACCAGGTGATAAGTTTTTGGACATCTATCAACACGGCAACCAATTGTTGCCCCAGGCCGTCCGCAGCGACTGCATTTTAAAACCCTTCCCCTGCAGAGAGCTGCCCTAACATTTTTCAAGCATCCCAAGCCAGCAAAATAAACCTGAACACAAGTTGAAGAAGTATTGAACCCTTGCGCATGAAAATATGACTTGGATAAGCAGGAAAAGAATCCAGTTAGTATGAATGCCATATACCAATAGAAACTGGAATTAAACAGTTCAGTCTGTTGCTTACTTTCTACTAGTATTTCCATCACAATGCATCCCGCAGATGATAATAGCAAGGCCTAATAACTTTATAAACGCACCAATGAGTAATATAAATGGAGAAAAGTCAATCAATCAATCAACTACGCCTTAGTCATAGCTAGCTGGGGTCGGCTATGTGAATTTCTATATCCATTCCTATCTTTTTGGAGGCAAATGGAGAAAAATATTTATGAAAACAAAATCAATGAGAAATGATTCAAATCACACAAATAGAAATTATGGAAAAATAGTCTCAAGTATGCCACGGAACTGATAATTAACTCCCTACTCATGCTAAGAGCAATACACTGACCGGTATTATAGTTCAAACAACCTTATTCTTCCTTTAGAAGATATGCTGCATCTACTGCATTTGTTTCAAATCATCTTTTCCAAACTCACTAATAACTAAATCAATAATAGTATGTTCATTCCTTTTTTGGGGGGAGCCAACATGTTCATTCATTTTTTCTGAAACAAAAATTCAAAATGATTGATCTTTGTTTTCCCTTCCGACAATCACTATGTAAAAAGACCATGTTTCTAGGATGCCAGTTGGATGAAACGGATGAATTTCAACAAGTACTAAATTTGAAGACATAGATTAATGGAAATACAGTTGAGTAGGGAACAGATCATACCTCTGGACTCCATACAGCACATTGCTGATGAACCCAAATCCCAGCTATACCATGACGATCATTTATGGGCCCCAAGAGGCGCCCAACCCAGCCAGGTTCATCACCAAATCCATCCCACATGTCATAGTTAGGTTCATCAGAAGCAGAGGATCCACTGTGTGCTTCATCATCACTGGCAGCTCCAAAAACTAGCTTTTTTGGAGGTTTACCATCGTTACCTCCTCCGCACAAACCACACCGTCTTCCCTCTCGTATTCGCCGCTTTCTCAGAGTACTATCAAAAGCACATTCTTTCTTGACCACCTTCTCCAACTCCCGAGCTTTATCACCAGAAGCACCTTCATCTTTTTCCTGGGCATAAGCAACTCCATCATCAGCTTGCTTCTCTGTGCCTCCATCTTTTTCACCATTAGCAAGTAAACCACCTTCCACAGCTTCCTTTTGGTCATTCACTCCAACACTTGGTTCATTTTTACTTTCCAAACCCTGCTCCAGCACACTCACCCGGTCAGTCGTGTGGCATTCTTCTGGCACTAGACAAGTCGCTAACTGAGCCTCGTTTTTGTCATCTAATGGCAACGGCACATTGCCATCCTCAACTCCCTC
Source organism: Capsicum annuum (assembly GCF_002878395.1). Taxonomy (NCBI): domain Eukaryota; kingdom Viridiplantae; phylum Streptophyta; class Magnoliopsida; order Solanales; family Solanaceae; genus Capsicum; species Capsicum annuum. Next base: position 220,484,569 of record NC_061117.1, on the reverse strand, counting down.
CTTAGATCCCGTCATCAAAATGTCGTCATCTGTTTCATCCCTCACTTGCAACAACTCCTCCTCGTTTATCATTTTACCATCCTCCAGACAACCACCTGTATCATTTTCTAGCTGCTCGGTAACCATTACATTTGACGCTTTTACTCTTCCAGGTCTCTTCGACTTAACTATAGTTGATTTTTCACATTCACGATCTTCCTCCAACTCCATTTCTTCCTTCACCCCATCAACATCCTGAAAAAGCTTCCTCTTACCCACTGGTGACGACGACTTCACACTACCCCTAACTCTATTACTGGTTCTCTTACTCCTAGCTCTCAATCTCACCCCCCAAGCACTCGTCCCCTCTTCCAAAACCTTAAAGGGCGAACAACGTGACTCCACCTTCACCACCCTACCAACACTGCTCCCTTCACTCCTATCAATCTTCTGACGCTTCCTCGGAGGAGGAGGCGATGCATCAAGCACAACAGGAGCTTTTCTAACCCTAGAACTCCTCCTAACCTCAGCGTCACCCTCCTCCACACCATTACACTCGCTGTTTTCGACTTTTTCAACAACATTATGATTCTGATTATACGTTTCTTCACAAACTTCATCTAATCTTTTGTGTTTCTTCCTGGTCCTAGAATAAACCAACTTCGTATCCGTATCCAACCTTCTCCTCTCATCCGACTCGCTACGCGACAATCGCATGACATAAACCACTATCCTCCCTTTATATACACCTTAATTTAACAATATAAATCCACTTTTCACCAAAAGTATCAAAATCTCGATCGAATTTTCACCAAATAAACACCAATGACGAACGACTTTCTTCAATTAAACCTCTGAAAAATCATAAAATAGCAAAAATTAATACGACTAAACTTCGATTAATTGATCAAAAAACCGCAAACAAAAAAAACACACTTGAAATTCATCGATTTTTTCACCAAATAAACATCAATGACAATCAAATTTCGTCGTTTTTCCTTCAATTAAACCTCTGAAAAACTATAAATTAGCAAAATTAATGCGACTAACCTTCGATTAATTAATTAAAAAAAAAAACAGAAAATCAACAGAAAAAGGCGAAAATCAGCGATGTTTGGCTCTCTCTGTACCGATTAGGGTTTTGTTTGCTTCATTTGTCGATGAATTTGCGGGTTTTTTTCCCTTCTGCTGAAATTTTATGGGAGTTTGGAGAAGGAAAAACGAAGACTGGGAGGCGGAGGTATATAGAAGGAAGGGTTCTTAGTGAGATAAATCACTTTTTATCCACGCGCGTTAAGAAAGCGTGGATATCACGTACAATGGGAGTGATTAGGTTTTTTTTTTTTGTAAACGTGATTTATTTATTCTCATTTCGTTCGTGAGCCGGTCTATTGAAAATAATCTTTCTACCTCACCAATGATATATCGATACAGACTGTGTATACTTTACCTTCTCATAAATGCATTAAATATGTTGTTGTAGTTAGGGTTGGGCATAAAATACCGAAAATCGAATTACCGAACCGAACCAAAAATTTTAGTATTTGGTATGGTATTTGGAAGTAAGATTTCAATATTTCGGTATTCAGGATTGGGTTTAGTACAAAATATTAATGTCGTTTGGTATTCAGCATTTACCGAATATCGAATTATATATATAATACAATATATCTAACTAACCCAATAAACAATAGTATTAATCATCCCAAAGAATCTCCTGAACCTTTGTAATATATTTGTAAGAAGCAACAAAAGGAATACTAAATATATTTTTTATTAAATATAATATTTGATGTTTAAACGTACGTTTACATATCTCCAACTTTAATATGGTATTACCAAAAACCGAACCGAAGTTCAATTTACCGATTACCGAATTACCGAACCGATGTTTATAAATATGGTATGTGGTATCTACGTTCAAATATTGATTACCGAACCCGAATTTTAAAAATATCGAACCAAATACCGAACATCCACTCCTAATTATAGTAATAATGTTCGGGCCAATTTTTAAACACCTCGATTGTATCCACGCGATACTTGTCACTTCTGATCAATAATATATATTAAGAGTCTATCCATCAAGGCTAGAATAGATCCGATGAATCACTTAGTGTATTTGTTCTTATCTGTTGAGATATGGACTTATAACCTCAAGATTTCAATCTAACTTCATTAACCATTAGGCCACAATCTTTGGATCCCATAAGAGTGGTTTATGATCCATCTGTTTCATATTAATTATTTACTTTTGTATTTACATGTCTCTTGAGAAATCATAAATAAGATAAATAGCTTTAATAATTTACCATTTATCCACTTTCTTAAAAATAAACTTTTTGTAAGTATAACTTATTTAGGTTTTCAAAAGTATTAGTTGTAAAGGTAAATGAGCGCATTCTAATTAATTTTGTCTTGTGGCAACTAAGGGTGGAGCTAGCTATGGCTAAGCTTTTATCCGAACTTCATTTGATAGAAAATTATGATATTTATTTATGATTAAAATTATTTTATGTATATATATTAGATGTTGAACTTTTTTCGATTTATTTTTTGTTTACTTTTTTTTTTTATTTCAAATCCCCTTAGAACCTATCTTGGCTTCGTCATGGACTGTCAGATTTTATTCTTTCGATTAGGAATCAAATACTTTGTAATGTTAGGTACTATGATAGGATATGACTAGCCTTATATAATGCACTACTAGTTTAGTGATGACCGTGAATATATAGGTAGTAAAGTGTTGGACCTATTAAAGTCTGAAATACTACTAAAGAAGGTAAAAATAGATGTTCATGTCTCTCTTAAGCATGAATGAGATGAGATGTTCATTTTTATTACTCGTGATCTAAAGATAACTATTGAATTTGCAATGACGGGAACTTATAGCATTATGGACGGTTGATGGTAAGAGATATTGCAGGGATGGAATGAATGAGAGATGATGAAGTGCTCATTATAATAATTATTTATAGTAAACGGAGAAGGTATGAACTAATGAATATGTAGAGCATGTGTATTTTGGAGTTGATTTGTGGAGGTGGAGACACGCGCATGTTTAGGTGCGTGTGGCGTGTATAAAATGGTGTGATTTTGCAAATTTTATTGGTATTTGGCACCAAACGTTACCGCCAAATAGATTTTCTTCTCTTTCTTTTCGTATATAAAAGGTGTTGTGTTTCAATTTTATTTCCACAATTACGGAAAGTTTCTAAGAAATTGGGGGTTGGAGAGCATAAAAATAAAAGAATAAAAGGCCGAAATTACCCTTTACCTTGTAATAATCTAAAATCTAAATTTATATCTTCTTAATACTTAGTTAGGTAAAATTAGGGTCGTTCAAAATAGAACCGTAACTGTTAATTCAATCACAAAAGTAGTTTATTGGTAGTGGGTTATCGAATTAATATTTGGAGAACGGATAAAAAGAATTTATAATTAATGGCTTATTGGTGCGGGGACGGATTACTCAATTTTCTTATCGAGGAATTATTATAATTATATTTTTACCCCTTGCCAATTCAACATATAAAACTCCATTTATTATTCTATTCACTTCTTAGTTTAGAAAATACCATGCCACTTTTTGTGACATCTAACTATAAAGTGCAGTCAAACTCCCTAAAATATAAAAAAAAATTGAAATTAATTCTTAAATCAAAACATAAATTATTCTTGACAACATAAAGGACCGCAATAAAAATGAAACAACCCAAATGCGTTCTTCACAAGTTTGATAGAAAGCATAAAAATTCAAATAATATTAAAGTTTTAATTTTTTTCTGTCAATCCAATAATTAAAAATGTTTCTACATACATTTTAGGTCGAGAAGAAAATTCTTATTTGTTCAATGTTTTAACCTATTACATAACTATACGAACAAAACTCAAGAAGCCTAAAAGATTGATAAATAGATCAATCATAGTATATAAACAACTTAGTTGGTGAAGAAACGGAAGAACTACCGATAATCGCTCCATATTTCATTCTCTCTTAAATTTATCCGTTACACCATCCGATAATCGTCCGTTAATTACTAATCCGATACCGAACCAACTGTTATCTCATTGGGTGGCTAGCGGATTAGTATATTTAAAAATCGATAACCAATAAGCTGAATCACTAAACATAATTATCCAACCGTACTAGGTGAAATAGAACATTATTATCACAAGATTTCTTCAATGCACCCTTGTTAATTAACGAGATAAGCTTTTCAAACTATGATACTGTTTAGAAGGGAAATTAGTGCTATTAAATTAGGTGAAATTATCTAGATTCGCTCATGAATTTTGTGAGATTGTACATATTTCATTTTTCTGGATCATCACCTATCAATATCGCTCCAAATCAATCACCATTATAATTGATTTTCCATCCCCCAAAACACAATTAGATCATCATTGTTACTCCTTTTATCGATTCACCTTTACACTCCTAAACACTTTCATACAATTAAAATCGCTTGATTCAAACAATCTCCTTGATACACCTTCATATTTGCTACCTCACATGACATTGTTATACTTCACTTAGAAAATCATCGACCCTTGACTACTACCACACCATTTTGACCGCTACGATATTGGCTTTAGATGATTAGAAGTTATATATTCTCTATCTGGGATGGAGCCATGATGAGTCAAGTGGAGTCGTTCAAAACTTTTTTCGTGAAAAATTCAATAATTATATATTATTAAAATTATTTTTCATATCTATAATAGATGCTGAAATCTTCTTTTTATCTCTAATATGTTTATTTTTGACATTTCTTTTAATGAAATTCTTGGCTCTTGGTATATTCCACTGCTATATATATTCTAGCATCAGGAGCATGATGTAAAGTTATGATATTGCTATTGATGATATGAGAAGGATATACAATGAGTTGTGTCGATGGAGTTTCGATAAAAGAATAAAATTTTATTTGATGGCGCTGATTATCATTATCTAAGTTCCATTTGGAGTGATTTAAAATTTGAGAGTGATTAATTTGAATTCGAATATAAAGATCTTGTCTGTTGAATGTTTTAAATGTTGAAGAAGCCAATAGCTATCGTCTAATGAAAAGTTTGTTAGAGAAATATGAATATCCCTACATTAATAAAACAAATTAAATTTATTTTTTAAAGTTGCGTGTTCAGATTAAATTTCTAGGGAATATGTGTATTACTTTCTTGGAAATCCAATTTTGTGATTTTTTACAACTTTTAAAGAAATTAGGAGTTTTAGGGTTTCATTTTCTTAAACAGACAAAAAGTTGTTTCTTAATCCAATTGCACGTGGTTATAAATTTTAGACAAAAAAAATATACGTGCATAAAGACTACTAATATTAAAAGCTCAATATGTGAAGACAAATTAAAGCTATGGTACCAATAACCCTGCCGGCGAAAAAGGAACATGCTTACAAATATATTGGAAAACATGAAAAATAAATAAACAAATAAAATGAACGAACGAAAAAAACTTGAATTTTCAAATTAACACTAAAATAGGCTATACTCCACAAAATGACTTTTTAGCTCAACTTGAATTTAGTCCTAGCAAGCCACAGTTCTAACTACTAATTCGACAGAAATCAATAACTTTACTTAGAATAATGTATTTGTTCTACACAAAATCCAATAAACAATTAACTTAAAATTCTGAATCTGGGTCTACTTTTTGCTAAATATTTCACAATATGTCTGTTAAAACAGATGATAAAAATAAGTACATGAAGAACACTAACTAGTTTCCAGCTCAACTGGACTTGTGGCAGGCTGTTTACTGTTCTTCCTAGTCACAAAGAACAAAAATGCTGATAATCTGCATATACATTTAAAGACTGCAAGAAGAAACGAGAACTAACGGAAACAACATCTCTACCTCACACAAGGTAGGGAAAAGCCGGTAAGGTGTGCGTACACCCATCCCATCCTCCCCAGACTCCACTATCGTTAGTGGATCATACTGGGTAAGTTGTTGTAAGAAGAAAGGGGAAACAATTCTCAAACAATTACAAATCCCAACAACCAGCCCAACCAACCAAGAAAGGATTATGATTATGATGTCCCAGCAAAAACATGGTGCATAGTCTACCAATTGAAAGGAAATGATATTAATGTACAAACACTGATGCAAGTCTCCACCAATAAGTTCTTCCCTTTTACCTTCTCCCTCTTTCTCCTTTGTTTTCCTTTTTCGTCTTGGCAAGCGCAGGGGTCCAACTGAAACTTGAAAACAGATTAACGGGAAGGATATCTAAAAGTGCTTCAGGGATAACCATATGATTCAGCAGAAACTAGTTATATAATGCGATTCTTAAAAAGAAATTCAACTTTTTCAGGAGAACGAGGGTTTCTTTTAGCTGTTATCTGCAAAAGGGCACCATCTGTTAGCATGTGGTGTATTACTCTTGCTATGTTGTTTGAATCATCTATTCCAAGGTGATGGCTTCCTGACAAGGGAATCTGGAGTTCCCTCATCATTGAGAGCATTCCTGGTGCCTACCATCAATGAAGTAAAACCATTACTTGCGGTTTATATTCCAAAATTAGACCAAAAAGGGAGAGGAATGAAGGTATGAGAAACGATCCTTCTTAAAAGTTGCATACTCACCCTCCTCTTATAGAAGTTCAAAAACACATCCTTCAGATTAATCCATTCATTGAAATATGGTGGCAATTTCATCCCGGCTACAGAGCACTGCTGGGGAACTTTCGTCTTCAGATCCCAGTTCCCACTGCCATATACAAAATGAATTCAGTCACTCAGAAGTATTATTTACCTGCTCTGTTGAATCCTACGTACTAACGCAGTGTGAATATTAGCTTAGTGGTCTTAACTTTTTAAAATTATGAAACCATACCAAAATATGTCATACCTCCTCAGTATTTTACAACAACATATCCAGATAGAGTGAAGGCAGACCTTACCACTACCTCTTGGAGGTAGAGGGCAAAGTTACCGTTACGGGATAAAAATAAAATAACAATTTCAAAATACCCAAATACGAAAGGTAGGTCTACAGGCAGCGTTTTCTGGCATCACATACAAATCTGTAACTTCATGATATACCCTTGAACTAATATGTCAATGCAAGTTGTGCAGAAACAAGGAAGATGCTCGTGCTAGGAAGCCCTAAGATGGGCTAGTGCAGCTAAAAACAGGTAACTCTCCGGTTAGGACAAATGCACCAAAAGAAAGTAGCTTTAGCCTGTAGCACCTTTTCTGATACCATGTCATCTATCGGACAAAACAAACCCAAATGACTTTTCCCACACATTTAAATTAGTGTCCTTAACTATACTATCAAATACGTAAGTTTAAACCATCAACTGATACTTTCAGTTAGAAAGTAGCATTCATTTAATATTTCATACTTCCATAGCAACGACTCACCAAGTAACAAAGGCAGCATTATTAAGACAGACACCCAGTTCATTTCTCCACAATTGACGTTCACTAAGCCAAACTTCAAACTGCTCAATAACTTCCGCAAATGGTACAGCTGTATCATGCCAGACGCTGCATGGATTGCATACATGCAAATGAACAACATTTAAGAGTCAGATCCAGGAATTAACAACTGCTGCAAAATGGTGCATGCTTCCATGGTCAGCGGGGATGAATTAGAATTAATTTCTATCAGCAATTAAGTATGCACAGTGATTCAATCTTTATCTACCTCACACCATTGTCCTCCACTAAAAGCACCCAAATAGAGAAATCTTTTTACCTCTTTGATGCTTTAACAACAGATTTGGATCTTGCAAGTATGTTTCCTATAGCTACACTCCTCAATGCCACTTCTCTCGTTAAATATGTCTGGTTAAGAAAGTAACTAGCTTATAAGAATTGGAACAGTACAGGAGGGTAATGTTACTAATGCGCCCACAACTTTACCCTGAGCATCCATGCTGCTTTCATATCTGAATTCTGAACCCATGACCTTGATACCGAAATGAAAAGCTACCACAAAGTAGTGAACAATACATTTATGTCCATGGAAAAGAAGGAAAGATAATGAAGACATTGAAAAAAGGTAAAGCAACGTCATTTATGGACTCCGCGTACTCAATGGAGACCCATAAGAGACACGAGTTCAGGACTCCATGAGGGAAAAAAAACAGGGTTTATCAGAAGCCAAGAGGATTCTCCTACCAGATAATCAAGCCATGAAATTTAGGTGATCCCTCCATAAATATTTTATGTGTCTTAGTTTGAGTGCCCGTGGATTTTAAGGAAGTAAGAAAGACTTTTGAATTTGGTTGTCTTAAACTAAAAGTGTGTATAATGTACCAAAATACTCTTTGAATCTCATGGTCTTAAACATGCCACAGATATGTTGAAATTAAAGATTTATTAAATATAGAAAACGACTTCTTTTTTTGACACAAACAGACCTCAAAGGAAAGGAAACTTAAGAGACATAAATTAAAACAAATGGAGTAACATTTTCTGATCCCGATAAAGTGAAGCATATGCTTAAGCTGATTGCCATAGCTTCACTTAATGAAGAAAGAACTATCATTATCATGGGAAGCTCTTAAGTTACAAAAGTGAAGAAAAAGGAAGAAACAATGCTTTTATTGAAGAAACGAACTAAAGGCATATATAGCTGCATGTTTTTGTTTAACATGTGGTACAACTACATGACCGAGGACATGACCCTAGATAGGAAGGTCTGGAGGGCGCGAATTTCGGCAGAGGATTAGGGCCAGTTTGGGTCGCTAGTGTAGGGAATTACTTGGAGGGGTTTTTATTCCTGTTATGATTCCGTCTTCCGTGTTCCATGTTTTATTACGAATCTGTGTGCTTTCCTTTGCTTTCTCTGTTTTATATTACTTATGGGTGCCGTATTTATGATATGTAATCTGCTTCTGTGCTTTACTATGTGTTTGTGTGGTATCTCGTGTCTTGAGCCGGGGGTCTATCGGAAACAGCCTTTCTACTTCATCAGAGGTAGAGGTATGGACTGCGTACATCTTACCCCCCCAGATCCCACTAGGTGGGAACACACTGGGTTTGTTGTTGTTGTGGTACAACTACACTGCAATTCTTCAAATAAAAGCTTTTGCCAATCGCTGAATTGTATTCAAACTAATGAAGTAGTTACCATACCGATCGACTCCTAGCTTTCCATATTTCCCTTCTATATATTGATTTATTCTTTCTTCGTGCATTTTTGTTGGCCTCACAAACCTGTAGAAATACCAAAAAAAGAAAGAATTAAGATGGATCTAGACAAATAGAATACAACGGTACATTCCCAGGATTGATGCAGAGTCTTTCACAGAAGCGCAAAATGTTTAAATACAATAATCTAACAAACCTGTGGCGGAGTCCGGAGTTCAAAACAAGGGGATTAAAACAGCAGTCCGGTGCACTAAAGCTCCCGCTATGTACAGGGTCCGGGGAAGGGCCCCACCACAAGAGTGTATTGGACACGGCCTTACCTTGCATTTCTGCCAGAGGCTTTTTCCAAGGCTTGAACCCCTGACCTCCTGGTCACATGGCAGCAACTTTACCAGTTACTCCAAGGCTCCCCTTCAATTCAAACAAGGGGATTCAAAAAAAGAATTCTTATAGTCAATAATATGGACTTGTTCCACTTCATGTCGTAGCAATATCATGCGACAGATTTCATCGAGCAGCCTCCAGTTAAAGGTGGCAAATACATACCAAACTGTCAATACCACACACGGCATAACATAATTGAAGCTATGGTGAGTTTCATGGAAAGGGCTATGCCACCCATTGTATAATATGGTTAAGAATGGGTCACTGACTATTCTAGTGGATCTAATTGATCAGCAACACAGTTTAGAGAAGAAGATTATGTTAATAAGGTAACAACATTCTCCCTCCTTCAATTTTGTTAAACCCCAACAGCCCATGGCTTGTTTCTGGTTTCTTCCTCTGCTTCCCTAGTGGACAAATCAGGCAGCTAATTCGCATGCAAATTTTTAATGCACATGGAGCTCATCACTCCCTTGAAGTTGTGGGTTTGGAAAGTATAACTGATTCCCTCTCAAAATTTGCCAAGTTCCCTCACCCTCTATTTCAATGTTATCCTCCCTCTTAAGCAATTTGAATATATAGACTTTATTTTCAAAGATAAATACTGCTAAAGCAAATTTAATAGCTCAATTGGCATGAGAGGTGCATCTTTATGACTTTACCTGCCTTAGTCCCACTTATGTTTCTCTACAACTATTTCATCAGTCAAAGCATCCACTTCGATCACTTGATTATGTGTGCATTCTGGGAAATTGTACTCTCCATCCATAGGCTATCCCACTCAACATAACATCAAATAATCCTAGACCTATTCCATCCTATCTCGTGAAAGCAATGCAATAGGTCCTTAACGGTACCCATGCCCATAAGCTACTGGATTTTTTATTTCTTAAACATACGTAACTGTTGAATGTTAGCACAGTATTTCATCTTTCCAATAATAGCACATAAGACATTTAATATTGTGCCATCGCGGCCATCATATTGCATTTAACAGGATATAAAGCTAAGATAACAAAACCGACCTATGGAACAAGTCGACTACATCCAAGGTTTTGGCATCAAAGAGGAGCACAGGAAACTCGAGAATCTCAACTTTACCCTCCAAATCAAGAACCAAAAAGTACTCAAACTCCTGCTGCCGCAAATTCTCAAGTCTCGCAGCATTTTGCATAAACTCCAATGAGCAATTATGATTAAACTTGTCAATATGCATAGGATCATCCATCTATACAATTCAATTTGGAACACAAAAGTGAGAAACTAATTATTTAATGTAGAAATCAAGTGAATAGCTACAAGCGCAGAGGCGGAGCCAAAATTCTTAATTTATAAGTTGTTAATTAGTTAATCCTTTTTATTTTACCGGATTTTGGATAGATTATTTATACATATCAGTGAATTCTTAAAGAGTGAAGGATCAAAAATACACCTAAAGCATTTCAATATTTTGAGTTTCATACATGAACTATCAAGTTTCCTATCTGAACTACCATCACCTATTTATGAAAACACACCTCACCTATCAATTGTTCACTTTTAGTATCACCATTCACCGTCATTCAGGTAGAAAAAGTAAGCAATTTGATAGTTGAATTGATAATTGAGGTATGTTTTGATAATTAGTTGGTGACAATTCAAGTGTGGTTAGGGGCGGAGCTAAGTAGTTTGAGTTCAATGAACTATCAGGTGTGTGAGTCAGGTTCAGGTTTTCTGACTGAACTATCACATTCTATTTATAAAAACACACTTCACTTATCAATTGTTCACATTTCCTACCTGAAATATCACCATCATTCATGTAGAAAAAGCAAACAATTTGATAGTTGAATTGATAGTTGAGGTGTGTTTTGTTAAATAGTTGGTGACAATTCAACTTTAGTCATCCGAACCTTCGATAGAAAATTACACTATTTATACATGACTAAAATTATTTTTTATATATATTTAGAAACTATAAATTATGGGCCCATTTTGTATAAGGGATAACTAACCCCGACATTAATTCTAGTGTGAGCTTATTCCATGTTAGGCTGGGAAAAAATTATTTTTTATATATTTTTAGAAACTATAAATTATGGGCTCGTTTCGCACAAGGGATAACTAATCCCGAGATTAATTCTAATATGAGCTTATTCCATGTTTGGTTGAGATAAAATTGATTTTTTACGTATCTACATTAGATGTTGAACTCCATTAAACTTTTTCATGTGTTTGATTCTTCATATTTTCAGTTAGAGAACTCGCACGCCTGATAATTCAAGTATAAAACTCGAAATGCCGGAACATGTTAGCTGTATGTTTACCCATCAAATCATTTTTAACCACGAATACAAAATTTGAACCAAAATTACTACTCCCTCTAGTCCAAAATAAGTGAATTTTTGAGCAATTTTTCAATGTCCAAAATAAGTGAATTATTTTTATTTTTTTTCAATTTTACCCTTCATTTACACTTTCTAGGTTTAACTGACTTTATTTCAATGTGGCTGAAATTTCAAAGAGTAGTTTGATAATATCCACTCCCTCCGTCCCATTTTATTCGTTCCAAATTTTCTAATTTGATTTCTCATTTTACTTGTCATTTTTCATTAATACAATTTAGTTTTTCTTTTTTACACTTAGTATTAGTTGTTTTTTCTCTAATTTAAAATGTAAACATCATGGATACTATCATAAAGTAGACATGTTATTAATTGTTTTTCTTTAATCAATGTGCAATGTAAAATTGGGACGAGTAAAATGAGATGGAGGGAGTAAAAGGTAAAATTGAAAAGTAAAATACAATTTACGTCCTAATTTCTTTTCCTTACTAGGTGTGTATTGAGGCAAAAATTCGCTTATTTTGAACCAAAATTACTATGCTAGCTAGCTTTAAGGCATACTCTGCTATAAGTTGACTGGGTATTCGAAGGTTGAGCAGTTGTATTACCTTAGTGCACTTACCTTGCGTGAAATACAGACACATTGGCTTCCACCGTGTACGCGACAGTGTATGCTGAATTAGGGAAGAAGAAGAAGAAGTAGATTCTTCGGCGGTAGAAATAGAAGCGGAGATGGTGATCCTACGGTTGAGTTGAATTGAGGAAGAATAAGGTAGCGCCGGAGAAGAAACCGGGAACCGCCGTAGCAAAGGGAATCTAGAAAAAAATACAATAGCCATGGAAATAGCTCTTTGAGTTTCTGGGAAAGCTCAACACGATAAACTCTAGCGTTTTGGCACGCCTATTTAAAAAAAAAAAAAACTCATAATAGAGTGATTTTATTGTATTATCCTAAAAGCTTGTTTGTATTATGGTTTTATAACGTATGGTACAGTAGTATGATAAAGTATGATATGGTATAGTATTATGTTTGGATTGATTGTATCATTCACTATGATTTAATAGTATTTTTTTATTTGGTTTGATGATATGATATTGTATCATAAAGGGTAATTTTACTAAAATACCCACGATTATTATAAATTTTAAATTCAATCTGTGTAGGCTATTTCTTCTAAAACCTTGTCTGTGTATTGAAAACAAACAAGCAGAGCAATAAACTGTTTCTTTGAAGCAATTCCAGTAATGCAATAAATTGAAATCTTGCTCTTCATCACCTCCGTCTTTGGGTCGTGTATAATCTTCTCAATTTAGTATTATTGTTTCTCTTTCATAATATATCACTTGACCAAGGTAGAATATCATCCTCTTCCACCATTTAGTATTATTGTTCGTAGCTCTTTTCAAGGTATCCACATGAGTTCAAGCTTCCAAATAGAAATAGCAACTATTTGGTTAAGAAGTAGTGAAGGGTAATTATATAAGAGAAAATTATATAAGAGCATAGTTGGAAAAAAAAAAAAAAAAAAAGAGGAAACCATGGCACACCACCAATTTGGTGGTTCAAGAAATTGATGGATTTCATGGTTATCAAATCATGGAATAGTACCATACCATACCACCTTTTTTAGGAAATCGTGAAAACAAACATGGTTCCCATGCTAACCATACCATACCATACTATAGGAAACCACCATCCAAACAAGCTGTAATTAGTTAATGTTTAGTAATAAATATTAAAAAATTGTGGCCAAAAGGATTTTTCCTTAAAAAATAATTTTAAAAATAAGTAATTAATGCACATAAACATGAGAAAATTGAAGAATAGGTGTTTTTTAAGTCTTGAATGAAGAATTGGTGACATTGACCAACAAATAGGGTCAAACATTATTAGGAAACTTGATCAAGTTAATTGTGAACTTGATTAATATTTTCAAAACTTTCTAATCTTTTCAAAAATACAAATCAATCCAACCTACACACTCTTCAATCCAAATCAACTACTCTCTCCTCTCTCTCGATAGCTTCTCTCAACTCTCTCCCAACCAACAGTTCTGCAAAATTTCTCCCTTCAACCCCCGACGATAAATAGTTGGGCTTCGAGTTCCCCTCTTGAATTCAATCAACCTGTCTCTCATCCCTCTCTCGACAGCTTCTCTCAACTCTCTCCTAACTAACTGTTCTGCAAATTTCTCATTTCAATCCTCGGCGACTTCAACATCCGACTACAAATAGTTGGGTTTCGAGTTTCTTTTTGACTTCAATCGACGTGACTGCCTTGCTCTCCGGCCACAACAGCTTCGAATTCTTCATCGGTCCTTTTCTTCTTTCACAGGTAAAAATGTATGGTCTTTTTAGTTTTGAAGAAAATGAGGAACTTGAGCAAACTTCTCTTATAGTATTGGTTAACAATTTCAATATTTATTGCACTAATTTGAAATGCGGTCTGAATAAAATCCTAATTTCTGGTATTTCTTCTCTTCTCTTTTCGAAGTAAATTATGATATTTTGTTGTTTGTTGCATTTTTTTGAAGTTTGATTTTTAGTGTTTGTGTTTATAAAAACAAAAAGACATTTTGGTTTGATTTGTTTTGTTCTTGTTCTAGGTAAAAATGGTGAAATTGTTGTTTTTTGTTTAACAAAATCGTGCTACTGTTTCCTCCGACAGATTACCCATCTGGTGCAATATATTAACCATCTGATGCAGCAGATTTATCATATGATGCAACAGATCAACCATCTGATGCACCAGAGGAACCATCAGATTACAATTCTGATGCAATATATTAATAATCTGATGCAACAACTTTACCATATGTTGCAACAGATTAAACTTCGGATAAAAAATTTGATGCAACTAATTAACCATCTGGTGCAATGAAAGAACCATCAGATTAATGATCTGATGCAATAGATGAACCTCCTATTGGATAAAATCCTACCAACTCTTTCTACAGGAAAAGTTCAAGACTTGATTTTTCCAACTGATCATTCATCTGCCACGATAGACGACCCTATGTTGGAAGAAATCTAAACAATATTGACCTTTGATAACTGTTCCAACAGATCACTCATGTGTTGCAATAGATGTCTGACCTGTTGTATAGACCATTCATCTTTCTCAACAAATGAGTGATATATTTTGTATTTTCACAATAAATTACTCAGTCGTTGCTACATAGTATTTAATTATTCCAACAGATCACTCATATGTTGCAACAAATGATGTTACAACAGTTGTGTGATCTGTTGAACAGACCATTCATCTGTCTTAAAAGATGAGTGGTATGTTTTGTATTGTTGCAATAAATTACTCATCCGCTGCAATAGTTTGATTATATGCTGCAATAGATATATTACCTAGTGCAACAGATCGGTCAGCTGTTGCAACTGTTATTTTACTATTTTGCTGGTTTGATTTACTGTTATCCTTGCATTAATCAACAGTAATATATTATTTTATGTTCCTATTAATTTTAGATAATATGGTTCCCAAAAGAATAGAAATCGAATCAAGTCCAAGTAAAGGAACAAGTGAAGCAGCTAGGCTACATCCACCACTCTATGAGCTTGCTTTACAGACGTTATCTCAATCGGAAGCAGAATATGATGAATACGGGAAGGAGGAATATTTCAAAAGAGATGATGCAGATACTAATAGCCCTTCCACCGAAGAGCTGGGCAAAGCCTAGCATTGATTGTTATCCTGTGAGAATGCAGTGCGATGGTGCCGCAGATTTAACGGGTGATTTCGCGGTTAAGTCAGCCATGGGAAAATCTTTCTACGCCTTCAGAAAAATACTTCGAGAACAAAAAATGAATGCTTATTTCAGGGACAGCTGCTTTGGGAAATATCTTGATTTGCCGGAGGACAACAATGCTTGTTTCAAAATGAAAATGGTTTATGAACTTCTCAAGTGTAGGTTTATGTATGAAAACAAAGATAAGATGGATAAGGTGTGAATAAATTACTGTGGCATGCCTGTTTGTTTTGGTTGGAAGGAGTTTGCCCTAGTTACTGAACTAAAATGTTATCCTCCTTCTCAAGTTATACCTATTCTAACTAAAAAAAAAAAACACCCCGCACAACCAAAAAAAGCAAAGGTAAGTCGTGTGATCGTGATGATATGGTGTCCATTATTGATCCAAACTTCAAAAATAAAAATTTAATAGAAGTGTTGAAAGGTAAAGGACTTTCAAAGAAGCACAAGCAGTCATTGTGATTGGTTTGGTTTGTACATAATATTCTTTGGGCGAGAGATGTTAACAACAACATAAGCCTCGGTTTAATAAAGCTCTCCGAGGATCTTGAAGCGTTTAACAACTATCCATGGGGGTATGAAAGCTTCAAAATGACTGTCAAATATTTGTTGACTCCGTTAGCGCCAAAGACAGTCAACTTATATGGCTTCCCATGGGCTTTCATGATAAATGTTTCTTTCTTCTATTATGATATCATTCATTTTTTTCGCTCAATAATGGTTTTGATTTATTGGCGTTATTTTATAGGCTTGGGCGTTTGAAGTCATTCCTTATTTGAGACAACAAGTGAACTACCAGGTAGGAGTTTTCTGTCCAAGAATCTTGAGATGGTTGTCGGCCAAAACTGATAAAAATATAAAATTTCTTGATCTCTTCAACCTCCCGAAGGATGCAGTAAGTATAATTATAATTATTTTTTTTAATTAATATTTTTTTTGAATGATCTAATCATCATTCTAATATATGTAATGATTTATGTTAGAATGTGCATCCGTCGCTTGTCTGACCAATCGAGAGTTGAAGATGCCATTTTTTCTTACTTTATGGTCTTTGCAAACTTTATCGAACCCTAAGGTCATCGACAGAATAAAAATAGAATTATTTGGAGCAACAACTATTACAAGAAAAACAATTTTGAAGGGTGGGCTTGTTGTTGTTGATGGAGCTGTTGGTGGTGGTAGTGGTACTGCTGTTGGTGCTAATGATGCTCCTCTTACAGTATTTAAAGCAAATCATTATGAGTATGAATATACTGGTTATACAGATTTTGCCTCTCCCAGCGAATGTTCTGCATGCAAGTCTCAAGACTGCAGGGCGAAACATGATGTAGTGTTTAATGCTATTAATGCATTAACTGCTTCTGTAAAGGAATTGACATCTAAGTGGGGTCTCATTCAATCAAAGAGGATTTTATTTCCATCCGCTCCATTAAAGATTAGGGCTAAGAGGAGAAGGAGAGTGATTTCCAGGGCATTATCAGGCATCTAAAAAAGCAAAATTGCAACTCCTCTGTCTGTGTGTTGCACTGAGCAACGTACAATGTCCAAAGGAGAGCAGCACGAGCTGAAGAAGATGAATATATTATATGTCTTCGAACTGACAAAACAAACAGACACATATCTGTTTCAACAGATGACACATCTGCTGAAAATTATCAAACGACTATATACATTTATTGCAACAGTTGACTAACCTGTTTCACCAATTACTTTATCTGGTGCAACATATGTCTCATCTGTTTTAGCAAATCAAACAGCTCTTCGTACAAATTTTATTTGTACCAACAGACGACTTATCTGCTGCAACAGATGATTCATATGTTGCCATCCGTTAGAAATTATCACACAGGGTCTTCCTCATGTAGAAATTTGTCTCAACAGTTGATTCATTATTGTAACAGAAATATAATATGTTTGGGACAATTTAAAACGGGAGGAAGACCTGTTTGATTCGCTAGAAGAGATGAGTTATCCTTTTCTGTTTTGTTATATCTCCGTGATTAGCATTGACCAATTCTGGCCTTCCAGGTGGATGTAGAAGAAGCTACTGCTGAACAACATTGACAATATGCTACTCTTTTTATGGAAATACAGAGAACAGAAAGTGCAGAAACCGTACGCAAGCGACAATGAAGATCCACGACGAGCAAAGCCGAATTTCATAGCACCGGATGAAGAACAACTTGTCCATACTGAGTAGATCTTTATAGCTTGAGCCCGTCAAAGCAATCCTTGGCAGTATACTTAAATTGTTGTTGATGTATTTGTTGAGATCTGTACCCATAATAATTTTTTTTCATTTCATTTATTCGTTGACTTATTTCAACTAATTTATGAAGGTTTCGATTTATTTTATTTTGTCTACGAATTTTATTTATTTCTTAGATTTGAACTTATTAATTGAAAACGAATACTAGATTCAAATATTGCAACAGATAATGTAGCTGTTGTAACAGACGACACATCTATTGGAAAATTCAAATAGATTTAGACATATATTGCAACAGGTAGGTGATCTGTTGGAATTTGTCAAACAGGTCTTCACACTGTTGCAGCAGATGGACTTTATATAAAAATATCAAGATAATGCAACATATGACACATCTATTGGAAAAAAAAGAACAGATTTAGACATATGTTGAAACAGATGGACTTTATCTGTTGTAACAGACGACACATCTATTGGAATAATTGAACAGATTTATACATATATTGCAACAGGTAGGTTATCTATTGGAATTTATCAAATAGATCTTTCCACTGTTGCAACAGATAGACTTTAGATAAAAACATCGAGACAATGCAACAGATGACCAACCTATTGCAACAGATAAACTATATGTCAAAACTGGTAGGATAACTGTTACAACGGATGAAGAATCTATTGCATTATAAAAATTCAACTTTTGTTGGACATAAAAACTTACCACTACGTGTAAAAAAGTTAAAGTGCATTGAAAATAAAAAAGGCGCAACCCATCGACAGTGTTCAATTCAAACACCTAATATAAAATAGGCATCAAGTAGACATGTTCATTTTAAACACGTAAAATAAAATAGGCATCAAATGTGTTAGTGTCAGGCATGGCACATTTCCCTGACTTGCCGTCACTTAGCCCCCAACGGTCATTTTCCCCCCATTGTCTTATATATTCATCTTCTTCCTAAAATTTAATCCTAAATTTCCAAATCTTCTTCTTCATCATCATCTTCTTTTATCTAACCAAATTCTTCAAATTATTACTTTCATTTTTTCCAACTGACCTTGACAATGTCAAGCGCATCTTCCACTGTTTTTTGTGATAAAGATTTTCGATATTATAAGTGCGGTCATAAAGCTCTGTTAAAGACTTCTTGGACTCAACAAAATTTGGGTCGTAGGTTTTTTACTTGTAAGATTTCAATGGTAATATTTTTTTTATTTAATTGATTGATTAATTATTAACTTGTAATTGTTTTGTAATTGTGTTCTCTTTTTTATAGAAATTGGGTGGATGCGATTACTTTGATTGGTATGAAGAACGACACCCTTCATAAGCAAATTGTGTAATCTGGGGTTTGTTGAACAAAGTCAAGGCTTCTGAAGGGAAATAAAATCGAACAAGAAGATACCACATTGTTGCCGTTATTGCTACTGGTTTAGTGTTGTTAGGCACATGGATATTGAAGCCTAATTGCTGAATTTTTCATGGTGGTCTGTGTATTTGCTACTGGTTTATTGTGGACGAGCACATGGATATTCAAGCGTAGCTGTTGGAAAATATCAAAAAAATTTAGGCATATGTTGTAAAATTTTGTTCATCTGTGGAAATTATCAAACAGGTCTTCCCACTGTTGCATCAGATTAGACTTAGATTATTAGATTATTCATAGAAATTATCAAACAGGTCTTTCCAGTGTTGCTACAGATTAGACTTAGATTATTAGATTATTCAAACAGGTCTTTCCACTGTTACAACAGATTGACAATCTAATCATTGCATTATAAAAAACTCAACTTTCATCAGAAAAATTATTGCCACTACATGTACATGTAATAAAGTGAAGGGTGACTTGAAATTAAAAATTTCTATTTCACAGGCTCTTCTATATACATAGGCTTCAAGCGTCCAGTTAGTACTTCATAAGACCAGACCTTTTGCAGGTTTGCCACAGTGTTATCGCACAGAAAAGTTGTTGGCTCGACCATTTTTGTGCTGGTCAGCAAACATTTGATGTGTTCAAGAGCGTGCGAGCCGCTCGCTTTAGCGGCGTCATCTTTTGGAAGGATCATTTCCCTGTTTTGACCTTCAAAATCCCATGATTTCTTCATCAACACTGCCTTTGGTAAATGATTCATCAGTTTACTCTTCCTCAACAAAATGGGCAACAACACCATCAGTGGCTTCACGAGGAGAAAAAGATTGAAATCGTCGATGAGAGGTACGTTGGAGTCATAAACATTGATCTTTTCCTCCTCGTGTAGTATCTTAACAGCCCGATAATGCATTCCGTTCATGCTAATGACTACAAGAATCCTTTTCCCCTCGGTCCAGCTCTTGCCGTGTGGATTTGGCCTGTCCCCTCTAACATATCTTAACATTTCTTCTTCATCCAAGACAAACGTAGGAACTAGGAAATCAAGTCCCATGCTAAGGGCTGGCGCCTCTCCATTGAGTTGATCGTACCTATCCTTGATCTTCTTGCAGAAGTCGAGGTCCATTATCCTATCAGCAGTGTCATAAGCTTCCCGGTACGTTAATTGCCTTTTCCTCATGAGGTAGAGAATTATGTCAACATGCTGTGAGATAAGAAGTCAATTTTTAAAGAAGACAATTTTTAAATAGGTTAGTAATTGTAAAGATGCAATGGATAGTCCATCTGTTGCATAGGATTCTCTAAATCAATAATCCAACACAACTTATGCAACAGATGGATAATAAGTTACAACAAAACCACAACCAGTTGCACCAGTATACCTAGTTGTTGCAACAGATGTGAAATCTATTGTGTAGCTTCTTCTTCATTGGGTAAATTAGAAGGGCTAGGTTAGGAAAAGTAAACTTGCCTTATCCTCGTACGACATATGTATATCAGTCATTGTCTGGAATTCTTGAGGGAGAAAGGGAGGCCTGGGGTAATCTGGTACGCCTGGATTGGCATTCTTGGCCTGTCCCAGATCCCTCTTCTCTTCAGCACCAAGTTCCGTGTATATGTCCACTTTCTTGACTGGCCGCTGAACTTCAACAGCTTTTGGAGAAGGAGGAATTGTAATTTCTTTTGATTTTTGAGCGGAGAGTACGTTTCTAATTGCTCTTTTCTTTCTACTAACCAACGTTGTAGGAATGTGTGGCTCCCTTACCTTCTTGGATGGTATGACACACATTTTGGATTTGAATTCCTCGATAGCTTTAGAGATAGCCTCTACTTTTTCAAAGAATTTATTCTGTCTATCCTTGCACTCATCGCATTCGCAACGAGAACACAAGAGTGAAGAGGGGTCAAAGGGACCTGTGTAAGGGCAAAAAGAGGTGTTTTCAAACATATTTATTCTTTCTTGAGCATCAACATGCTCATCATCACGAGTGGTAGCAGCATCAGCATGCCTACCACCAACACCAACAACTCCACCAGAAGAAGCACCGGATCTGCCTTAGTAAAAGGTTGGTCATGAAGACCCTCAACATTAGGCTGACCTTTCCTAACTGCTCTTCTTATGGCTGTTGCTCCAGCCAATTCGTTCTTTATTATATCCATCATTGGGTTTGCAATAGTATCAACATGACCTAGAGTAATATAAGAAGTCATCATTGACTCATCCTCAGTAGGCACGATCCATGGATGCACAACCTATAAAAAAGAAAAAGAAGATAGATGCATTTAAATCATATAATATAATAATTTTCACAGTTGGGCTACACTTTTTTTTAAAAAAAGACCCATCTGTTGCATAGTTTGTAGTATATGTTTAAAATTCGTTTGAGTATGGTTCAGAGAAATAGAGCAACACATGGATAATCTGATGCAAAATATCAATCATTTGTTGCAATAGCTGCACAAGACGGGTAATCTGTTATGCAACGAATGCTCTATACATCACAACAGATAAATGATATATTATCAGATTAAACATCTGTTGCATAATTTGTAGTAGATGGTTAATATTTTAGGAGTCGGGTTCAGAGAACCAAAGCCACAGATGGGTAATCTGATGCAAGATATACCCCATCGCAATAGATATTCCATCTGGTGCATCAGATATAACATCTCATGTACTAGATATAACATCTGTTCAATATCTTTCTTATCTTTGTGTAGAATTATTTTACTTGGAGAAGACGTACTGCATCATCCGGAGGGTTAAAGAGATCAGCCTCCTTAATATTGGTGTTGCTCTTTACAGTCAACCACCTAAACATCCTTGGATGAGAAACCTCATCCGGATAATCCATTAATTGCTTTCGAGGGGGAGGAATGGCTTCAAATACCGAAGCCTAAAAAGTGTAAATAGGAAGCAAGCAAAAAAAAATCATAATAACTATATTCAATATAAATTAATGGATGAGTAAAATTAGTGATTAATTTTACCATGAAAGCACAAGGAAAGCCGTATAATGTGGTCGTCCCTGAGGATAGCTTTGTCGGTAAATATTGGACAATCAAGTAGAAGCTGTCATATCCCTAGGGATAATTGTTGAATTTATCAAAATCCTCAACATGTGCCAACAAATCATCTTCTAGGACCTTGTTGACGTCTCTTGCCAATATAATCGAATGGGTAAATCAAACTAAGCACAATTGCTCTCTGTACTACTCTGGTATGGTTTTATCCTCGAGATCTGTCAATAAATTCGATGCTTTGTAGCCATGTCGAGCAATGTCAAACAACCCGTCTATTTTTCCCTTGCATTTTCTTGCCTTGGATCTTTTGCGGGGTGGTGGTCCTTCTGGATGATGGCATCTCAGGCCCGTCACTATGGAAAACTCTTGCAAGCCAAAATAAACAGGTATGCCACAGTAGTTGATCCAGATTTTGTCCATCTTCTTTTTGCCCCCTCCTCCGGATCTTTATCATCTCCCGTGTACTTAATCCTGCGCTTGAGAAGACCATATACCATTGTCATAGGGAAACGGATACGGGTAGAGGGGTCCTCAGGCAACTCAAGAAAGAGTCCAAAGCAGCTTTTCTTAAAAAGTTCGCCTATGTTTTCGTTCTTCATAATTTTCATAAAATATTTAAAAAAATTTCCTATCTGACATTTAAGTACAATTTGACCAGTTAGTTATTTTCCTTCTGAGTCATTTATCGGCATTCCAACTTCAAACCTATCAATACTAAAAGTTTTGACAGGATCATGCTGGGATGTCGATATTAACTCACACCCCGTCGGTGATCCATTATCATCATGTTGATGATCATCCTCTTTCTTTTTTTGACTCTCCAATTTCTCCTCTTTCTCACTTTTATTTTCTTCATCACTATCTACGGACCCTTGTCCACCTCCCCCAACATTATTTTCACATCTCTCCTCACCTTCACTTTTCCCTGACTGAGATTGTTCAGGAAGTTCCTCCAAATCCCTCTGTATTGTAGCCTTTTTTTTGAGTGGTCAGACGTTGATCCATTTTCTCTTTCTTTTCTTTCAGGAGGCAAGTTTTACCTACAACAAAGAAAAAAAATTACATTACAGTTGATATATGCATAGATTTTAAAAAATACATTACAAACACCACGAATACCGACACCACCACAAACACCAACGGCCACCACCACAAACACGACCAACCAATGCCAATAAACAAACAAACACCACAAATACCGACACCACCACAAACACCATCAAACAATGCCACCACCGGTGCCACCACGATGACCACAAACACCACCACCACTACCAACATCATCCAACTATACCACGACAGTCAGCGGAATACTGCGATGAAAACTAGGGATTTCTCAATTTTTTCCTACAATTTTAACATCAAAACTCAAAATTGTAAACTTATTCTCAAAGATAATACAACTAAAAGTTTTGTTTTTCATCAGTAACTTAAAAGCCCTTATTTTTTAGAAAAAAAACAAATATAGTGCTCTTCTCAAACTCTATTCCCTACGAAGACAAAGAAAACGACTGATACAAGCAAGACTGATGTCGAAAATAACACCTATGTGGTAAAAAATGAGAAGAAAAATGATCTGTTGTGGAGGGTTGAGCAAATTTGTTGAGTAGTTGTTGTCTGTACTGTATTGTTGAGTGAGAATGAGAGAGAAAGAACAAGACCTCGAGATTTGAAATGATAAAACATTTTGTATGGGTTGATTTGTCTTTTGGAAAAGAATGACAAGTAGTTTTAAAAATGTTAATTTGGTCCGAAATGATCTTAATTATTCTTAAAATCATAAAATATATGCGTAATTTTTAAAATCATATAAAAACAATTGAAGTTGTAGTTGACCGAGTACTCTAGGAGGTGACCCTTTGAAAACTCACCCCTGGTCCTAGATTAATCAATTTAGGAGTCTAACAATTGAACTCAATTGAAATTGTAAAAAACAAATATTCAATATGTTGCGTCAGATTTATCATCTGTTGTAAATTATCAATCAGATTAGGTAACAACAGATTACGAATCTGATGTAAATTATTAAATAGATTAAGTCATCTGTTGCGATAAATTACCCATATGTTGTAAATTATCAAATGGATTGTCATATGTTGCAACATATTACCCATATATTGTAAATTATCAAATATGCGCTGCCATCTGTTGTGGCTGATCCTATGAGAACTCACCCCTAGTCCGAGATTAATCGATAGTTGACCTTCTGAGAACTCACCCATAGTCCCAGATTATTCAATCAAGGTATTAGTACCCTAGTGATAGATTAATCAATTAAGGTATTAGTCTAACATACAAGGTAGTAAGAATCGGTTCGGCTCAGAGTAATCGATCGTCAACTCTGGTCGGGAGAAACGCAGTACCATTTCATCATGTAATTGACAAAAGACTCAATTGAAGTTGTAGTTGAGCCTATGATAACTCACATTCAATTAAGGTATTAGTCTAACATATGAACTCAATTAAATTATATATAAATAAATGTTCAACCTGTTGCAATAAATGTCTTTTTTGTTGGATAAAATCAAACAGATTATGTAATCTGTTGCAACATATTACACATCTGTTGTAAACTATCATACAGATTAAGCCATTTGTTGCAATAGATTACGAATCTGTTGTAAACTATCAAATAGATTAAGTTATCTATTGTGACAGATTACCCATCTGTTGTAAGTTATCAAATAGATTGTGTCATATGTTGCAATAAATTAACCATCTGTTGTAAATTATCAAATAAGCACTGTCATCTATTGTAGTTGACATTATGAGAACTCACCCCTAGTCCTAGATCAATCAATTATGGTACTAGTCTAACATATGAGGTAGTAAGAATCAATTTGGCTCAGAGTGATCATCATCGAATCTGGTCGGGAGGAACGCAGTACCGTCTCATCATGTAATTGATAAAAGACTCAATTGAAGTTGTAGTTGACCCTTTATTCAATTAGGGTATTAGTATCCTAGTCCTAGATTAATCAATTGATGTATTAGTATAACATATGAGGTAGTAAGAATCGATTCGACTCAGAGTTATCGATTGAAGACTCTAGTCGAGAGGAACGCAGTACCGTCTCATCATGCAATTGCCAAAAGACTCAATTGAAGTTGTAGTTGACCTTATGAGAACTCACCCCTAATCTCAGATTATTTAATCAAGGTATTAGTATCCTAGTCCTAGATTAATCAATTAAGGTATTAGTCTAACATATGATGTAGTAAGAATCGGCTTAGCTCAGAGTGATCGATCAATGACTCTGGTCAGAGGAACGTAGTACTGTCTCATCATGAAATTACCAAAAGACTCAATTAAAGTTGTATTTGACCCTATGAGAACTCACATTCAATTAAGGTTTTAGTCTAACATATGAACTCAATTGAAATTATATATAAACAAATGTTCAACCTTTTACAACATATGTCTTTTCTGTTGGATCAAATCAAATAGATTAGGCAATATGTTGCAACATATTACGCATCTGTTGTAAGCTATCAAATAGATTACGTCATTTGTTGTGACAGATCACGAATTTGTTGTAAACTATCAAACAGATTAAGTTATCTGCTGCACTTAAATGTTTTTTGATCCTTTTCTTTATAAAGCAATTTGGGTATTATCTGTCCAAGATAAAATAGTTAAAATACTAAGACGGTAAAAATATTACTCGGTACAACTTTGATAACTCAAAAATCTCCTGAGTGAGTAGTCTTATCTGGTCTTTTCAATGTCACCATCTCCTTGTGACCCTCAAAAGTTATTAATGAATATTTAGAATCCCCCATATCTAGAACTCTCTCTTCTTCATCCATAAAGTAGTCTAGACTAGACTCAACTCATAACTCTTCTTTATTCTTTATTCTCAATTATTTTTGTTGTTTCCTTTTTTCTCTCTTTTCTCTCTTCTTTCGGATGAGGATCCTTGGGGATCTCAACCAATCAATATCTTTTCTCGACTGAACTGGATGTTCTGATCCGTTTGCTTTTTTGACATTGCAGGTATAGTTCTAAGTTGCTCTTTTCACCTCGTCTTCTTCTTTGTATGTCATTTAAATTAGTTATTTACATCTGTTGCTATCAATGATTTACCCATTACAAGTTTACTATTTATTGAGAAAATTAAGGGAAAGGTGACTTTAAATCTTGAATGAACGAATCATTGTTTTTTTTAAAATATGTGAAAAAAGTCATCTGTTGAGAGAACTTGAAAAGTCTTGTTATCAGTATAGTTTTTTTCTCTGTCTTTTGTTTGGTACTTTGTTGGTGCTGTTGTTGGGGGTGGTGGTTGTGTTGGAACATATGATGTTTGTGTTGTGGATGGTGTTGGAACATATTGTGTTGTTTTATTTGTTTTTTTATTTTGATGTTGTTGGTGGTGGTGTTGCAATAATTTTCTCAAATATTGCAACTGATGAATCAGCTGTTGAAACAGACGAAGCTACTTTTTGAAGAAAGCAAGGCTGCTTTGATTTATTCCAACAGATGGCCCATCTGTTGCAACATGTCATCTATCCTTTGCAAGCGATGCCTCATCGGTTGAACAGATGGGTAATCTGTTGCATCATATTGCTCATCTGTTGATTCACTTATTTTTGTGTTACCCTTTTGTAATGTTCTTTTTGTTCTTCTTTTGTTTGACATCAAATGTATTTCTCTTGTTTGCATACAAAATAAAGTAAAATTGGATCCACTTTTGCCCGTCCAGCATTAAAGGCTAGAGTAAAGATGGGTTCAGAGGAATAAAATGCTTGCAGATGGAACCACTTTATATATGGGAGGTACACTTCCAATTCAATGATTTTGTGAATGTTGTTCTTTACCTATTAGGCATTAATACTTCAAACAAGATATAGAATTTTACAGTTAAGATTGTTAGGTTCGAACTGGTAAGTCTGAGGGACCAAGATGGTGCTGTCGATATCCCGTTACAATTTAATGATGGTTTATGCTCATATTTTTGTGTTAAGTTTGGGGAAGGAATCAAGTTTTTGGCGGCAGTGTAAATATCCAATAGTGATTAGACCAATTTTAATGGCACAATAGACTTCTTGAAAGGCTTCCAAAGCCTCGCAATGCTGCAAACAATGATAGAACCAATAGAAATTCCCCTGATCCAAATTTATATGGATGGGTTGTTGGAGGAGACTATTATACAGTAGAAGGTGTTTGGGAGAAAACCTGTGTGGGAAAAGGGAGGTTGAGAAGACCATATATCATCTTAGTACTTGTTTAAGAGGATACATAGGGTCAGAAGGAAAGTGTAGCGAAATTAGCTTATGAAATTGTCATGAAAAATGAAAAAATTGGATGAGATACGAATGTGAAAGTGTATCCAAAAATGAAAATCCATCAGTCGTTGAAGAAAAAAAAGAATGGTCAAGAGGAATTGACCCTGTGTATCCTCTTAAACAGGTACGAAGATGATATATAGCCTTCTCAACCTCCCTCTTCCCGCACAGGTTTTCTCCCAAACACCTTCTGCTGTATAATAGTCTCCTCTACCAATTCATCCATATAAATTTGGACTAGAGAAATTTCTATTGGTTCTATCGTTGTTTGCTCATTGCGAGGATTCGGAGGTCTTTCAAGAAGTCCATTGTGCCATTAAAACCGGTCTAATCACTATTGGATATTTAAACTGCCGCAAAAAATTTGAACCCTTCCCCAAACTAAAAAACGTGTGCGTGAATCGTGTCATTAAATTGTAACGGGTTATCGATGTCACCTTCTTGGAACCCTTCGGCCTTATCAGTTCGCACCTATCAAATTAAACTGTATAATTCAGGATCTTGTTTGAAGGATCAGTGTCTAATCATCGGTAAAAAATTACATTCACAAAATCATTGCACTTTATGTGTCTTCACAGTAGCCTGATCAATAATATACATAACTCGCATGCATGAAAATGGGATCCACTGCACGCATATTATTCTTCCTATCCCACCAGGACATGTCAGTGTTGTTTATTCATCTGCACAAATGTGATGACTATTAAAATGGAGGTGTGAAGAGTCGTGACTTCTTATCTTAACACATTCAAAACAGATGATGAATCGAAATCTCCATCTGTTGCAGCTGATGAATCAACTGTTGAAAGAAATCAAAACATCTCCTCCAAACATATAGTCCATATGTCACAACAGATAATCTATATGTTACAACAGATGGTAAATCTATTGCGATAGACCTGAATTTTTTTTAATTAATCTGCACGCATGTGATTACTTCTTTCTAAATATGTTTGTTTCAATTTAGTTTTCCTATTTATAAAATCAAGAGAATTTTATTATATTCTTTCAAGATTACCCTATTATTAAATTACTACATAAAGTATATTATTCGTATTTATACTTTCTAATCATAATTAATAAGACCAATTTGGTAAAACAATCACCTATTTATATTTTTATTAATTGGTTTGCCAAGACCATGGGGCCCAACTAATACGTAACGGAGGGACTATTAAAAAAAGGTGAAGACTTTTTATCTCACACATTCAAAACAGCTAATGAATCGAATACTCCATCTGTTGAAACTAAAACTAATAAATCAGCTGTCAGAAGATATCAAAACATCTCCTCCAACTTATACATACTATCCATCTGTTGCAACAGATAATATATAAGTTGCAACAAATGTCTTATTTGTTGCATATACAAACCATCTATTGCAACAGATGGTAAATCTGTTTTGACAGCCGTCTGTTGCACAGTCAATCCATCCATCTGTTGCAATAGATGCTAAATCTATTAAAAATGCTGGACGATCTGTTGCAACAGCTCAATAATAATGAATTTTATCGAGTCTCAAACCGCTATGAAACGGTAAGAAGTAATTAGTGTAAAAGAAAAAGTCGTGACTTTTCACAGAAAACAAAATACCACCAGTTTCAATGTAATTAATACAATGGAGCTGAACAGTCCTGCCTTTTGGACTGACACGTCCAGATTATATTATAGGTCCCTCAATCTTCATTCAACTCTATTTATTTCTTGCATTTTTTCCTTTCGTGTGACATCTTCAACCATTTCTCTTCAAAGAGCATATTCCTTTCTCATTGAGGTAAAATTTTTTCTGGCATAAATTTGCCAATTGGTCGTATACGTTGTATTACATTGTGAATATTTTTCTTTACATTTGTCAATTCATGCGTGTTCTAGATATGGCTGATCCTTTTTCGAACATTGCTATTCTACGCGACACAGTATGGGAACTTCAAAGGCAAGTTAATGCCCTGCAGAGCGAGTTGGTTGCTGTGAGAGCAACAATGTTCAGAGAGATGTAGAGGCTGATGAGAGCCCTGCTGCTGTGAGTTGATTGGCCGGCTGTCATTAATGATGATGATGATGATAATAATAATCAGAATGTGTTTTTTTTTTAACGTATTTATTTTAATTTTTCTATATTGGATCTATACCTAATGTATTTTATTTTTCATTTAATGAAAAATTTGCTTTTAGTCAGACTTTGGCGTTTTAATTCCTATTCAATTTTCATTCTGTTTTCTTCTAATCTAATACATGTTAACATGTCGACGGTAGGAGGCAATGTTGAATCCAGTAGCACTAGCAATTATGGCTTTTGAGTTCTTTCAACAGTTGGAACCGATTGGTCATCTGTTGGGTTTCAACAGATTATCCATCTGGTTTGGACAGATTTTCATCTGTTGGAGGAAAGCATTCCAGTTGTTTGTGCAACTGTTGAGAATAATTGTGGTCTACTGTATTATTTAAGTTCATGTTTTGCCTCATTTTATTGATGCACAAGTTATTTAAAAAAAATATTTTATATATAATAAATGATAACATTAGGTTCACAACAATGAGTCAAATATATAAAAGTCCACAACAAACAAACAAACAAACAATAACATAAGTTTCTGCAATTACAATGATCATGGTGGATTATGATTCGGGCATGTATTTCTTTTGTGGCCAGTTCACTTACATATGGAGCACTTGTTTCTTCTTGATGAAAATAATTCTCAACCTCCACGCCTCCTTTTATATGGCTTTCATTTCGGTTTGACAGTGCTCGGGTCAATATATGGAGGAGGTATTAATCTCCCCATAAGCACTACTGGAACAACCCAAGATTCTTCGAGAGGCACCAGAGTAATATGCCCACTATATGTCATTTCATATTTTTCCACCGAATAATATTGAGAGGAGTTCTCGTAAACCTCAGGTCCATATTTATGGCCGTATTGAGCTCGAAGGGCTGCCATAGC
>NC_061117.1:220370447-220454067 GCF_002878395.1 Capsicum annuum | reverse complement strand
AAATATATAAAAGTCCACAACAAACAAACAAACAAACAATAACATAAGTTTCTGCAATTACAATGATCATGGTGGATTATGATTCGGGCATGTATTTCTTTTGTGGCCATTTCACTTACATATGGAGCACTTGTTTCTTCTTGATGAAAATAATTCTCAACCTCCACGCCTCCTTTTATATGGCTTTCATTTTGGTTTGATAGTGCTCGGGTCAATATATGGAGGAGGTATTAATCTCCCCATAAGCACTACTGGAACAACCCAAGATTCTTCGGGAGGCACCAGAGTAATATGCCCACTATATGTCATTTCATATTTTTCCACCGAATAATATTGAGAGGAGTTCTCGTAAACCTCAGGTCCATATTTATGGCCGTATTGAGCTCGAAGGGCTGCCATAGCATGTGGATAAGGTATTTTGTCCAAGTCAAAAACTCTACACGTACAAGATCTTGTTTAAAGATCGATCGTGGCAGCATCACCATGACCGGTGATACGGAATTTATAATTTGCTATTTTATGAGAGAATAACCTATTCCCCAAAATGATGTTCGTTGATATTTTCTTTTCGATTTTGAGAACAGATCGGGTTTTTTTTTTCTGGGCACTTGAACTGCACACGCCTTTCATTAAAAAAATTGCTATATTTCTCGCTTATTTTTTCAAACATAGCCTTGATGGAAAATTCTCTTTCATCGCCAAATAATGAATTCACCGATTCAGCTATGTTTGATGTAATAATATTGTACCTATAGAAAAGAATCACTTAGTACGACATCAAACTAAACTTCTAAATCAACCAAGACATTAAATTCATAAGAATGTACCTATTTGCTGGACAGAATGCCCGGCTCCATCTCTCAAAACCGACATGTGCAAGAAATTCTGCTACCTTGGGATTCACATCTGCTATTTGATTGAAATAGTCTAAAAACTCCTCTCTACTATATGCTTTAGCTGCTCTATAAAAAGGGTGACGACCCTTTCGTTGTGATAGTTGTTTTGAATGTTCTCTCCAAGATGCCAGATGCAACAACCAAAGTAAGCTAAAGTGAACCCATCTTTGGAATACTTGGATGCTTATCCGATATAAAACACAACTCTTCGGTATCTTCGACGCAGCGTCACAGTTGATAAAAAAAATTCATAAGAGGCATCACATTCCTTGTCCGCTACACAAAAAGTGATAGGAAAGATGTGATTTTCCACATCCTGCACCACCGCCGCTAGCAGAACTCCATTATACCTGCTCCTCAAGAAGGTACCGTCGACGGCTATGCCTTTTCTCAAATGTCAAAAACCTTGAATCCCAGCACCATAGGATACAAAAAAGTACTTGAACCTTCCGTTTTTATCCAGATGCAATGTCGTCTTACTTTCGAGATTTGTGGACTCAATCATGTAACGGTAAGCATCCAAGACTTCATACCCATGCTCGATTATCCACCGAACCAGGTCCTTGGGAATCCCATGGCCGTATATACCTTCCAATAACAGACCAGGACACCTAAATCCGTAAGGAGTTGAATGGCCATAAGCCTTGTTGAAGGGCCTTTGCCATCGGGGAAACTACTCCTAAAATATTACCGAGGACCTTTGTCGTGGTGTGAGGATTTTGGTCTGAGATGTGCTCCGAATCACATGTGTGATGCTTTTTATGTTTATGAATGACGAATCTGTTAGAACTTGCGTACTTCAGCGCTCTCAACCACTACTTGCAGTTCAAATTAGCACATTTGAAACAAAAGACACTGCTTGAATTAATCACCTTCTTTATTCTGAAATCTTTTCTCACGCAAGAAATAAACAAAGTTTTAGATATTTCATTCTTGTCCTTGGATGACATTCTAATAAAAATGCTGGTCCCGTCGTCTTGAAGATTTCCAGATTATGTCAATTGAGAAGAACTATACATCGTATTGGTCGCATTAATGGGCGTAGGTGTTTGATCATCATCTGAAATATTCATGCCTAGATAATCCAACCTATCATCAAAGAAGTTTTCTTTTTCTTCTTTTTCTTTTTCTTCTTCTTCTTCTTCTTCTTCTTCTTCTTCTTCTTCTATGTTCTGGTTCTCATTCTCTCTCGTCTTTTCAACCATGTACACCCTTAACACCGGCCTGGTTGAATCACTTAGATAAAAACGCAACAGAACCTGATCGGTTATCTTAAAAGGCAGTACCCTCTGATTTTCAAAGGAGATGTGCATGTAGCTAATGGTGAATTCTTCCAGTTGACACTTCAGTCCACAAAAGCTGATGATTAAGTTCACAAAATCATCATACAAAACATCACTTTAGACTGGCATAGCTATCATCTCTAGAATTTCACCCTTCTTCCAACGCCATACATATCGATTGCTCTTCTCGACCCAATGATCATGACAATCCACCCCTATTGTTATTAATCCCTCCATTAGTGGTACCTAAATAAAGTCATTTGTTAAAAAAAGTTGATAGTGATTTTATAGTGCCGTGAATGAATTCCAACAGATGTGTTATCTGTTGCAACAGGTAAGTGATGAGTTGCAACAGATTCTTACCTGTTGGGATTTATGTTATGAGTCTGAATATCTGTTGCAATAGATGAATCGCCTGTTGGAATTGATGTTATAACTAAATCACCTTTGAAGCTGATTCCAACAGATAAGTGATAGTTGCAACAGATAATTAACCTGTTACGACAAATGACTTACCTGATGCAACAGTTTATTAATTAGTTGTAACCTATGTTGGAATCGTGTTCAGGTTCTGTTGCAACAGGTAACTAATCTATTGCAACATCTATGTCAAATGTTGCAACAGATGAGCCATCTGTTTAAACATAAATCTAACATATCAGTCTTTCTTTGAAACAGATGTCTCATCTGTCGCAACAGATGATTTATCTGTTTAAACAGATGGATTTTATGTTGGATTCATGATTGGGTTCTATCCATTTTTGAAAAACAACAACACAATAGCAGTTACCCAGATGACAAATTCAACTAAAAATCATAATTTGACTTACCAACGTCTCATATGAAGTAATGGCAAAGTGGAAAGTGATGTTAGAAATAAAATTTGACCTAGGAAATTGGTCAAATAGCAATAGTAGCAGTAACAACAAAAACAACAAATGGTCAATAAGAACAAGATGAAGATGGTAATGAAGTAGAAGATGATGATAATGAAGCAGAAGATGATGAATGAAGCAGCACCAACAATGAACAACAAAAATTGCTAAGAGAGAGAAATCAACAAAGGGTGAGAAGAGAGAGAAAGAATCCTTTTTTCCCTCCGTTTTCCGTTATATAGGCTAACATTTGGATCAAAGTATAAATTTAAAAACTTGTGAGTTATTTTCAAACTTTCCCAACTTTTTTAATCCATAATAAAGTAATTGTCACCTCCACCTAATAATTAAGACTTGTGTCACCTACACCTCATTTTAAAACTCTTTTGTCACCTGTGGCCCAAACCCCCATAAACATGTCCTTTTTAACTTGACTTCAACTCAAACTCTATGACCTTCAAATTTGAATGTGTACAAGTAATTACTCAAATTTAGGGATGTACAAAACCGAACCAACTGATAAACCGAACCGATAAAAATGTTATTAGTTTATTGTTATTGGGTTAATGGTTTTTTAAGAGTTTTATAAAAAAAATTATTGAGTTATTGATTCGGTTCGATTTTTTCTTATCCGGTTATTGGGTAAACCAATAATCCAATAACAATATATATATATATATATATATATATAATATTAAAAGTGTAAAAATCAATAGAAAAGTGATTTGAATATTTTGTCCTTCATTAAAAGACTCTTCTTTAGATAAAACTATCTTTTCATTATTTTTTTAATTTATTAATTAATTATATTTTATTATATTAACTAGACTTCCTAAAATATATGGAACTCCTAAAATATATGTTAGGAGAATTAATTAATATTTTCCTTTCTACTAGACTTTCTAAAATATATGAGACTCCTAAATATATAGTAGGAGAATTAATTAATATTTTTCTTTCTACTATTCAATTAGAAAAATATTCTTAAAATTGGACTCTATTAAGGAAATATTTATATAAATATTGACATGTACGTTAAACTAGAGAATAAATTGATTTGCTTATTGGGAGAATATGATTGATGCTCATCTGACTTGATTCGATTGCATGTCTAGATTGGTGGATGCTTGATTTTCTAACCCTCAACTCCTTCACTGTTTTTGTCAGTATAATAGAATTTATCATGTGTGTATATATTTTCTGTTTTCATTCAAAATTATTCTTTAGGGCCAAAATTTTCGTTTAGACAAGAATTAGTTGAATCAAAATCGAAAATTTGTGATCACTATTATATTATTTCTTTTATAGTTTACAGGTTGTAAATGAATGTTAGTTGGCTTTGAAGAATTTTTTGTGTAATGGTTAGGTTTAATTGTATTTTGATATCTTTATTATCTTATTGTTTTATTTTAATTTACAGATGCTAGATGAATGTCGGCTGGTTTTGAAAATATTTTTTAGTTAAATATTAGGTTTAATTGTATTATCGTAATATCTCTATTAGTTTGTTATTTCGTGGTAGTTCACAATTCGTAGATGAATCTCGATCGGCTTTGAGAATTTTTTGTGTGTAAAATTTAATTGTATTATATTATTTTGATATCACTTTTATCGTATTATTTTATTGCAATTTACAGGTGATAAATAAATGTTGATCGGCTTTGAGGATTTTTTTTTGTGTAAAGGTTAGGTTTAGTTGTATTATTTTCATATTTCTATTATCGTATTATTTTATTATTGTTTACAGGTGGTAGATAAGTGTCGGACGGCTTTGAGAAAAATTTTGTGTAATTATATTATTTTGATGTCTCTATCATTGTATTGTTTTGTTGCAATTTACATATGGTAGATGAATATCGATCGACTTTTAAAAATATTTTTGAGAAAGGTTAGGTTTAATAAATAAATTCTCCATCTTTACATACTCAAAAGATATTAAATTTAATTATTATATTCATCTTTATTATTTAAACAAATATCATATTTAGTGTAATATTTGAACTCATTAAAGTGAGGTACACGCGCAAGGCGCGAACACCTAAACTAGTAATATTAAAAGTGTAAAGACCGTTAGAAAAGTAATTTGAACTTTTTGCCCTTCATTAAAACACTCCATAATAGACAAAAACATCATTTATTATTTTTTAAAAATAATTCCTATTATTAAATTATTATTTAAATACTAAGGATTAAAAAAAAGGGAAGAATCCCACACATAAAAGGAATCAATCAATATATATATATATATATATATATATATAAAGGAGATCAATAGCCAAAATAGTCAATCCTATGTGGCATGTCTCACAATCAAGTATTCCTATTTATCCTTTTTGTCAATTTTTTA
This sequence comes from Capsicum annuum, assembly GCF_002878395.1. Classification (NCBI taxonomy): domain Eukaryota; kingdom Viridiplantae; phylum Streptophyta; class Magnoliopsida; order Solanales; family Solanaceae; genus Capsicum; species Capsicum annuum. Next base: position 220,448,666 of record NC_061117.1, on the reverse strand, counting down.
AATTTTTTTCTACTTTTAAAACTTATCTATCAATTGCCTAATTCATTTAATTTTAAGATAATTAGCATTTACTAATATAATAATGAATGATTGTAACTCTTCTTTTTATTAGGCCATGTTAATTGTGAAATATCATTAACTAATGTTAACTCTACACTTTTCATCTTCTCTTCTATCTATATAATTCTTCTTCCATTAGAGATCCCAAAAGTTGTCCGAAATATGAAAAATATTTATTATTTTGTAGCATTATTTTCTTCGTTTATGATCAAAACAAGTTCTTTCGTCATATTATAATTGTAGTTCTTCTCATCAAAAACATATTAGTAATTTATATATATAATATTTTGTTGATTCATAGTATTTTTCTTTATTTATGATCAAAACAAGTTCTTTCTTCATATTATAATTGTAATTTGTTTCATCAAAAGAAGCATTTATAATGAAGTTTTCATCTATTTGAATTCTTAACTTGTGTCGATGTTACAATTGCGAGGGCACTCGAGTTGGCGTGGTACGATCTGTGCACAAGAGACTATATTGATTCATACTTGAATACTGCAGAAGTGCAAGAAGCACTCCATGTTCGAGAAATACCCCAACAGTGTGGTTCTTTCAAGTAATTATTTTCACTTTGAGCAGTTTAATTAGTAGGAACAATTAATTTAAATTTCAATCATAATTTTATTAATACAACTTTACCATTCAGTGCATCTATACATGCAAATTGGCAAGATTCACCTAACACGATTTTGCCAATCTTTCAAGAGCTTATGCAAAGTGGAATTAGAGTTTGGATATATAGCTGAGTTGGTCTGTGCTGATCAAAAACTTAATCAGATTAGAATACCATTTTTATCCTTAATCAGAATTAAACAGTTATTGCAACATAAATCACAAGTGTGTGACATGATGATCTTATAAGGTTTTAAAACCTTTATGATTTATTTTTTAAATATATTGTGCCCCGTCAAATAGAATAATAGATTCACATAAATTGAAAAGAAGAAAATACATACTAATTTATAAGTAATTAATTGATATATTTCTGAAATTATAATATTATGACTGCAGCGGAGATACAAATTATGTAGTATCAGTTACAACAAGTAGATATGACATAGACAAAATTAAGACACCATTCAAGACATCATGGTACCCATAGACAAAATTAAGACACCAATCAACGACATCATGGTACCTTTGATACTTCCAAGGTGAAGTACGTAATTAACAATGTTTGATATTTATTCCAAATAAAATTATGTTTCTAAATCATCTCATAGCAATGTTGAGATTCAACTTTTAGCTTGTGATTAGTGATAAAAAGTCTAGAATATTTGAAAAAATGATAGCACAAGGATAAGAGAAAATGGTCAAACCCCCCCCCCCCCCCAACCTTTACCTCAAATTCCAACTACACACTTATACTTTGTCGGGGTCCTATGATCCCCCTGAACTATTTAAAAATGATATTATTACCTCCCTAAATGCTTACGTGGCATAGTGAGTATATCTCACTCTCCTTGAGAGAGTGAGCACCGAAAATAAAAATAAAAATTTTATTTTCACATTTCTGTTATATATATATATATATATATATATATATATATATATATAAATATGCATTTTTTATTTTTTTCTTTATTTGTTTTATTCCTTATCCTCTCCTTCTTTCCATTTTCATATTCCTTCATCATCTTCATCTTCCTCTTTCACATCTCCATCTTCATTTTTTTATCTCCATTTTCATTTATACCGCAAATTCAATACTTTTCTCACCATTAATTTTTTAACTATCATTTTTAGACCCACTAATTTTTTCTTTTTGTGAAGAAGGATAAATAATACCAAGTGTTTCCGTCGGAATGGCTTCACAGCTGTAGGTGAAGCTTTTTCGGCCACCGAATCAGTTCCAAAATAAATATACCAGTGATATTCACCAACCCCATAAACAATTACACACATATTCATCTCACAATTCTCTGAAATTTGAAAAGATTAAAGTGGTCCTTGAAGTAATTTATGATGAAAAATGAAAATTAGTTCAAAAATTTATGTCTCATGAGGATTTCGGACCGAGTGAAACGATTCCAAACCATGAAATCAATATTATATCTCAAATCAATATTCATATTTAAGTTTTTTTTTTTTTTTGCACTGTTTCGATATTAAGATTGATTTTTGAGTTGTGGATTTCTTGATTTTGTCTGTTTTAGAATCAAAATTGAATTTTGAGTTATGGGGTTTGTTGAAATTATTTTTTTTAGCATCAAGAATAAATTTTAAGTTGTGGCATCTTTTGAATTTATCAACAATGATGAGACAAATGTTGGAGAATTATCGAAGAAAATGGGAGAGGGTGATTTTGTGAGGGATAATGAGTTGTTTGGGTGAAATTTTACTGAGGGTTAATTGAAGGTAGATGAAGTCATCATCTTCTTCTGAATCTTCATGTAAGAGTGAATTGAAGTACATGCTGCAAATGCCCTTTTGGATCTTTATGCTAAATGTGGGAATATGATAGAGGCAAGCAATTTTTTGATGAGTTGGATGATGATAGTGTAGTGTCTTGGACATCTTTAATTGTAGGTTTGGCTGGCAATGATTTTGATTCCATGGATTGAAGTAGGATAAAAATTAAAAATGATTTTGATTCCATGGATTGAAGTAGGATAAAAAATTTTAAAATGATAAAAATGATTAAACAATAAGAAAAAAGTAGGATAAAAATAATTTTTTATATAAAAAAATCACAATATTACGTGGCATAAGCTGACAGGCGTATGCAGCTCACTCACTTTTACAGATCTGGGCATAAGTTTTTAGACGGACATATATTTCATTTTTAAATAGTTCAGCGGGTCATAAGACCTCCGCAAAGTATAAGTGTGTTATTGGAATTTGGGTTAAAGGTTGGAGGGGCTTTTGACCATTTTCTCAAAGATAACAATGATTTGGACTAATATAGTATTTTCTGAAATTGTAGGTCTTGTTCTATATGACGTGTGAGTAGGGATGGAGTTAATGATATTTAACTTAGGGAACTTAATATCATCATATCAAAAGTTAAAATTAAAATTATACTTGAATTTGAATTCTTGAAATTTTATTCCAGCATGCATGCTAGGACTTCTAAGTCTCTTGACATGACTACCACCTCCCCCTTAGGCTGAAGAATATCTATCAGATTTTTTTTTGTAAGTATATGTTGGATATTTTATTTTTTAAAATTTATTCTTTAACATGTATTTAATTAGTAAGCACAAGTTATCAGAAAAGGTATATTATTGGGGAAGATGGAGAAGTGGAAAGAAATTAGGATAAAAGTTGAATAAAAAATGAAAAGAAAAACACATGTTTAATATTACTCATGCAACTCAAATTGTTCACTTTGAAAATGTATTAAGAATTCAGTTTAATATTTCAACTTTCTCATTTTTATACTTTTAACTTGCTATATCTTTACTTTCTCATTTTAAAATTTTTTTGAGATGAAATTTTCATTTGCTCATAGCATTTAGTGTAATTCAATTAGACAATTAATGACCATAATAATTATACATTACATTATATGAATATATAGGAAGTAGTTAGTTCTTCACATATGTATTTATTATTCTTTAATTAGCTTTTTCTAATTTTCTACCATTTCTTTCAAACATATTTTTAGATTTAGCCTTTATTATGACACAGTATTTTGTATATTCTTTAATTGTCTTAGTCTTAATGTCAAAAGATCTTTTTTAAAATAATTATTAATGTGTAAAGATTAGTATGCCTGAAATATGAATATTATATGAATGAGTAGCTAGCCAAGTACCACTATAGAAAGAGGAAAATTCTGTAGAATTCTTAAAGCATAAAATTACACTCAAAATAAATTATAAGGTTATTAAGAAATTATTTCATAACTGTAAAAATAATATGTTTCATAACCGCGCAAAGCGTGGATATTTTCACTAGTTAAATATAATATGTGAAATTTTTTGTTAGGAGTCCTATGCAATTTTTTAGGAGAAAAATGATGTAAAAGGAAAAAAAAATTAAGAACCAAATTTATATAGAAATACGCATGGCAACTTTTATGGGGAAAAAAAAATTACTAATCAAAATATATATATATTTTAAAAAATAATCTATGCAAAAGGAAAAAAAAATTGATTCGGGTAAGAAATCGTATTATTTAGCACTTCGAGATCAATTAGAATTTTACCTTATATAAAAACTTCCAAATCTTATAAAATTTACCTTATATGAAAAATAATGTCTATAATTATATTTAAGTTGTATTTTGATTAAAGTTTAATTGAAAAAAAATTGATTTTGATAATTGATAATTAAGTAAAGCTTTCTTCTTGCGTTCATGACTAGAGTTTTCTAGCCTTCTTTGTTATATGAATTCTCTTTTAATTTTTGATTATAAGCATTTAGTTTAATTGTGAATAAATCATGAGATCTAACATATCATCATTATGTTTGTTAATAAACTTTATTTGTTGTGTTTTTTGAGGAGTATGACAATCCAGGCATCCTACCAGAATCTGTTCCTCCTACCATCCATCACTTTAATTTTAGTATTGATTTCAAAATACGATTATAAGTTGCATATTTTTTCCATATCTTTGTCCTCTTGAAAAAGATGACAGTCGACAACCTCTTCATTCCTTTTCTTTGTTTATCTTAATTGTGGAAGATTTTGGCATATTAGGATCATTAAGTATTTCATATAAATAGGTTTATAAAAATGATAAAGACTTTATTACTAATTTTTTTGTTTGTATGGAAACCTTAATTTGGTGTTATTTTGATTTCCACAATGCGTTCATGCAGGTCATTGAGATATCAAAAGGAAGCAAAGTCAAATATGAGTTGGACAACAAAGCCGGTCTTATTAAGGTATATGGCACGATGATCTAAATTAAGGTAGCTCTAAGCGATCCTCTGAGGAGAAACATGATCAAACAATATTTATAGAGGTAATTTTAATTTTTTTTATCAATTTAAATAACTATTTTTCTTTAATAAATGATGTTTTGCAACTTGCAAGCATGTTTTTCATTCAAAACTATTTAAGAGTTTTTCTCTTTTGTTAGAATTTGCTTTAATTTTCTACCACAATTAAAAAAAAATTATGCAAAATAATTTCTTTTTTTGAAAATATTACTTACATCTTTGATGAGAAAAATATTGACTTATCTTTTCTCCCTACAAATAATATAATAGCATCCATAAGTAAAGAGTTTTATTTTGGAGAGATTTATTCTCTCTAGATTTTGTGTTTGTAATATTATTTTTTTAATATGTAGGTCATTTAACTAAAACATATTAAATATTATGTTGTTTTTATTATAATTTTCTTCATAATCTTATTTTGTGAATGTCTGTAACATAAGTTTTGCATAACGTCATGTTATTCAATTTCAACTTTAATAATTTTCTAGGTACACAAATGTATTTTTTTATTATATAACTTTATGAGTTAAAGCTGTAATTTTTGTTAATGAATCTTCGTGATTTTTAAATTTATTTTTTTATGAACAAAAAGAACATATATTTTTATTAAAAACACATATATATTTTACCATCAGAAGCTTCAATAAATTTAATTTTATAAAATCACTTTGATATTATAAAAGAAAATATTCAGAGATTAATAAATCAAAAATGTTAACAACATGTAGTTAGTGCATACCATATTATGTACAGAATCAATTACTCCTTCAGTTCTTTGAGGTTGTTACTTTTCGTTGAGAATATTTATCTCTGAAATCAACAATAAATGCTTTCACATTGAATATATATATAATGTAAAAGTTAAATCAAGTAAAGCCATCAAGCAATAATTATCTAGAGGAAAAATAGAAGAGAAAAGTAAGAAAAGCTTAAGAAGTGACTTATTATGGAGAGTAAATCTCATAACATCAGCGAAGTGATTGAAATTAAGTTTTTAATTGTGTTACACAGTTTAAATAAATATTCAAGGTAAAAGTTTTCAAAAAAAAAAAAGTCACTGCCGTTCTTATTGGAATCTAATATTATTAGTAATATTATGTTTACAAATATTTATATTTATTTGTGCTTGGTTAATAGAATGATTTGAATTTTGTGGGCGTGACATGTATTACAATAAGGTATGATAATACCTCCTGAAAATGATTATGAGGCTAAATTTTTTTTTTTTTTTTTTTTGCATGTTAGAAAAAATTTCCTGTTAATTTGAATTTAAATTGTTGAGTTGTTTCTCAATTAATCATATTCATCATTTAAATGAATTTGTAATCTAAAAAAGTATTAATTGATTATAAAGGTCCTAGATTAAATGACATGAAAGACACTGTGGTTACATAATACATTAAATTAAGTATATGTTTGAAAATACCTTAGGTCCAAGAATGAGAGATTGAATTAAAATAAATCTAACAAATAAAACGAGTTTTAACTTCAACTATTTTCATGAACTAAAAAAAGATAATTTTGTTTTAAAAGTATTTTTGAGAAAAATATATTTAAAAGAACTTTTAAAAACTTTGTCAAATATTTATAGTTAGTCAAATAGTAATAGTTGTTCTGTTTCTAAATTTATTAGTCAAACACAAATTGCTTCTCAGCGAAAAATAGACATCGAAGTAATTTTATAAAATTGAACTTATTGAAGCAAATTACACACGTGAAACGCGTATCCTAAGACTAGAATATAATATATATATATATATATATATATATATATATATATATATATATATATGACTTATTATATATTTCTCTTAATTTCTCTTTAATTTCTACAAATTAACAAACATATTATTTCAATTATACAAACTCTTAATTTTTCTCAACAACATTTAGTCCAAACTTGAAGATTCTTGTAAATTAAATGTAACGCCCCGAGGGTACACCCTGGATGCCACACGGTGCCTACAACTCCTAAGGACCACCAGCTAACTCATACAGGTACCTGCTGTGAGCACTGAATAAAATAATCGAGAACATGCGTAGAACTTAACTGAAAATGCCATAAGGTTTTAAATAAGAAAAAGAAAATAAGGATTCAAAATACTGATGACATCTTTCTGAAAACAATACTGTAAGACTGTCAATAACAACCGATAACTGAATAACTGACTGAAAGCGTCCGAAAGCCTATAACTGAATGATTGTGGAGTTGATAGGACAAGTCCCCAACTAACTCCGACTGACTACTGAACTAAACAGAGATAAACATAAAAGGTCTTCTGAACATGAGGACTCAACACTACTACTGTTGCTAATGCGCTGAGAGACCTAGGTGCGATCGGGAACCTGAGCATCCGAACCAATGATATGAGACATCATAGTGCAAAAAACGAGTGTGCGGTCAGTACTTTGAAAGTACTGGTATGCTAAAGGAGGTAGACTGGTATTCATGGTTTCATGTACATGAGTAATAACTAACTGAATGAATAGCATGAAATACTGAATAAAATGCATGAAATTTGTAAAAACTGATAATGCATGATCAAGCATAAAACATATTATGAATATAGTATGTAAACTGAAATACTAAAATCTGGTGACTGAATAACTTATAAATATAGGCTATGGTCAATACAATCCTGAACTGAAGTATACTAAATACTGAACTGAAACTGTGGGATGCCCCAATGAGAAAATTGGGGTCCAACCTGTGACCCTAGTTGGAACGGTGTCAGTACCATGCCACGGGTACTAACACTGGCTGTGTGGATCCACCAAAGTGTTGCCCCGAAAGGCTAAGGGTTATCCTCAACTGGCAGGTACCCATATGAGATTAACCCTTAACTGGCAGGTTAACATCTCAACCCATGCTGGCTACATAGCTATGGAACATGGGGACTGCTACTAAAGGTCACACCCTCAACTGGCAGGTAAGCCCCCATCCCTGAGCTCGCTCCGTGCTAAATCCTACTCCCAACTAAACTGACTCGGAATATTGAACTATTCTAAGTTTAATCGATTATGATGACTAACTGAACTGATAACGCTCATAATATGTCTGAAATTATTCTGAAGATACTGAGACTAAGTAAACAACTATGTTTACGGATATTTATAACCCCCAGGACTCGATAGTAATAATAGCAAAATGGTACTAAATCTTTGGGGACATAATATGAAAGCATTTATTCAAAATTCATTCTTGTAACCATTTCATCAAACACTTGATATTCATAGTTTAAGCTAAGCATGGGAATAGTTTAAAGCTTGTAGTAAAAGCATGATTTCAACATCAACATCACTAATTATGATTTCAATCAGTAAATAACATTATTCAAATGTGTGGGATTTAATAAAAACAACAATTCCGTATAAACATGGTATAGAATCAAAGTTTATGAGGATTCATAGTTAAAATCACAATCAAAATCACAATAACTTGTAAAGATCATAACTCTGAGTTTGAAATTGGGTTCTTGAACTCCATGGGTGAAAAGGGCCCATGGATGAATATTTAACATACCTTGGAGCTTTAATCTTGAAAGAGAATTGACTTTTCTTGAACGTTCTTGGATTGAGAATTATAATTTCTTAGTTTTCTTAAAGAAGAAATGGTAAAACCTTGGATTTCTTGGAGTCAAAGTTGAAGTTTTAGGGTTTCTTAGAGAGAAATTTGGTGAGGAATGAATGTATTTTGCTTATAATCACGTCTGCTCCCTTGATTTTTTGACTTGGGGGCCGTAGGAAAAGACAGGACTGCCCCTCGGACTTAAAAGTTTCAGTAGAATCCCGATTTTAAGGCTTACCGCTGAGCGGTATTGGTGCCACCACTATAGCACCGCTGAGCGGGCTAATAGCGGTGACCTACTATTTTTGGACAACTCTGGTTTGGAGGTTTACCACTGAGCGGTATTAGCTTCACCGTCATTGCACCGCTGAGCGGTGTAATCGTGGGAGCTCACTACCTCACATGAAAAATGTTGGTATCGTTGAAAAGCTAATTCAATTATCTATCTGTTGGTGGGTCATGAGCTCAAAAATTATTAGTAAAGCCAAAGATATTCTCATTTAAAGTTGACTATAGCATTCTTCTTCTCAAGAACTCAATCGGTAAGAGATATTTTGATTCGCCTAATAGCTAGGAGTTATTTTAGGCCTTAGTATACATCAAACTCTCATAAAACTACCAAAACACTACAATTTATTTCTCATGAGGTTGAAGCATGGTTCTAATATGGGTTTATATTCTTAGGGTATTACAAGATCTCCTCCTTGGGGACATTCGTCCTCAAATGAGGTTGGTTAAGTTGAGAACACTGAGGAATTGAGTTTACATACTGAAAATGTGATTACATGATCGAACCTGAAATATAACACATTACTAAACTGGTTTCGTGAATGCATGAATGATATGAGAATGATATGCAGTTGGAATTGAGCATGGAAAAGAGAAATTCCAGTGAAAATTGTTACCTTAAGCTGAGTCTGAGTTTACAGAGAAAAGATGAGGGTACTTGGTCCGCATATTTGCTTCAGTTTCCTAAGTGGCTCCCTCAACGGATTGGTTTTGCCAAAGAACTTTGACCAAGGAAACTTCTTTGTTTCTTAGTCTATGAATCTGGCAATCAAGGATCTCGATGGGAATTTCTTCGTAAGAAAGGCTATTCTGAACATCTACACCCTCTAAAGGGACAACTACAACTGGGTCACCAATACACTTCTTCAACAAAGAGATGGAATACCGGATGCACTGATGCTAAGTCTGCAGGCAACTCAAGCTCATAATCCACCTTTCCAAAATGGCTCATAATTCTATAAGGGCCAACATATCGGGGACAAAGATTCCCCTTCTTCACAATCCTCTTACCCCCCTTCATGGGAGAAATTTTCAAATACATAAAGTCACCAATCTCAAATTCAAGATCTTTTCTTCTCACATCCACATATGATTTCTATCGGCTTTGGGCTGTCTTAATCCTCTCTCTGATCAACTGTACTTTGTCTAAGCATTAAATACTAAGTCAGGCCCCACCACCACAGCCTCACCTGCTTCAAACCAACCAATAGAAGATCTATATCTCCTCACATAAAGATCTTCAAACGGAGCCATCTGAATACTGAAATGATAGTTTTTATTATATGCTAATTCAATCAAAGGCAAGTGGTCATCCCAGCTACCCTTAAAGTCAACTACACGCGCTCTCAATAGATCTTCAAGGGTCTGAAAGGTCCTTTCTGCTTGACCATATGTATGAGGGTGGAAGACTGTACTGAAATGGACTTGGGTACCAAGACCCTTTTGGAAGGCTTTCCAAAAGTGAGAGGTAAACTGCGTACCTTTATCTGAAATGATAGACAACGAGACACCATACAACCTAACCAACTCTCTGATAGAAAGCCTCACATAGTCCTCGGTTGAATAGGAAGTATGTACTGGTAATAAATGGGTTGATTTGGTCATTTTGTCCACAATGACCCAAATCGAATCATGCTGACAACGAGTACGAGGTAAACCTTTCATAAAATTCATGTTCACTTCCTCCCACTTCAAAGTGGAACTACTGAACTCCTACATAGACCCACTAGTCTTTTGATGTTCAATCTTAACCTGCTAACAAGTGGATCACTTAGCTATAAACTCTGTAATATCTCTCTTCATCCCACTCCACCAATAGATTTCTCATAGATCGCGGTACATCTTCGTGGCCCCTGGATGAATCGAGTAACACGCACCATACGCTTCTGCAAGAATCCACTATCTTAACTCATCAACACATGGCACACACAGTCTACCCTGGCAATGTAACACACCATCTCCCTATTGGGAGAAAACCTCTACTTTCTGATCTCTGGCTGACTCTTTCAGCTTCACTAGACTAGGATCCCTATCTTACTTTTTCTTTTTCACTTCGACAATCAAAGAAGATTCCGAACTATTCTGCACCCATACACTACCCTCGACTGAATCAACCAAACGAATACCTAATCTGGCAAGCTGATGAACTTCCCTAACTAACTTCTTCTTATCATCCTCAACATAAGCAACACTACCTATAGACAATCTACTTAGGGCATTTGACACTATATTGGCCTTGCCTGGATGATAAAAAACACTCGTATCATAGTCTTTCAACAACTCTAACCATTTTCGCTGGCGCAAGTTCAAATCTTTCTGCAAAAATACATACTGCAAGCTCTTGTGGTCTGTGAACACATCTATATGAACTCCATATAAATAGTGCCTCCAAATCTTTAAGGCAAACACAACAACTACTAATTCAAGATCATGGGTAGGCTAATTCTTCTCATGGGGATTAAGCTGTCTAGAGGCATAGGCCACAACCTTACCCTTCTACATCAAAACATACCCCAAACCGACTCTGAAAGCATCACAGTACAAAACAAACCCGTCTGCACCATCTGCTAACATAAAAATAGGGGCTATGGTGAGTCGAGTCTTCAACTCCAGAAAACTCTTCTCACAAGAATTTAACCACTGAAACTTAACTTTATTCTGAGTCAATTTGGATATGAGTGATCCAATAGACAAAAACACTTACAATAGCCATCCAAATCCAAGAAAATCCTGATATCTGACGGAGAGATGGGTTTAGGCCAGTTTTTCACTGCATCAGTCTTTTGAGAATCAACTATAATGCCATCACCGAAAATAATATGGCCAAGAAAAACTACTGATCTTAGCCAAAATTCACACTTACTGAATTTAATGAATAACTGACGGGCTCTAAGGGTCTGCAATACTATTCTGAGGTGGTTTGCATGATCATTTTTGTTACGAAAATAAATAAGAATGTCATCAATGAAGACTATGACGAACATGTTTAAGCACTATTTGAACACTCAGTTCATCAGGTCCATAAAGGCTGCTGGGGAATTTGTAAGGCCAAAGACATGACTAGGAATTCGAAATGACCATACCGAGTTTGAAAAGCTATTTTCAAAATGTCACATTCTCCGACTCTGAGCTGGTGATAGCTGGATCTGAGGTCTATCTTAGAGAAGTAACTGGCGCCCTGAAGTTGGTCGAATAAGTCATCGATTCTGGGGAGTGGATATTTATTCTTGATGGTTACTTTGTTCAACTGACGGTAATTAATGCATATCCTGAAAGAACCATCTTTCTTACGCACGAAAAGAACTGGTGCGCCCCATGGGGAAATACTGGGCCTAATGAATCCCTTATCTAAGAGGTCTTTTAGTTGTTCTTTTAATTCCTTAAGTTCGGCTGGAGCCATTTGATATGGCGGAATAGAGATAGACTAGGTATCTGGAAGAAGGTCTATTCCAAAATCAATTTTCCTTTCGGGAGAAACTTCGGGAAGGTCTTCAGGAAACACATCAAGAAATTCCCTTACTACAGACACCGACTCAAGACTTGGAGTTTTGGAACTAGAGTCTTTGACTCACATAAGATGGTAGACACACCTCTTGGATATCATTTTCCTCGCTCTAAGGTACGAAACAAGGTGACCCCTAAGCGTTGTAGTACTACCCCTCCATTCAAGGACTGGTTCATTTGGAAACTGAAAATAAACGATTTTGTTTTTACAATCAACTGAAGCATAGCATGAATGAAGTCAATCCATGCTGAGAATGACGTTAAAATTCATCATCTCTAGTTCTACAAGGTCTACTGATGTAACTTTCATAGACACTGTAATCAGGTAGTTCTTGTATACCTACCGGGATATGATTGACATACCCACTGGGGTATATACTAAGAAAGGATTTGTTAAAGTATCGGGACTAACTCCGAAGTTGACAGCTATATAAAGAGTTACAAAAGAAAGAGAAGCTTCAGGATCCAGCAAAGCGTAAACATATAAATAAAAGGCCTGTAATGTACTGGCAAACACATCAAGAGAACTTTCTTGATCCTGTCGGGACTGCAGTACATAAATCCTATTAGGACGCTGACCGCCGATGGCACTGAAAGTGGCACCCTGCTGAGTCGGTCGACCGACCGAAACTAGGGGACGACTGGACTGAACCTGCTGACCACTCTTTGGGCAATCCCTGACTTTGTGGCCTAGATTGCCACACCCAAAACATACGTCACTATCGGCTCTATAAATACCCTGATGATTCTTACCACATTTCTAGCAAAGAGGATTGGTGCGACTATTGTTTACTCTACCTTGGGACTTAGAGCCTAGCGCCCTATCCCGATTATCATTCCTGAACTTGGGTACTGATGCACTAGCTGAAAATGGAGCAGGAACTGAAGACTTCTGATGAAATTGAGGACAGTTACCACCTTATGACTTTGACTGAGTAAAATTAAAATAACATGTTCTAGCCCTCTTGTTCTCCCTCCCTCTCTCTCCTTAAGCTTTTATTTCTCAATCTGTTGAACATGGATCGTAAGACTAGATATGTCCATCTCCTTAATTATCATCACAGTCATACACTCCTTGACCGCACTATCAGATACCCCAGGCACAAACTTGCTTATCCTAGACCTATTATCAACCACTACATGAGGAGCATACCTAGCTAATTGAGTAAACTTAAGGGAATAGTCTTTCACACCCATGTTGCCCTGCCTCAAGTTGATAAACTCTAACACTTTGGCTTCCGTCAGCTCCAACAGAAAGAATCTATCTAAGAAGGCTGTAGCAAACTCCTCCCACTCTATAGGCCTTGCGTCTGTGTCTCTATCCCCTTTCCACTGATTAAACCAGGTATGGGCTACATCCTGCAGCTGGTAAGCAGCCAATTCAGCACTCTCACTAGAAGTCATCCCTGTAATGTCAGTTACCTTTTGGACTGTGTCTAGAAATTTTTGTGGATCCTTTTCAAATTTGGATTCCGAAAATAGGGGATGATTCATTCGGGTGAAGTCCCGAATCCTAGCTGTGGCAGTATTGGCCACTAGGTTGGCCAAAATAGCAACTGACCACTCATTTTAGGTTGTTACAAAGTAAGTTAGAGTAGTGAATGCAGCTCTGAACTCAGCATGAGAAACATGCACGTTCAAGGGATCTTCCTGAACGGGCGAAAGTGCTGACTGGTTTCTATTTTTTTCGTTAGTCTTTCTGGAAGACATGTTCAGCAAACGATCGGAAGATTAAGTTAGAAGGAGATTTTAGCTTAGGCTCATGTTCATTCGTACGACGTGACTACTGAAATAAGGGAAACTTTTTCTAAAATATCTTGTAGGCTTCTGTCCATAGGTGTGGCGCGCTTCACACCTATGTACAAGATTCTACTCAATGTGACTTTCAGACTCCCTAGGACACTTTAAAATCTTAGGCTCTGATACCAAGTTTGTAACATCCTGAGGGTACACCCTGGACACCACACGGTGCCTACAGCCCCGAAAGACCACAAGCTAACCCATATTTGTACCTGCTGTGAGCACTACATAAAATAATAGAAAACATGCGCGAAAATTAACTGAAAATTCCATAAGATTTTAAATACGAAAAAACAACACAAATTTAAAATACTGATGACATCTTTTTGAAAACAATACTATAAGACTGTTAATAACAATTGATAACTGACTGAAAGTGATCGAAAGCCTCTAACTGGCTATGGAGTTGATGGGACAAGTCCCCAACTAACTTCGACTGACTACTAAACTAAACTGAAACAAACATAAAAGGTCCTCAGAACATGAGGACTCACCACTGCTACTGTTGCTGATCCGCTGAGAGGCCTAGGTACGATCTAGAACTTGAGCATCTGAACCTATAATATGAGACATCATAGCGCAAGAAACGAGTATGCGATCAGTACTTTGAATGTACTGGTATGTAAATGAGGTAGGCTGGTATACATGGTTTTATGTACAGAAGTAATAACTGACTGAATGAATAACATGAAATACTGAATAAAATGTATGAAATCTGTAAAGACTAAGAATGCATGACCAAGCATAAAACATATTCTGGATATAGTCTGTAAACTAAAATACTAACATTTGGTGACTGAATAACTGATAACTGTATGCTATGGTCAATACAAGCCTGAACTGAAGTACTGAATACTGAACTGAAACTGTGAAAGCTATCATCTAACCGACATGCCCCAATGAGCAAATTGGTGTCCAACCTGTGACCCCAGTTGGAAGGGTGTTAGTACCATTCCACGGGTAATAACACTGGCTATGTGGATCCACTAAAGTGTTGTCCCAAAGGACTAAGGGTTACCCTCAACTGGTAGGTACCCGTATGAGTTCAACCCTCAACTGTCAGGTTAGCATCTTAACCTATGCTGGCTACGTAGTTATGGAATGCGGGGACTGCTATTAAAGGTCACACCCTTAACTGGTAGGTGAGCCCCCATCCCTAGGCTCGCTCCGCGCTAAATTCTACTCCCAACTGAATTGACTCGGAATACTAAACTGTTCTAAGTTTAACTGATTATGATGACTGACTGAATTGATTACACTTATAATATGTCTGAAACTATTCTGAAGATACTGAAACTAAGTAAACAACTATGTTTTCGGGTATTCATAACCCCCAGTACTCGATAGCAATAATAGAAAAATAGTACTAAATCTTTAGGGACATAATATGAAAGCATTTATTCAAAATTCATTCTTGTAAGCATTTCATCAAACACTTGATATTCATAGTTTAAGCTAAGCATGGAAATAGTTTAAAGCTTGTAGTAATAACATGATTTCAACACCAACATCACTAATTATGATTTCAATCAGCAAATAACATTATTCAAACGTGTGGGGTTCAATAACAACAACAATTCCGTATAAACATGGTATAGAATCAAAGTTTATGAGGATTCATAGTTAAAATCAAAATCACAATAACTTGTAAAAATCACAACTCTGAGTTTGAAATTGGGTTCTTGAACTCCATGGGTGAAAAGGGCTCATGAATGAACATTTAACATACCTTGGAGCTTTAATCTTGAAAGAGAATTGACTTTTCTTGAACGTTCTTGGATTGGGAATTATAATTTCTTGGTTTTCTTGAAGAAGGAATGGTGAAACCTTGGATTTCTTGGAGTTAAAGTTGAAGTTTTAGGATTTTATGGAGAGAAATTTGGTGAGGAATGAGTGTATTTTGCTTATAATCACGCCTAATTCCTTATTTTAACGACTTGGGGGCCGTAGGAAAAGACAGGACTGCCCCTCAGACTTAAAAGTTTCAATAGAATCCCGGTTTTAAGGCTTACCGTTGAGCGGTATTGGTGCCACCGCTATAGCACTGCTGAGTGGGCTAATAACAGGCACCTACTGTTTTTGGACAACTCCGGTTTGGAGGTTTATTGCTGAGCGGTATTATCTTCACCGCTATTGCACCGCTAAACGGTGTAATCACAGCAGCTCACTGCCTCACAGGAAAAATACTATAACTTTTCACTCAGGTACCGAATTAAGGCAAAATTGGTATCGTTGGAAAGCTAATTCAATTATCTATCTGTTGGTGGGTCATGAGCTCAAAAATTCTTAGTAAAGTGAAAAATATGCTCATTTGAAGTTGACTATAGCATCATCCTTCTCAAGAATTCAATCGGTAAGGGATATTTTGATTCGTCTAATAGCTAGGAGTTATTTGAGGCCTTAGTATACATCAAACTCACTCATAAAACTACCAAAACACTATAATTTATTTTTCATGAGCTTGAAGCATGGTTCTAATACTGGTTTGAATTTTCGGGGTATTACATTAAAACACATCATGCAGGATTTATGGTTGCAACTAAGATTCAATTTTTTTCACGTTAGTTACTACTATTTCTATTTTATGAGTATTTTCTTAGCGGTTAAATCGAAAATCGAACTGTTAAGAACTAAAAATCGATAAATAAAAAATATCTTATTGATTTGGTTTAGCATATTTAAAAATCGAAAACTGAACCGATAATATATAAAATCGAACCGACCGATGCACACCTCTACTCAAATTTATATAATTTCCCAATAAGACATGATAAACTTCATAAATACTAGCGCTTTGGCTTGCTATTTTTTTAAAAAAAGTGATAATATAGTGGTTCTATCATATTATCTCAATTAATTGATGTAAAAAGATATGAAAAAATAATTTGAAGTAATTAATACAAACAAACATGTCATTTTAACTTGGTTTCAACTCACATTTAACCTTCAATTTTGGATGTGCATAAGTAATTATTCAAATTTATATAAAGTCGAATATAGACACATGCATAAACACAAATTGGTCACGTAGGACATCACATATGATGCATGTGTCTAGTAATTCAACTTTATGCAAGTTTAAGGACCTACTTGTGCACATCTCAAGTTGAAAGGTATACATAGATGAAAGTTGAAACAAAGGCAAAGGACACATTTATGTATTAAGATAAATCATGGAGAATTTTTTTTTTATCTTTTCTTGATTGTCAAAAATATCAAGTAAAAATGAAAATTGACTTGAAATTTCATTAATTCCTAATTTGATTAACTTAAATTAATTCCTTTTCTTGTAAAATATTTAAATTAATTCTTGAAAACTTAAATTTCATCAACTTTTACTAATTCTAGAGGAATCCAATATCCCTATAACAACAAAATGGGAGGCTTAACATATTCAACTCACACTAAAATGGCATCTGAATATGGGCCAAAAAAATTGGACAAAAGTTGTGGCCTATGAAAGAAACCAATGACAGCTTCAAAGGGCTCAGAAAATTTTAAATATGGCCAAGTTAACACAATTGACCATATCTATAGTCAACGAACAACATAAATTTCAATAATTTAAAGTTCAATTATATAAAAATCAATATTTTATCTAGTTATTAAAATTTTTAATTTTAAATCTATTGAGATATATAATTAATTTTTGATACATTTATTGAAGATACATTTTTTCCTTTATAAAGATACATAATTCGCTCCTGATATATTTTTTTTAATTTTGAGTATGTCAAGATACATAATACATTTAAAGAAGATATATTTTTTCTTTGTAAAAATACATAATCAACTTTCAATATATTTTTTTCAATTTTTAATCTGTCGAGATATATAATTAGCTTCTGATATATCCAACAAAGATACATAATTAATTAAGATTTTTATAATTACTCCATAAATATAAAAATTTATATAAAAATAATAAATTAAGATATATGTTTATATTATGTTCCAATCTTCACGGCCCAAATACAAAAAATAAAAAATGAAATAGTAAAAGGCCAACATTATTAACCAAGAAGTTGAAAAAAAAAAGTTGTTTTATATCACCAATGCCATACCTGTTCAATGATGATTCAAAAGACTAGGTGACCCCTGACCAGTACTTGGAATATACCCATACCCATACATATACCACAAAGTCAAAAAAATACTGTAATTTAATTCTAAAAATTACATAAATACACAATTTATGTTTTCAATATTATAAAAAATTTTAACTTTTTAAGCACGTCACAAAAATTTCAATATATACACAAAATGTTATGTATATGTCGACTATATTATGTATATTAATAGAGAAAAAGAGTAAAATAATTAAAAAAATAAAAAAAAATGTAATTACTTTCAAAAGGTTGATATTTATGTTATTTATATTTTAATTTAATTTGGATATTAGTGCATCTGTTAAGGGCCCAACACATTTCGACGGCTGCACATGCACATGCAGTAACAGATACTTAGATATAGGGATGGACATGGTATGGTATATACCGAATATCAGATTGAAATTGAAATTTTTTATATCGTGATATGAATGTCATTGTATTTGGTATGGTATTTAGTAAGAATTTTAAATTATTTTGATATTTGATATGATATTTGATATTTATGTAATAAATACCGAAATACAATATATCGCATCGAAATTTTTTAATAACATCTAAAACCCATATATATATATATTATATTTAAGATTATTAAATATATTTATATATCATTCATTAGCCAATTGAACACAAAAGTAGCTTTTATTAAGAAATAATTTTTTTGGGAAGCTTATTATTTAGGAGTACCATGCTTAAGTTTAAATACTGTTGTTCAGAGTTTGTATTTCGGACTATTCAATCGTGATTGAAATATTATTTTTGTGTAATTGATTAACAAAGATAGTTGTTAGCCTAACATGATTAAGACGTTTTTTAAATGTAAAGTTATAGTTTTTTTATATGAATATATGTAATTAGAAATCAAATAAAGTATGGTTACCGAATTACCATACGTAAAATACCGAAATCGAATTTAAAAATATCGAACCATACCGAACTAATTTGGTATGGTAATGATATTGTTCTATTAGATACCAAAAACCGAAGTTACCATACCAAAATTTAAAATACCGTACCGTACCGTACCATATCATGCCCACCCCTACTTAGACAGTAGACAACAGCCTAAATATTAATTTTTTGACAAACTAAACTTCAATAAAATAGGAAGTTGATACACTAAAATTCGCGTCGTGCTTGACGTTTGAAGAAGAATTGAATCATAAAATTACTTATACGTAATCTTAACTTATATTTCTCTCAAAAATAATTAAGTAGATTTCATCGTTTGAACTCATGACTTTCTCACATGTTAACAAATTTAATAATTTATCAATTACTCCGAACCAACTCCTCTTTTGTAATAATACATAAATCTGAAATTCAATTATATCAACTTGAACTTCATATATTAAAAACCGGACTTCAGTTATATGAACTTCAAACACAATATGTATTAAACTTATTTCAAAGTATAGATACATAACTTTTTAAAATTAGATACAACGTTAAATAGCTATGTTCAAATAATTTTTTTAACCAATTTATGGGGTAGGGCAAAATAGAGGTCCAAAAGATGGAACGTAATAAGACAAACCGGATCTACACTACACTTGACATCCAACTTGACTTTTCCTTTTTCTTGGGGTTCCACAAAATTACATTTATTGATTAAATTGATAATCTAATAAAGTGAAATTAATATTATATTTTTATTTATTATTGTATAGTGGCTTTAGATTTAAATACATATCTTGTTGTCTATTTAATTTTGTAGTTGTTATTTTAGTATTTATAATTTATGCAGAGTGTATAATAAATGAAAATAATAGAAATAAAAAGAATTCATTAGGAGAATATTTTCTTATCGATTAGATAGAAAATCGAATCGATAAAGATCAAAAATCAATTAATTAAAAATTGATAATAAATATTTTATTGGTTTGATTATCGGTTTAACATTTTTACAAATTGAAAATCGATAAATCGAATTGATAATATACAAAATCGAACCAAATCAACCGATACACACTCCTAAACTCAAGTAAAATTTCAGTAAATTATGAGTAAATTGTAATAAAAAAACTATTGCAAGTTATTGTTTATATTCTCATTCATATATCTTTTTAGCTGTTAATTAAGTTCATGTCCAAACAATATTGGAAAGAGCTTCAGCTTCTTTTATATCCAAATATAAACATGAGACTACTTCTTTCTTGATTATATAATTTTTGATTTCTAGTTTTGGGTATGAGGTGCTTTCCCAAATGGATCATAGGTAAATCTGAATTAGTCGGAGTTTAATGTGACTAATTTAAATTTGGATCAAATTCTTGCACTCACCTGAATCCTTACTATATTTTCAAAATAAGATTTTCTACGTAAATTTAAATTAGTTAAATCAGAGGTTGACAAAAAAAAAATAAAGATCATGCAAGTTCTTTCATGTACTTAGTCCAGCTAACTAAAACAAACCAAAGGACATGTTTGAAATAGTTGAACAATATTAAGGTCTCTTATTGAATAAACATCAAAGAAGCACAATCATCAATTAAAGACTTATTATTCTTAGGTTGTCCAACTAATTTAAAATATATTATTAGTAAACTTAGCTGTTACATTATTATGAAAAAACAAGTAAACATTAGTACTAATATTCTAGTGAATTCTGAGATTTGTTGAAGTAAGTAATCAAACAAAAACAAGTCTATCACATGGGATGTGCTGGCATTAGCTAAGTCTTTCCTTTCACATCCTTTGTATTTTGTTAATAAAAAAATTTCATATTTCCTTTTTTGTTCCAATTAAATGCATACACCTCCCTTTTCTATCTTTCTCTCTCACACCACAAATATATATTTTTTTGTTTAAAAAAAAACAAAAATCATGTCTTTTTCTTTAATTTCTCTATCGTAAAACATTAACACATATCTTTGTCTGTTTTTATAATTTATGATGGTCGTATCAATTCACGGCCTACTTCAATTAATTTGATAAGTATGTTATATTTTGAATAGATAAAAATAAATCACTTAATATTTTGTTTCTGTCGAATTTTGAATTTGATATTTCACGACTAATTTTTACCTTATTTTATTGATCATCAAGTTATACAGTTGGATGTCATATTCATGTCTTTGCTTTCTCACTGTCCGGTAAAAAAAATTCACATACTATATATAATTTTAAAATTTAAAGTTTATAGGTTTAATATTGCCATTAAACTCATGGACCAGTTTCTTAAAACTTATCAACATGAGTTGTATTGTAATGGTGGGATTGCTTATCATTAATTGGAGTTCTCGGGTTTGAGCCCTGGAGAAAATTCTGTTGGGAGTGCTATCCTCATAATGATCCTGAAACACGCAATCGAAATTAGTCGAGGCTGCAATGCGGATATCGAACATCGGATGGAAAACTAAAAAAAAAAAGTTTCTTAAACTTATCATAATATTCCATTTAGATACTCAAAGTATGTCTTGTTTCAATTGAACAATTCAACTCCTAATAAAGTATTTCAAATAGATATTTTTAATTTAAATAAATATCCTAAAGTTTTATGAGCTTATTATATCTTAAGCCTTAAGTTACTGAATTCGAAATTCTAATATTTATACATAGTAGATTTTTTAATATATGATCTAAGTTAGGGCTATTGTGTTGGATTGAATCGCGTAACTAATACTATGGATCACCCTGCCACACATATCTCTCTTTTTTCCTTGTCTTTCTGTCCACATTGAATTGAATACATAGTAAACTTTCTAATTTATGATTTAAGTTAAAGTTACTGTGTTTAGGCGAACCGCGTAAATAATATCATGCATCTACCCTGCCATGTATGTCTGTCTATATTTTTTCATAATCTTTCTGTCCACATTATATTGAATACATAATAAAATTTTAATATATGATCTACGTTAGAGTAACTGTGCTCGATCGAACCGAGTAAATTCTAATATTTATATATAGTAGATTTTTTAATATATGATTTAGGTTAGAGTTACTGTGTTCGATCAAACCGTGTATATAATAAAGTGCATTCATACCGTTATATATCTATTGTCTTTTTTTTCCATAATTTTTCTATCCACATTATATTGAATACATAATAAATTTTTAATATATGATCTAAGTGTTCGATCAAACCACATAAATTCTAATATTTATACATAATAATTTTTTCAATATATGATTTAAATTAAAATTATTGTGTTCGATCGAATTGCGTAAACAATAGTATCCAATCCACCCTGCCACACATCTTTTTTTTTCCGTAGTCTTTCTGTCCACATTGTATTGAATAAATACGCAACTGTTATATGTGCACATGACACCCAATCACACAACATGGCCTCCCTAATCAACCCCATTTGACAGCTTTTTTATCTACATATAGCCATATAAAAAAATTAAATAAATATAAGGCAAGAATCCCATGTGGGAACTCCAACCAAGTTAAAAAAACTTTTGATTGAAATTTTTTGTAATAGCCAATGAATATGTCTGTCCCAATTTCTCCTAAAGATGATGACCAAATGGAACCTGGTTTACTTCTTGAAGAAAGTTGGTTTTTTGGGAATTTGCTTGACAGAAAATCAAGAATGTTGAGATGTTATTCTGATCCCTGTCCTTCTTATAAGAATAGTACTAGTAATCAAGATTTTTCATCTGGAAAATCTATAGAGGAAACATTTTCTTCATTACAAAAACTCCCACAAAGTGAAAAAATGAATCTTGATTCAAGAAAAAGTAAACCAAGACTACAAAGAGCATCATCAGAAGCATCATCAGATAGGTGTAATTTGCAAAGGGCACCTTCTTTGCCTGTTTTTGTAGACTATAAAGAAGAACCCCATGATGAAGAAAGTGATTTTTCTATGGGAAAATTGATTAGGCAAGCATCTATAACATCAATAACAACAGCAGCAACAACAAAGAGCAAAGTTTTTCAAGAAAGTGAACAAGTTCATGATGAGGAAAGTGAGTTTTCTATGGGAAAGTTGATTAGGCAAGCATCTATAAACAAAGTTAAAGTTTCACCTCAGATGAATACTTCACAATTATTGTTACCAAAAGTGTCACAGGGTAGTAATCTACAGAGGGCACCTTCTTTGCCAGTTTTTGCAAAAGGGCAAGTAATTCACGATGAGGAAAATGAGTTTTCTGTGGGAAAGTTGATTAGGCAAGCTTCTTTAAACTATGCAAAAGTTCTGCCTCCTAAACATACTTCAAAGGTACTTTCATATTTTACTTAGTTATAGTTTTAAAGCTATTAGAGAGAGCGCACTTTTATTTTACTTAGTTATATCTTGATGTTGAACTTGAATTTGAATATACATGTGAAAAAAGACACTAAATTCCACTAAACTCCATAACCATAATCTCAAAAGTACACTCATTAGTACTAGAAACGTCAGATTAAACTCGTAAAGTTCTCATTTTGAATCCCCTCTGATTTATGTTTCATGATATGTTATCAATTGAACCACTTTAATTTGTTGTTATGTAGCATGATCTCAACAGTACCCTCATTAGTACTATGAAAGTCAAAGATCAAATGCATCAAGTTCACATTCTGAATCCACCTTTAATTTTTGTTTTGTGATATGTCATCAATTGGTCCACTTTAATTTTTTGTTATGTAGCAGGGTCTCAAAAGTACATTAATTACTACTAGGAACTTCAAAGATTAAACTCATGAAATTCACATTCTGAATCCGCTTTGGCTTATGTTTCGTGATATGTCATCAATTGAACCACTTTAATTTTGTTGTTATGTAGTACATTCATTGGTACTTGAAACGTCAACGATTAAACTAACTTCTCATGCTGATTCTGCCTCTAGTTTTTGTTACGTGATATGACATCAATTGAACCACTTTAATTTGTAGTATTATGGAGCATGATCCCAAAAGTACATCTCATTGGTACTATAAACGTCAACGATTAAACTCACGAACTTCACATTCTGATTCTGCCTCTGATTTTTGTTTCGTGATATGTCATTAATTGATCCACTTTAATTTGTTGCTATGTCGTAGGGTCTCAAAAGTACGTTAATTACGGTTAGGAACTTCAAAGATTAAACTCATGAAGTTCACATTCTAAATCTGCGCTTTAATTTTTATTTCGTGATATGTCACCAATTGAACCACTTTAACTTGTTGTCATGTAGCAGGGTCTCACAAGAAGTCCAAGCATATCTAGCATCACAAAGCACCATTCAAGGAGAAAACAATATCAAGAAAGCAGGACTAGAATTAGTTCAAATGATTTACAAGTTGAAGATTTGCAAAGTTTCAAGAACTTAGACTTGAACAATGAAAAGGTGTCAAGCCCAGATTTTGCAAACACAACACCAGGATTGAAGGACAAGAACAAGAACAAACCAATAATTGGCTTATCAGAATTAGACAAGATAAGAAGACCAGAAGATCACATGAAAGAACAAATCAAATATTGGGCTAGAGCTGTGGCATCTAATGTTCGTTAAGAAGTGACTATTTTTGCAAGTTTTACTTTAGGATATAAAAGCTGATCATTTTGCTATCTGATTATAACAGAAACATCTTATGTTTCTGCATCTTATAAGACTAAATTTATTGTTAATTACAAGACTTTGTTGCATAAACAAAGTATTCATTGTGGGAATAATTTTGTAAAAAGATTTGATCATTGTTGCAATATTTTTATGATGTAGTAGCATGTCAATGTTAGATATAACATGTTATTTTATCTGATTATACCTAATTTACCTGCTTAGACTATGATAGCATTTCTGGATTTATTATTGAATTTTCAAAAGGTCAATTTCAGTGCATTTTGTAAAATATAAGGCGCTAAAGGTTACTTGTTAAAATGTGCCAAGATCAACATCAGCAACAACATACCCAGTGTGGTTTGGTAGAGAGGTTATTTTCGATAGAACCTCGGAATAAGAAAAACTAACAGAAATATAAGAACTTGCTTAAACGATCACTGAACAACTGTAGTAGTGACAACATGTAAAAAATTTCTATTAGATCCAATAAATGACTTGTAAAATCTCTTTATATGCTAAACAAATGTAGGAAAGGTACCAAATTTTATTTTTGTGTCCAATACGTGGCTTTGTTTTAGATCCGTCCAAACATGTAATAGTGATAACATGTAAAATATATTGAAGCACTAAGATTCTTTTAACAAATTTGTACTTACTACGAATATTTTTAAGGCAGAATATATCGCAGACACCTTAAATATGTATCATCTTTCACTTAAACACCTCAAGTAGTCATAAAGTGTGTTATTTTGGCACCTTTTGCTGAAGCAGTAAAGATAGTGTATTACACTCGCTTTTAAGCACGTTTGAGGGGTATTTTCATAATTTTACATCTTTAAATTTTTTTAAAATTAATGAAAATCTCACATTGTCTTCTACACAACTTCTTTTAAGCTTAACCTCCATTAATGGAGGTGAAATCAACACTCAAAAATAAACTTCACTCCATTAACATGCCTACAATAATAATACACACCATGAACGCCAAATAATACCCCTTCCATTAATCAACGAAACACACCCAATTATAAGAAATTCAAGGGGAAAAATACGGAAAATTTATAGTCAAAATTTTCAGAAGATAATGAATATATAATCATGATTGGAACTGAAAATTTCCAAAAGTACTGAAAATTGGAACTGAAATAGTGAAATCTTGAATAATTTTCTTCCGCTATTTTATTTTCTTCAGTGTGTAGCTTTGTGTATGCATATTCAGATGAAATGGAAACTGTGGGTGCGTTTTCTATGGCGAAGTGGGTGTCTCGATTTGGGGGTGGGGTTGAGGAAAATGACTGGGGCGAGGGGGGGGGGGGGGGCGGAACAAAAAAGGTAGTTGGGGGGTGGGGTGGGGTAGGGGAGGGTGAGAGGGGGAAATTAAATTTTATAATTTTTTATAATTATTTAAGTTAAAAAAATTGTCAAGTGTCACTATTTGGTTGGTATTTTTTTTGTTTTAATTAAAATTAGTTATTTAAAAATTAATTTGAAGAAAAATGACAAATGTCATAATATTATTGGTCACTTTACACGTCATCGGCGCGTGTAATACACGCACACGATATATTTATATTTTTGCTGATTTAGCAAAAGGTGTCAAAATGATATATTTTATAGCTACTTGAGGTACCAAAAGTGAACGACGTCTACTTGAGGTGCCTAAGTGAAAGATAATACGTATTTAAGAGGTCTACCGATAAATTTTGCCTATTTTTAAACAAGATATAAGAAAACAAAACAAAAAAAGAACTCTGCTAGCAAAGACATATTAATCTTTACATTCAATGACAGCAGGAAACCACCAAAGGAATAAAAGAAGAAAATGAGAATAAATAAGAAGAAATTAAAAAGGAAGAGATACTGTTAAATTCAGTCAAAAAGTTTCATATGATTAATTGCTTTTATCTTTTTCAATAGTTGGAAATGTAAGATTCATGATCCAAAAAAGTTTTCATATTAATCCAAAAAGAAAAGGCAAATAATTCATAGGAGAAAACAGAAATCATGTGTTTTCATGAGTTACTTTTTATTTTTAGGTGAAAATGTAGAAAAGTTGTGGATATCTGTTTTGGCTTTTGCTCATTTTTGTTGCAAAGTAGATGTAATTATTGTTTTTATTATAGGCCACGTAGACGTTGAATCAAGTTGAAAGTAAAAGTTGTTAAATTTGACAGAATGCTCTCAAAATCAATTCATTTGAGTGATATTCTCTTGAAATTAATTTATTTGAGTGAGTTGTAGGAGATGTTATCATTTAAAAATCAACGTTTCAAATTCGCTATCGTAGTTTGTTTTGCCATTTGATACACAGATCAATAAATATTGACAGAAGTAAACTATTAAGTTTTCAAAGTCATCAAAAACAACAATTTCACATAAATCATGCCAAAATGTATCGGGAACCATGTCAATCGTTCGCACGCCTCAGAAATACCACAAAGCAACAACGAGGATGCATAAAATGATCAAATCACATAAAAATAAATATTTTACAAAAATCACCAAAAAAATCAGATCATTACATTTAATTTGTAACTCTCACCTTTTTTTTTTTTTTTTTTTTTCATTTTTATGCATTAATCTTTATTAATCAATGGCATCTTAATTCTACACTTTCACTAGAAGAGGTGTTTGCTATAACTTGAGATTATTTCTCACACAATATCTGTTTTACTTGATTAAATCATTTCACGTTTTTGGATATTGGGATATTTGTTTGGCATATAGATAAATTTTACTGGTTAGATATTGGGCGGGGTATGATGTATTTTGTTTTAATTAGGTTGAGTTCATTAATTTCTGTTTTTCTAACATAAAAATCAGGTGTCATGTCATTTAAAAAATGATCAAATATATCAATTTTTGAGTCAAAGTGACCTTTTAAGTGAAATAACAAAACATAACAAAAAGACCAACTTTACAATCCAATAAATAGTTATATATTGGTTAAGGCCACAACATTATTAGCAAATGATATCCAAAAAATTGTGCCCATTTTGCCTTTTCAGGACAATTATTTAGTAAATGGTCATTCATTTATTTCTCTTGCATCTTTTTAGATTACAGTCTGAAAATACACTTGAGCAAACTAAAAATGTTACGAGAAAAAGTTAAGACGATATCTATTATTTTGTCAATTCTAAGGGCTATATTTACAAAACTTCTAACAAAATTCAAATTCCACCTACTAAAAAGAGGACATTTGCATAAGTGAGCCAATGACATTTGCTAATGAAGAAGGCCCAATTATTTTGAAAAGTTAATGGCCCATGCTGAATTTATCTATTTTTCCCCTTTTGTTCCCTGTTAAAGTAAGTCCAATGGATTAAATTTGTCTGCAAAATACAAATTTCATCCAACTTGTGAGAATTTTTGGAGAAAATAGAAGATGAATTGTTATTGGGTCTTTGGCATGGTTTTGGCTATGACTATATGTTTCTGACTGTAAATTGTAATAACTAATAAGGTTCAACAAAGAAATTCACCAACAAGAATTTCGATAGAGTGTTAAATACTTGTTCATTCTTAATTACAGATTTCCGTTTCGAGCCTTGGTATGGAATCGTCTTTGTTAGACAACGCTTTACCCTCTCAATATGGGACTTTCCCGCACCGAACCTGGATTTAGTCAAACCCAATATGAAAATCAGACACCCAATAAAAAATCAAAAATGAAAATAAAGAATTAGGTTTTGATGCACATCTTGCAATAGACCAAAATTAATAGCAAAAGTAAAATGGATTTTAAAATAAATTCTGAAATGTCTGTCCACATTGCTTCATAGGCATACATTGAAGGAACTACAAAAAGTCTTGTTTCATTGAAATTAGCTGATTTAACTCTATCCTTCGTCATTACATCTGTTATCCTGTTTTGATCTCTATAGCAATGCATCAGCATCGGACCTCCTAGCCTTCTTAGCCTTGACATGTATTCATATAGGTGTCCATATTCTTTGAGAGTAAAAAAGAAAAAAGTTTATACCTACCCATTAGTTCTTTTAAAGTTACTAAGCATGTTGCCGAACGTGAGGTATAGTAGTATCGATCGTTTGATCATAAGGATTTCTATTTTTGTTTTAAAATTTTAAAAATGATGTTTCATCATAAGAATTTCAAATGTAACCTTGGAGTTATATTTGAAATTTTTTCCCTTTTTTCATTCCTACATCTTCCACAAAAATTCAAAATCTACTTCAGTTGATATACCAACATGGGTTGTGGTGTAATGGTGGAACTACACCATCTTTAATTAGAAGTTTCGGGTTCTAGCCACACTACTAAAAAAAAAAAAGGAAAATCGATCACAAAAATCGACCACAAATCGTCGATTTTCTCCATTTCCGACCACAAAATCGACCAAAATTTGTGGTCCGAAAAGTAGCGGTAGCTTTTTAAAAACCGACCACCGGTGGTCGGTTATTTAATAAATTAATTAATTATTTTATTTAAAATCGACCATATGTGGTCGGTTTTTATTAAAATTGATAAATTAATTTTATAAAAAAAACGACCACTTGTGGTCGGTTTTCTGCAAAAAAATATATTGAAAAAACGACCACTTGTGGTTGGTTTTTCTGGGAATTTAAAAATAAAAATAAAAATAAAAACCCAAATACAGCATGCAACAACAACAATTTACAGCACTAACCAAAATGAAAATACAACAACAACAACAAAAAATCAAATGGAAATTTTAAAAAGTGTACAACACATACAAAATGTCCAATAAAGATGAGTACGAAAAAACTACAACAATAGTTTCAAACAACAAAATGTCTAAATTTAAAGTACAAGACATACAAAAATAAAAAAACTAACAGTCATCATCATCGAATTCGTCCTCGTCTTCCATATCATTATCCATGATGAAATCATCCAGGGGCCTAGACCTTTTGCAGCCCGAACTGCATTACCAGGACACGGAGGAATAACCCCCGCAGTCTGAATGAAAGAACTGAACTACTGCTGCAGCATCCTGATTTGTGATGTTGTTGCCTCCTCCTTCTTCTTTTGCCTCGCATTCTGTTCAGCATATCTCTCTCTGTTCAGCAAGCTCTTCAGTGAGTTGAGAAACCATATTTTGTAGTATTATAAAGGTTTCTGTATTAACCAAAGAGCTAGAGTATGCAGGGTCGGACGAACACCTAATATTATCGCAAAAAAATTCTGTGTGGCATCCGTAGAAATGACCTCTATTTGCAGGACCCGAAGTTTTTGTCCATAACTCATTTCGTATATGTTGGGGTATTGGGTCATCCTGACTTTCAGGAGGCTGACTACTACGATACTCACCAACAAGACGCCTAAATCTGTCTTATATTCAAGGTAAAGTTAATTTTAACAGTCAAAAAATACTAAAGTAGTTATAATTGAGTAATATCAACTTTGAGAAAAAGATTTATAAATTCAAAATTTGTTTCTTACGTGGACAACTTTTGCACGAGGTTCAACCCAGACATCTTCATCAGACGGGTTCTTTTTCTTTCGCAGATGAGTCTCCTCGAAAAGCTCATCAGTTAGTAGTTCCCTACCCTTTTTTTTCTTGCATATGAAAAAATTATCAATGTTCAAATAATAAAAAAGATTTAAATAGAAACAAAGAATTAAAACTGTAAAAGTTACATATCAATTTTTCCTTCACAGCAAGAGTACTTCTGCAGGTAGGGAGCCACCCTTGGATGATGCCCGGACTCTCTTTTCTTTTTGCCTCAACAATTGATATTCTGAGCTATTCCAGTGGCGCTGATATAGTGGCTATATGTGTTCAGGTATCCACTTAGGTTTTACCGATTTCTTTCGGGCATAATCCAAGATATCGTTAAATCTGGCTCTACATCTTTTGAAAAAGTTCTTCTTTATAAGAAATTGATTTGCATCATCCCACCAATAAAATTTCTACAACCAAAATATAATATTCAATCTTGCGTTCTAACAAATTGTTAATAAGTAGTCGATAAGTTAAATCCTTACCTTAAATTCTTCAAACATTCTCTTTGTGTCAAGTTTTGGAACCCTTTGCTAGCTGGTCCAGTAGTCATTGAAGTGCCGGCTAATGCATATTCGCGCCATTTGTCCAACTCCACCATCTGGCGTAAACCTATAACACAAGATCAAACAGTAATTTCATCAAGAACAATAAAATAGTAATGGAAAAATGAGTAACGTTATTATATTTAGAAATCTTACCCTCTCGCAACTGGAACAATATAAATCCTCCCAGAATCATCTCTGTCTCCGGGCTGCCTAGTAAGTGATGATGGATGCACGGGCGTAGGCGGATCTGAAGCACCAGATGGAGCGCCTTCAAGCTGAAGATCCGACAACCCAATAGATCCAGCAGAATCACTGTACGATGTTGTGTGACTGTTGTAGGAGGATATCGATGATGGTAGATGTCTGGAGTGGCCAACGGCCATTCGATAGTACTGTGCTGACGGTGTCACGGTCATATGAGAAGAATAGGTTGGTATAGACCCATGTAGTGGCCCCACATGCGTAGGAGTTGGTATCAAATCCTCCGACGACCTAGAATATGAGGGTCATGCTGACCCATCAGCATACCAACCCTCAGATATGTGAATATCTGTCAGTCGTCTATAAGCAAGAGGTTAATTTTTCTTTTTTGGTTTCGTAGTATCAACCTTTCCCTTACCTCTGTCATCTTTACCTGACATCTAAATTATGTTAAGTTAACAAGTAGTTAGCTCCTACAACATGAAAACATATATAAGAAAACATTCCAAGTAAGTAATTTCAAGTTAGTAATTCACATTTCAAATCGCTCCAACAATACGAGATATAGGCAAGAATATTTTTATTACTATATAAATCATGGAAAAGTGAAAACAACAAACTTAAACAGTATATTACATATCAATCTTAAACGAGAAACATAAAGGTAAATATATAGTACAAAGCATAAAGACATCAATACATAATAAATACAGCCTACACAACTAAACCTCCTCTTCTGAAGACTATCCACTAAACCATTCACCCTCTTCAGAGGTTTCCTCATCTCCTACCCACTCAGCCTCTTCTTCGGCAATATTAACTTCTTCAAATATATTTTTTGGGTGATTCAAACAGTCCACTAATTCAATGTCCACTAGCTGGTGATCAATCTACATTTTATTTTGATACGCAGTCCCCAGCATATTCTCAACTTTCACCCGGCCTATAGGCTTTGTTTTGATTACAACCCACCAACCAGACTTGTCATTGTGCCGCGGATAAGGAGCATAATACATTTGTTTAGCATTTTGCGCTAGAACAAATGGATCGTAAATAGGATACGACCTATTGTGCTTCACTTCAATGATGTTATGCTCCTTATGTACTCTTGTGTCTGCTGTGCTTGCTTTGCTTGGATCAAACCACTTACATCGAAAGACGATAATTTTTTTATTGAGAAATCAGTATACTCCAGTTCTAAGATCTCGTGTATGATGCCAAAGTAATCAATATCATCATCACCCTTAACCCAAACACCACTATTGTTTGTTTTCCTTGACCTAAAGTATTGTTCGATGGAAAAATTAAACCCATTTACTTTGTATTGGGACATTGCACTAGCTTAGACCGGACCCAAAGAAATATCTCTCAAGAGATTATCGTATGCAGCATCATTTGGTGAATGGTGTACCTAAAAATATCATACATATATATATTTTAGTTGAGGAATGTGTAAATATTTAAACTTTGTAGAAACATTAATACACTGACGAACCTCATTTTTAAATCATATTGCAAAGGATGCATACACTTGATTTTCGTAGAATTGAGTCTTAAATGAACTGAACATCCAACATGGGAAACACAATTAGTTTGTCTAAGGGAATGAGTAAACAAATAAGATATGTTAAAATTTGAATCTCCTTACTTCAAAAAGGGCTCAATTTTCGGGTAATTCAGCAAGACATACAAGTTGCTGATTTGTGCTCCGTGGGATTGAGCCGGCGCGGTATGATTTTTTTAGCCTTACAACAAAATTGATTGAAAATTGATATCAGTTGCAAATGAGGCTCATTCACATCGTCCTAATGACTATTCCGACGGTTTCTTGAACAAGCAACTTCATCACGAAAGTAGTATGTAAAAAATTGAGAAGTTTCTCTTGCAAGATATGCCTCAACTATAGAGTCTTCCACCTTGTGTTTGTTTTTGGTACCTCTTTTCAATTTTTCAATTGCCCTATACAATAATGTCAAGCTTAGATGTTTAGTATATTTTAAAAAATAAGTATGCATTTAAAAATGTTGCAAATGCTTACCGTTCAGATGGATACATCTACCTAATTTGAATTGAACCGCCTAGCCGATCTTCGTGCACAAGGTGAATAAGAAGAGGTTCCATCACGTCGAAGAACGTTGGCAAAAAAATCTTCTCCAGCTTGTTGGTGATAACAATAATATTACTTTCCATTCACGCCAGATTTTCTTTTTTTAATGTGGTCGCACATAAGTCTTTGAAAAACAAACTGATCTCTGTTATTGGTTTCCATGTGTTTTCAGGTAAACCAATCAAAGCAATTAGAAGTAACTGTTACACGAGAACATATCAATCATGGATTTTTATTCCATGCAAGATTTCTTGTGTCATATCAATCCTATTTCCCAAATTTGAGGCATAATCATCGAGCATCTTCAAACTTTGAATCCACTCACATATTTTTCACTTTTAGTCCAACTTGAATGTGAAACTAGTCTTGGGCTTAAAAACATTGCCCTTGTGCCCCTGCTGTAAGTGTAATTTTTTGCAATTGTAATATTCTGGTAAGTAAAGTATAGCCTTAGGATTATCCTTTGTTTTGCCGGTGATATCCATAACTGTGTTGAGCAATTTGTCAAAGTAGTTCTTCTCAGTATGCATGGCATCAACATTATTTCTAAGTAAATTATCTGGATAATATTCTAACTCCCAAAATATACTTTGCTTAGTCCAGTTATACGAAACGCCATATCCATCAAGCCTATACAATCGTTCCTCGCTGGCTTTAGGTAAATCCTTAAAATTTTTCCAGATGTCATGACCAGATAACATTGGAGGTGGATCATCACGTTCCCTTTTATTCCTTTTGAAGCCATTCTTGAGTCTCCATTCTTGAGTCTCCTAAATTCATGATCAGGAGGCAAGAAATAATGATGACAATCAAACCATGAATTTTTCCTGTCATGTCTCAATGTGAAAGATTTTATTTTTTTCATGCAGTATTGACAAGCCAGCTTTCCAGTGGTCCACCCTGACAACATTCCATAAGCAGGAAAATCATTAACAGTCCACATTAGATATGTACGCAGATTGAAATTCTGTTTAAGAGAGATGTCCCAAGTTTCAACCCCCTCATGCCATAAAATTTGAAGTTCATCTATCAAAGGTTACAAGTACACATCTCTTCCATTTTTTGAATTACGCGGGCCAGGAATAACACAATTCAAAAATATATAGGGACTAGTCATCAATATTTTAGGAGAAAGATTATAAGGAGTGACAAATACAGGCCAACATGAATATGGCGCACCATCAACTCAAAAAGGAGAGAACTCATCCGCACATAATCCCAATCGTATGTTTCGTGGCTCAGCTGTAGAATCTGAATAAGTTGCATTAAAATGCTTCCAAGTCTCTCTATAAGATGGTTGACACATAACATCAGAGGGCCTTCTATTTTCACTATGACATCTCATATGAAGAGTTGAGCTGTTGGAAACATACAACCTCTTCAACCTTGGTATAAGAGGTAAACAATGCATTGCCTTAATACCAAGTTGCTTCCCAGTAGAACCACACTTATATCTAGGGTGGTGACAAAACTTACAGAACTCTAGGTTAGCATCTCCCTTAAAGTATAACATGCAACCATTTTTACAACAATCAATTCTAATCGAGGAGAGACCTGACTTTGACACCAATCTTTTTGCCTTATAGAAAGAATTAGGAACCTCCGAGACGGGGTCAACTAACTCTTTAATAAAGTCTATAATTGAGTCCATTCCTCCTTCCACAATATTCAAGTCAGCTTTAATACTTAATAATCTAACAGCAACAGACAAACAAAAGTGTGAATACCCGTAAAAAAAAGGATGCTAGCAGCATGCAATTCTTTGTAGAAACTGGCCGCTTCTCTATTAGGAATATCTTCAATATTTTTCCTAATGCATCGTGCACCATTTCTATCATCCTAGTATCTTGATTTTCATTATGCCCTGCAGACCTACTACTTTCTCCAACAACAAAGTTATTTTGCGCAACATCACCATGAATACCACACAATCTTAAAAAGTCCTCGTGAAACTCCTTTCTATAAAGATGTTCCTTTACTTCTTCTTCACTTAGAAGATTTATACCATCACATCTAACACAAGGACTCCGAATAACCCTAAAACGTGTCCAAACATCAAGTGTCTTAGCATGTTCAACAAATCTTTTGACACCTTCAACAAATTCCTGCCTAATACTCATTCTATTTTCTTTGTTCCGGTGAAATATCCAGCTATAATTAGGTTCCATCTACGCAATCAATAAGATTCAACGAAGTAGATCAAAGAATTTTCAATCAACTAAGTCACCTACTGTAACACCCCGTATTCAAGTACGTGTATTGGCGTATTCAAGTACGTGTATTGGTCTTATTTATATGAAATTAATTTTATTTTATTTTATTTATACCGAAATTTGCCCGTCGATGGTTCCATACGAAGGTTATTGAATAAGCTTTTCAACGATATAAAGATTTCCAAAAATGGATAGGTTTCGGATATAATCGAGCACGTTCGAAACTATAAAACGGTGGCCGGGATATTGGGAATAGTAAATGTGCAGGAAAATTTCCTGCACACAAACTACTGAGGCCAGTCAATTTTTTGGGTCAAATTTAAACGATCATAACTCCCTTAATATATGGGAGAGCTGCGACCTATAAAAAGAAAGATCTTTGAGTCTTCTTTCCAATGCAATTGGTTTCATCCAAATCCAACGTCTGAGTAAGGAGTTATACTCATTTTACTTCAGCCTCTCAAAACAGATTTTTAGGGTCAACTTCAAATGATCATAACTCCTTGTACAGGACGAACTGGGTGGCCTACTTTATATGAAATGAAAGCCCTTTGAATTATCTTTCCAAAGATATCAATTTCACTCAAATCCGATATCGGAGCAAAGAGTTATGGTTGATTTACTTTAGCTTATCAAAACAGTCCACCAAAGGACAGATTTGACATTATTTAAATTTTAAAGGCACTTTGGTCATTTCCTATGATATTATGGACGGGAATATGTGTACATATACATGTATATGAGTTCAAAAACTCATTTTCATCATCAATCATTGAGAGAGAACAAATCCTAGCCAAATTTGACCTTTAAATTACTTTTGATTCAATCGTAGAAATTCCAAAGTAATCCGATAACTGCGTTTGTCATCTCGAAAGCTTCGAACGGCACCTATTATTTGTGCAAACAGGATTGCATAATCAAGAGGTGAATTCTAAGGTATGAATATTATTTGCCTTTGTTCTCTTCCATATGTGTATGTGTAATAGAGGATTATATGTATTGGTTGTTATTGAAAGGTGATGGAAATAGTGTTATGGACTATTTTGCATGGTTTGGTTGTATTGAATTGTGAAAGGAGGATATGTTAATTGGGTTATGGAAGGTGGATATGGTAATTGAGTTATGGAAGGTGGATATGGTGATATACTATTGAATTGATGATTATTTATGTCTATGGCTCAATTTGGTTTAATGGATTGGTTGGAAGGATAAATGAATCCAAACTTGATATTGGAGGATGTTGTATGAATATGCATGACATGTAAATGTAATTGGAGTATAAGAAGGTTTAAGTGACACCCTTTATGGTGTAATTAAGGCTTACTACTTAACCACTAGTTTGGTGAATTCAAATAATTGAATTATGACGTTTGGTCGCTAATACTAGATTGCTATATATGTTCATTGTAGATAAGTAATCCGAAAAGACGAGAAGTCCATTTGGGACTAGTATTGAAGGTTGACAGTTAGGTATGTAAAGCATACTCTATACCATATCTTTGGCATGAAAGTGAACAATTGTTCTATTAAGAAAGTTTCCAAAGTTATTCAATAACATGTGATCCATAATGGTTTTGTATGATGTCCTACGTTACCAATGAACTTGTTCCCACCCTACAAGATGTCAAGATATTCCAATACTTACTTGTTTTCCAAATCTTACATGTTTATTGCACTAATGAATGTCAGAAGGTATCCGGTTACTCGAACAAGATCCATGTGCTATTAATGACTCCAAAACGTTTCATTGATATACCAATAAGTTCCTACTTCATTGTTATGGCATTGATGACTCCAAAACACTTTATTGATGTGCCAATGAGTTCTTACTTCATTGTTATTGCATTGATGGTCTATTTATATGTCTCTTATTGATGTATCATTGTTTCAAAGTATCAAAAATGTGGTGGCGACCGAAATAACAATCTCAAAAAT
The DNA here is from genome assembly GCF_002878395.1 of Capsicum annuum. NCBI lineage: Eukaryota > Viridiplantae > Streptophyta > Magnoliopsida > Solanales > Solanaceae > Capsicum > Capsicum annuum. Next base: position 220,411,462 of record NC_061117.1, on the reverse strand, counting down.
TAATTAAACTAAGTGATGGAAGTTCTCTCTTATCGGGTGGTATCCCAGGGGCATAAGCCTATCATGGGTCGATCCCTAGTTATGTGTTTATGGGTGGTATCCCAGGGGCATAAGCCTAGCATAGGTCGATCCCAGTTGATATGTACTGGAGGCAGCCTAATGGTCACAGTACAGTACAGTAATGATTACAAAGATGATAAGAACGAAGGTAAAGTGATTGAATAAATACAATGTAGAGGTTGTCACAAGTTCTAGTAAGTGTGGTCCACTCCTATTATGATTTATTCACTTGTTTCTGATTTCTATTGAGCTCCTATATCATATGTGATTATCTACATCTTTACATACTCAGTACATATTTCGTACTGACGTCCCCCACGGGGGACCTGCATTTCATGCTGCAGGCACAGGTACCTCAGCTCATACACCGCACAAGTAGGAGCCAGGATATCTAGCTGCTTTTGGTGAGCTCCAGTTTGCTTCGGGGCTTTCCGTGTCATATCCAGTCACTTTTGGTATTGTATAGAAGTTAGTTATATGGCGGGGTGTGTCCCGACCTTAGTTAAACTCTGTGTATTGTCTAGAGGCTTTGTAGACCTAATGTACAGTCAAGGTGGTGTTTTGTTAATAGACGTGATGGCTCCAACGGCCAAGTATTGTATATACATATATATGTGTGCTCGAGCTTATACAGGTGATTATTTTCTTTTATATGCGACATGATGCTGTCCGAATTTCGGGTTGTCATAGAGGTATGCATGAGAAATATAAGGTTATGAGATGGTTCTCCCGGACCTCCTCGGTTACGGGTGTCAGTCCACCCCAATAGGATTTGAAGTGTGACACCTACCATAACCACATTCAAAACACAAAATCCCTGTTAAAGTCCCTAAACTTAACCATTTTCAACCAACTAAGTCACCTACCATAACCACATTCAGAACACAAAATCCCCTTCAAAGTCCCTAAACTTAACCATTTTCAACCAACTAAGTCACTAACCAAACTACATTCAAAACAAAAAAAATCCCCTTCAAAGTCCCTAAACTTAACTATTTTCAACCAACTAAGTCTCAAAACAAAACCACATTCCAAAAAAAAAAAAACTTTTAAAGTCCCTAGACTTAACCATTTTTAACCAACGAAGTCACCTACCACAACCACATTCAAAACACAAAATCCTCTTCAAAGTTCCTAAACTTAACCATTTTCAGCCAACTAAGTCACCTACCATAACCATATTCAGAACACAAAATCCCCTTCAAAGTACCTAAACTTAACCATTTTCAACTAATTAAATCACTTACCAAACTACATTCAAAATAAAAGAATCCCTTTTAAAGTCCCTAAACTTAACCATTTTCAACCAACTAAGTCTTAAAACGAAACCACATTCCAAAAAAAAAAAAATTCCTTCAAAGTCCCTAAACTTAACCATTTTCAACCAACGAAGTCTCAAAACAAAACCACATTCCAAAAAAAAACCTTTTAAAGTCCCTAGACTTAACCATTTTCAACCAACGAAGTCACCTACCATAACCACATTCAAAACACAAAATCCCCTTCAAAGTCCTTACACTTAACCGTTTTCAAACAACTAAGTCACCTACCATAACTACATTCAGAACACAAAATCCCCTTCAAAGTCCCTAAACTTAACCATTTTCAACCAACTAAGTCACTTACCAAACTACATTCAAAACAAAAAAATCCCTTTTAAAGTCCCTAAACTTAACCATTTTCAACCAAATAAGTCTCTAAACAAAATCACATTCCAAAAATAAAATCCCCTTCGAAGTCCCTAAACTTAACCATTTTTAACCAACTAAGTCTCAAAACAAAACCACATTCAAAAAAAAAATCCTTTTAAAGTCCCTAAACTTAACCGTTTTCAACCAACTAAGTCACTTACCAAACTGCATTCAAAACAAAAAAATTCCCTTTAAAGTCCCTAGACTTAACCATTTTCAACCAACTAAGTCACCTACCATACAAGAAACAAGCAACAACAACACCAACAACATGTCAACAATAATGCTAGTGAAACACACAAGGCCACACACGGTTTCACTGGACTTCAATATAAACAATAACAAGAAGATAACAACAATGCTAGTGAATTGCACAAGGCCACACACGGCTTCACTAGACTTCAAGATGAAAAACAACAAGACTTCAATATAACAACTTAGAGAAAAGTCAACTTACCTTTGCTTGGCCTAAATTAAAGTGCTAGAGACAAGCCGTCACTGGAAAAATAGCAAAGTAATCCTTCCACTAAATTCGGATTCTGTCAAACGGTAACATCAAATTTCAAGCAACGAATTATGCAAGTAGAATTAAAAAATCTTGTTCATTACACAAAGTAACAAATATATTCTCATCCTTCAATAAAGTAACAAATCTTATAACCAACTTTTTCCTCAATAAGATTGATAGCTTTAATCAATAACATAATGAATGATCAAATAATACTGCTTATATGATATCTAAACTATACAGTTCTTAACATACACCAAATATTAACTTTACTTTTCTTTTCTTAACATATCAACTTACTTTGTTACAACTTTATACGTTTACATTAGAGGGAAGGTGAAAAGCGATTTATTTCACAAAAGTAAACATAATTTTCTTTCAAAAATTTATTTTCAGATAAGTGCTAACTAACTAAACCTAAATTTCTTGAACTATAATTGAATCTTGAACTAACTAAACCTAAATTTTCATTACTTTTTTAACTTTCAACAAACAAAAATTATGTAACGAAACATAATAATTACAACAAGCATGAAAAATATATACTTTAAGCTAATTAAAATTACTACCAAAGAAATTTTCGTTACTATCAAATATGAAAAATATATACATTGAGCTAACTAAAATACATACTTTAGCTAGTATCTAACAAGAAAATAAAAGTTACCGGAGCGGTGGAAGTCGGCGGCAAAGACTTGATCGGATTTGAGGATATGAAGATTTGGGGATCGTGTTTTGCGTTTGGAGATTTGGGTGTTTAATTTCTGTTCTTTTATGTTTTATTAAAAGGCTAAAACCACTGGGTCGGGTTGGTCTATTTAATTTTTATTTTTTTTACTAATTAATGAAAAACGACCACAAGTAGTTGGTTTTCATTAATTAGTAAAAAAAAAAAATTATTACTTAGTTAATCAAAATTATAATTTAGTTAAAAAAATTGATAAATTAATTAATTAATTAATTAAGTTAATTAAAATTTTACAAAAATGATCACAAAGTAAAATATAAGTGTTCGAATTACTTTTATACAAATTATTATCGTAAATCAATCACATGTGTACAATTTTAATAAAATGGTTAAATCATATAATTATTTATGTCATCATTATATTAACTCAATGCGAATATGTACAAATCAGATACTTGGTTATTTTATCAACTCATCAACAGGACTAGTATATTTCCTCAATAATATAATAATATTAATGCATTTTGCGAATTACGATATTATATATATATATATATATATATATAATATCGTAATTAAAAGCTAATTAGCCAAAAAATTATCGTAATTTGTAAATTTTATTGATATATATATATATATAACCCTCGCTCGTAATACAATGTGTTAATCAAATAAATTATCGATTAAATGTGTTACGTTATTTGGCACTGTCGTTCAATGTTTTGTCTCCCCCTCCCCTGCTTCCTCCCCCCTCCCTCTCATATACCTCGTAATACTAGTATTACGTTATTCCAACTTCTAAAGCACACGCGTGTCTACGTTGATCGAAAATATTATATCTACTTCTTCAATAGTTTGATAAATATATTCAGTTATCTAACTTTTGCTTACTACATACGTCAATACACGAGATATACATATATAAACATATATTCAATTGTCTATCAATCAAACTATGTTTTGATATATAGATTCAATTATCTAGCTTTTGATTACTACATACGTCACTACACGAGATATACGTATATAAACATATATTCAATTGTCTATCAGCTTTAAAATACGTACAATAAACATCACATACACGATTTTACTACCCCATAATATATACAACGTATTTCACAAATACTCGAATGAATTATAGATTACATTATCTTATGTCATTAATATACCTTTACTGTATAATATGTATATAGTATATATATATACCTATACATACACACACATATACACACTATCGACTATATACGTACCATATATATCACAGATACGTACACAATTATATCATTATCCAATAAAATAATGAGATGTCTTTCTTATACATACTCAGATAAGTGATTGATTAATTATATTTGATTAGCTTAATAAACTAGGTTTTGACTACATCGTTCATCAATCGATGACTATCATATATAAATAGCCAAAATTACACACACACACACACACATATATATATATATATAAACTTTTGAATTCGTACTATATATATCAAATCCACAAGTACATTACTTTATAATAGAACACTTTCATTATATTCTGATGAATTATATGTTATATCTTACATTATTATTATGCCTGTAAATAGTTACTCTAAAACATCGCCTTTCAAATACGTGTTATAAAGATCAGTTTTCATCTTTCAATTACGTCTACGACAGATTTGAATGATCTATCCCAACGGTATCGATCATATATATATATATATATATATATATATATATATATATTCATTATATAAAGATTATGCATGTTTAACGTCACTAACGTATGTATAATATATTATATTATATATGTAATGTAATATATTATTTTTACTGATAACAATAATTAGATTGCATAAAGTTAATATAAGATTATATAATTATTTTGTAAAATTATTTATTTAGTTTTTACCTTTTTTTAATCCACAACCAACCACATGTGTTTGATTTTTAAATTTTTTATTACTATTATTTAAATTTTTTATTATTACTTTCTTTTTTTGTTACTACTAGTTTTTTATTTATAATTAAATTTTTAAATTTTTTTGCTGATTTCATTAAAAATCGATCATAAGTGGTCGATTTTTAAAAATTAATTTCTTTTTATTTAAATAAAAAATTGACCACAAGTAGCCCTTTTTTAAAAAAATATTTTCTTTTTTTAATAAATTAAAAAATCGACCACAAGTGGTCGGTTTCTTTAAAAAATAGTTTAAAAATACATTTATTAATCCGACTACTCATGGTCGGTTTATTAAAATATTTTTAAATTTTTTTTTTTTCAGGAAACCGACCACTTGTGGTCGATTTTTTAATTTTTTAAAAATTTTAATTTTAAAATTGTATAATAATTAATATCAAAACAATTGGAATATTTACTTTGATTTTTTATAATAAAAAAACGCTACACATGGTCGCTTTTTTAAATAAAAAAATATTTTTTTAAAAGAAATTAAAAACCAACCATAAGTGGTCGGTTTTTTGTGATCACATTTTATGATCGGTTTTCACTGGTCGGTTTTTACACTTTTTTTAGTAGTGCCATGAGTACTGAGAAAATTCTATTGAAAGCGCTGCCCTTAGAATGGGCCCTGCAATGTACAATTCAGATTAGTCGGGGCTTCAATGCGGGTACCAAACATCGGGTGGAAAATAAAAAAAAACTTCAATTTATTTTTCATGACTAAACACAACTTTAACTCCAACTTCAAAAAATTGTGTCAAAAATTACTTACAAATCTCTTTTATTTCAGTTGAGGAAAAATACTTCCTACGTATTTAATTTCGACTGGTAAATGCATGTAGGACAGCCTGGCACCTGACTGTTTATTTATACAAAAACTAATAAAAGATGTCTCATTTCATGTTAATTAATTAAAGTATATATAATGACAAATTATTTAATCTCGAGCACAGAACATTAACAATAGCCTGCAGGGAGACGTTTTGTCAGAGAAAGTGAAGAAACATGCATTATCCTTTTTTATCAGAAACAGCAAAATATATAACTAGTGTTCCATTGATAAGTGATTTTAATTTATGGATGTTTCTTTTATTTTAATAAAATAGTAAAAGCAAAAAAAAAAAAAAGTAAAATAATTAAACTATGGGTGGGACTCCTATAAATTCTGTCTCTCATACGTATTGGAATTGGTGATTGAGCCTGTGCTGTTGATTTGGTACACGTTTGTGTACGTCGGCTTTCTTGTTTCTATCTTTAATCAAATGTTTAATTACGAAAGAAAAAAAAAATTTAGTATTTTTTCATATAATAAGTTATTTATCGTTCAAATCTGAATTAATCAGCTCAGTACAAACATCATGAGTGTTTGGTGATCAAATTTTGACTCGTGCTCATATTTGATCGTATTTTTTATATCTTCGACATCTTATCAACAAAATATTTATCGCACATCATTCGAATCTGAATTAATCAGTTCAATATAAACATCATGGGTGTTTGGTGATCCAATTTTGACTTGTGCTCATATTTGATCATATTTTCTGTATCTTCGACATCTTATCAACGAAATCTTCATTATTATTCTTCATTTGAGATGCATGTACACTCCTATTGAACTTCAACCAATATTATTTGCTTAACAATTGCCTTTTCGACGACGATGTTGAAGTAAACAAAGTATATATTACAAATTGAAGTAATTATTTAAGTATTTTGAGCAGTAGAGATGTACAAATTTGTGTTGAATTAGCAGAGACTTATTGCATGTGAAGTGGGGCATGAGTATCAGTGTATGAGCCCCATGATGAAGCAACGAACTGCATGCTATGTATGAAAATTTAAAGAAATATTTTAGACCCCACAAATTCAAGTTTAATATAGGTCCAGTATTCAGGTTTTTTAATATTATAGTACTTATTATTTTATATAAATTTATATTATATGTTTAACATATTGGCTGATTTAAAAAGATGTGCTTGGGTAGTCCCAACTCATTATAGTTGTGTTGCATCTAGCTAGTCGACAATCAATAGCGGATTCAGGATTTTTATTAAGAAAATTAAAAAAAAATTATTCCTAATAATAGTTGTATTTGTACGTATAGAATCAATAGACGCTTAAATTTTATTTTCTAAAAACCACTACGTTGCCTGCTCATCCAGCGGGGAATCAAACTTGAAACATGGAGGATCATATAGTGGCTAAAGTAGAGAGCCTCGAGCCACTGGACTACCTCTCATCTTTGATTTAGGGGTTCAAAAATAATATATGTATAGAAACATTGAAAATCTATCTTATATAATGTAACTAGTTAAAAATATATTATATAATCTATCTTATATAATGTAACTAGTTATATATATATATATTTTAGCAAAAATTTTGGGTCCATCACAATATTCACCCCGTCACTCAACCACGACTGAAACTTATAATAATATCGTTTTTTTTAACCAACATGGGTTGTGGTGCAGTGGATGAGGCTGCTTTACCCTTAACCAGAGGTCAAGGGGTTCGATCTTGGGTAGGGAGAAAACTCTGTTGGGAGCGTTGCCACCTTAATGGGCCCTGCAACGCGCGATTCAAATTAGTCAGGGCTTCAATGCGGACACCAAACACCGGATAAGAAACAAAAAAAAAAAAAGCCCTTTTTAAACATTCACTTTTGCGGATTTCGCTTTTTCCTTTTTCCATCTTTTTGTTTTTGTTTTACTTGTTATGGTTTTGATTGCATTTCATTTTCTTGATGAGGGAAAAAAAAAGTGCATAAAAGTGAGCACTTGAGAAAGCAAGACAATCACTGAAAAGAAAAAAGCCAAGGTAATCTAAGGTTGGAAAAGAAATATGGGAATCTCTGGCCACTCATGTGCAAATTAAAGTGGCCAAAAAGATAATTTTTGGTCAGGCCATAATTCCGATTTTTGGTACAATTACAATCTTTTAAGTAAAAACTTTAGCTAAGTTATTGTTATCGAACACGGAAAATATCCCCTCTAGAGGGCAAGCATGCGAGTGGAGTCTGTCGTTTTGAGTTGTCAAGTGACAATTGATTGAGGAAATTTATTTTGAGTGTGCATATCTAGACACCTCAACTGATCTTCAACCAAATAATTGTTCAACGAGAATAAAAAATGGACTAATTCCTATGTGAATTGATCGACTGTATAAATTTTCATAATTTTATTTCAACTACACTCATCTTATTATCATTGCACAAAATAAAAATCAAATGAAGGTAAGTTCATTGATTGATGCCAAAATATAAATCGAAGTTAAAACATCAAAATTAACCTAGAATGAGATACATCGTACTAAACCAAGTTAAACAAGCAAAACCTAGGAAGAGATACATTGTAATTGTACTAAAGTAGCTTTTAGAAGTCCTATGAATTAATTAATTAGCTTGAGAAAAAAATAAATATTATATGTCTCGCAATTAGGTACTTCTAATTAAAATCGTTGTTTTGTTTGCATGTTGTGCTACCTTTACTTCTAATTAAACCTATAGCTGCTTATTTGATTTAGCTTTGATACCACATAAGAGATTCAATAAACAAGAAGCAACAAACAAACTGTGATGAAAGAAATGGCTGATTATGCCCCCCACCCCCACCCCACCCCAACCGAAAAATAAAATAAAAAATAGAATGCTGTTTGAGTGTAATATATTTTAAAAATTAGTCAAAATATAAATATATTTTTATTTAAAGGCACAAAAGATATATTTTAAGTAACTAGAAGCTAAATATGATGTGTCATGTATCGCAACAGCTAAAATTAAAATTTATCGATAACTGATTTATCAAATATATTGTTACCTTAAGAGGTAAAATGTATGAGAATAGTTTCAACGTTATTAGAGTTCGTGGTGAAATCACGAATTTGATGAAAAATATGTAAATTTTTTTTTTTCGATTATATTAAGAATATAATCATAATAACTAAACATAAAACTTTATTGCCGAAGGACGTACACCTGAACATCCTTTATCTAAGTTGATTATATACGAGTGGTATAAAAATTAAAATGAAGGAAATTCTAATATATAGAAGCGTGAAGGGAAGCAGGAGGCGGTCGTCGTGCCTGCTTCCTCCGTGATTTTATCATATCATCCCTAATTAATTATTATATGTCATTTGCATATTAAAAAATTAATAATATTTAACAAAAATATAAAATAATCATTTATGACATATCTGCTTCAGTTGCTTCAACCGCAATTTTACTATTTCATCCCTAATTAATTATTATAGGTCATTTAAGTATTAATCCGTGATTTTACTATATCACCCATAATTAATTATTATATGTCATTTAAGTATTAAAAATTAATAATATTTAACACAAAAATAAGATAGACATTTATGACATGTCTGCTTCAGTTGCTTCAATCGTAATTTTATTATTTCATCCCTAATTAATTATTATAAGTCATTTAAGTATTAAAAAAAAAAAATATTTAATAAAAAATATAAAATAAACAAAAAATGATAAACAAACTATTGAAGTTTTAAATTAACTTGACATCTTATATAAGGCCTGTCTAAAATTTTTTCACAACTATTTTTTATATTAATTTTGTTATACCACTTCTAATAAGTTATTTCCTAATTGATTATTATATGTCATTTACGTATTAAAAAATTAATAATATTTCATAAAAAAAAGTAAAATAGACATTTATGACATGTTTGCATCAACTGTTTCAACCGTAATTTTACTATTTTATCCCTAATTAATTATTATGAGTCATCTAAATATTAAAAAAATATTTAATAAAAAATAAAGTAAACAAAAAAAAGGATAAATTAGCTATTGATGTTTTAAATTAACTTATCATCTTATATGAGACCCGCTTAAATTTTTTTCACAACTATTTTTTATAGTTATTTTATTATATCACTTCTAATAAGTTATTATGAGTCATTTAAGACATGTCTACTTCGCGACTTCAATCGTGATATTTGATTAACTCTCAAAATTATATCAGTGTCACTTAAATTGAAATAGAACAAAAAGTATTATAAATTTCATTAATTAAAAATTTAAATTATTCTAAAAATATAATAAACTATCAATGCTACAAAACTTTGGACAAGGAGAGTATTATAAATTATAATGACTAATAATTTAAAATAGTAAATTATAATGTCAAAAAATTATTATAAATTATAATAGCTAATAACTTAAAATATCTAAAAAGTATATTAAATATAATTAATTATCAAAATTTAATTTATATCAAATAAATTAAAATTAAAAAATAATATATATTGGATCCGTACGAACACAGTATTCGATATCCAGTAAATATTGAGGTTCCTGTCACATGACATTTAAACAAGCCAGCTGTCCATTTTAGTAAATATCTTTTCTTTTCTTTTTTGGTCAAGAGTAAATATCTTTTCGATCATATCTACATATTCCTGTGAATATTTTTTTATATTTATTTTTTGCACTATTGTTCTTTTGTTGCTTGCATTTAGGAGTGCAACTGGATTTTCGTCCTTTATATTATAGTAAGTACTAATAAATCATGGTGATCATGTGGCTATCCAGATTGCCCCATCAAGATACATAACTTTAGTACTAATAATAGTAGTAATAATTATTACTTGTTGAAACTGTCTTTGATTGTTCATTTTGATTCAGTCAAATGTTTTATTGGACACTTAATTATAAGTCTTTGACAGCAAATAAAAAGTAACATGATTTGAGTACTTTGTTAATGTCATTATGTGGGTCTAAATTAATGAATTAGCACAAAGAATCCATATACTTAAAAGATTGAGATCACTACTTGTTTGGAGCAGCTTCTTTTTTTAAAAAAAATAAATTATAAATAACATTTTCATTTTGGTGACTGGAACAGACTTTTGGAAGAATTAAAGACTTCAAGTTAAACCATGCATATTGTTAAGTAGGGAGGATTAGATCAAAACATAATTAATTACCACCAATGATTGTGATAGAATGGTAGGCAGGTACGCCTCCATTTTTAATCAATGATCTAATCTCGAGTTTGAGCCTCTTAAATCATGGTTGAATCCACCACAAAGCTACGTATTTTGTAGAATCCAATAATTTTGATCAAATGTTTATGTTAAAAAATCTTAATAAATAAGTAAATTATCTATCAAGAGGAACCAAGTAAACAAAAACGGTGGCATGGGGGCGGAGGCATGCTGGTCAAATAGTAGTCATACATCATTTCCGGTCATAAGGTTGTAAGTTCGAATAATTAAGAGAACAAAAACAGTGAAAGCTCTCCAAGGAGTTGCCTTTGAAAGGGAATGTTTTACTCTCAACCTCGAATTTTCCAAATCAATCGAGCCCAAAAATAGATACGAGGGACACCAAAACAAAAATAAAAAATTACTGTAATTACTTAAACATTTTAATCAAAAGTACCAACATGATGGAGGTGTGGGGGTGGGGCGGGGCGAATGGTCACATCTATCACGGAACAGGAAAAAACATTGTCCTAAGTTCTCATCATCAACCTCCCCAACAAATTGATGTTAATTCAGAGCACAGTTGCCCATTAACACTTGGACCAAGTAGCCACAAGACCATTTTTACAAGAATATCTGTTGTTTCCTCATTAATGTATACAATTCATTTTTCATTTTTCCAGACTGGATATTAAAGAAAATACCAACTTAGTAAAATTCACTGTTGACCAGAAAGGAGAAAAAATGCTCATTTATTCTTGACTAGACTAATGCTTTACCTTAAGGTGAAACTTCTCGATATGAATCTAAACTAATTATATGATACCGGACATCGATTGAAAAAACAAAGACCAAAATTGACAATTTCAACTAACAAAATTTACTGATGAAATTTTAAAGAAAATGTACAAGCTAGACACACTGCTAGACTACTTTGTATCCAATAAACACAACAATTCGGATCAGCTCAAAACCCGACTCCAGCCGCCCCGAATGTAGCGGGCCGATGAGGCTCAATCTTTCTATTCTTCCAGCAACAATTCTCCGGTGTCAGCTTAGCCGCTGCAGTCCTCATTGGCTCCGATTTGCACCTTGTCAACACAAAGGGCTCGTAAGCAGCTGCATTCACTAGCTTCTGCTCAATCATAGTAGCCATTGACATCCCCGTGGCCGCGGGTAAAGAGCACGATGATCGTGGTGGTTGCAACATGTGTTTGCTCGGTTTACTATCAGTGCTCCTCCGCCTTTTGGGTGGATCTTCAGGAAGTTCCTTTTTGGGTGGTTTGGCTTGTTGTTTTCGCTCGGGTAACCATCTCAGAAAGTCCCTTCTGCATACCCAAGTTTCTTTCGATACTTCCATTGATAACTTCGGTTCACACATCATTAGTAACAAACATTCGGGCAAAACGGATTCTTTTTCTTCGTTTTCAGGATCTTTGGGTTGTTCTATTTGCTTCTCGTCTTCGATTTGTTCATCATTTTGTACTACAATGGGTGTGTTTTCTTCAGATTGTTCATCCTGTTCAGATTGTTGTTGAGACATTGCGGAGTTCATTTCTGTGCTCTCCAGCATTAGTATTTCCTCGATCTCTTTCATTATGAATGACTTGAATCTTTCTTCTTCCAATTCCAATTTAGCTTCTTCAGTTACTAGTTCTAATTCTTCATCCTCCTTCGAGTTTTCTAACAAAGACGAATGGCTCGAAACATTCAGTTTTTCTTCTCCTTGTTCCATCTGTTCACTGTCTTCCGTTCGATTTACCCGTTCAAGAGATTCAAATTCTGCAACAAGAGACTCTATCTTGTCAACTTCTACCTCGATATCTGCTGCTAATTCACAAGTTTCATGCTCTTCTTCCTCGATTTCCATGACCTCTATCTCTTCCGGATTCTCTTCGATTTCATTGAGATCTACTGAAAGACTAGTTTCAGCTGTCATTTTGCACAATTTCTCCGTCGCTTCAACAACATCACCGGGTTCACATTTACGACTTTCTACTACTTGTATACGCTTATTTTCTCCAAATTTTTCTAGTTCTCCAGCATCTTCCTCCTCGTCAAATTCTTCGTGTTTCATAACGGTTGAAGACTCCCTGAATCGATTAGTAAGGTCAGCCATTTTCAAAGGATCAGATCTGCATCTCATAAGAAGCAAAGCATTCTTAGGCGGAATACAAATACCCACTCGACCTTTCCCTTCATTATCTCCCCCTTCTATTGCATCGTTGAACTCAATATCTTCAAACACATGCCTTCTTGAACTCCTCATCGTTCCATGCTTCCCTGACTCTGAGCTTTCTTCTTCACCACCACTAGCTACCACCAACTCAATATCCCTCCTTTTCCCTCCTTCCCCATCTTGTACCGCTACTAACCACCTAGCAAAAACAGCCCCACACGATCTCTGGTGCTCATTATTTTCCCCTTTCCCTTCCTTTTCCCTTTCATTAGTCGAAAAACACGAAGACTTACACGGAAACAAGCAACTAAACTCCGCCCCAAACGCCCTCAAGGCTTCACAAATCGTCAATGGGAGATGAACCCATCTCTGATTTCTATGCGAAACGCATTCTTGTTGTTGATAATGAACGCTGGAGTTCCCCTGCGAATACCTCTGATTCCTCAACAATAGCCTATCATCTGTTTGATTAAATGCCTCAGAGACTTGTTGTTCAATTTTCCTAAAACTCACTTCACCACTCCCACTTCTCCTTCTCGACAAACTCCTTGTTTGCTTCACTTTCTTCTTCGTCTTCACTCGAACTTGTCCAATACACGTTACCTTCGGGGAAGTAGGCTCCGGGTTCTCAAACCCGGACCCGCGTTTCTTCCCCGAAGTATTCGGAAACATTGGAGAGGCTTGACCATGTCCGCATTTTATACTTCCGTTAGCACGGAGTCTCCGGCTAAGGGAAGTGGGAAGAGAAAGAGGCCCATCACGTGCACGACCAGGACTTAGAATTGATTTAGAGAACTTCATTGAAGAAAATGAAGATGAAGATGAAGATGATGATGATGAAGAATTGGTACAAGTGAAACAGATAAAGAACTCACTTGTTGTATTTGCTGTGGGGTGATGGGTTTTGGTGTACTCCAAGTCCATTAAGCCCAAAAATTGACAGTGGTGTGATATTTTGCGTTCATTTGTAGCCTAGTGTAATACTCCATAGTCCATAGTGCATAGTCCGAACATTTTTTATTTGACACACATATTAAAAAATAATAAATAATATATAATTTTATTATATTATTTTCTAAATATAATAAATACAATACCTTTAAAATGGATGTATAATATTTCCTTCATTTTTTTTATATGTTTTCTTTATTTTTTGTAAGTCAATTTAATTAAATTAGATTAAATTTTTAAATTAAAATATAAATATTTAAAAATTATGTAAAAACTACTAGAAATTACAATTTTTACGTTTCTTCAATTTAATTACGAAATATATATTAAAATATTTATCAAAATTTATATGATTCGATTTAAAAGAAAATATATAAAAAGAAATGAAAAAAGTATTTAATAATAAGAATAAAATAAATAATATATATTATTTTATTAATTAAATATTTATAAATAAAAATAAAAATGAAGAAAGGAAATATTAGCTGTGTGCGGCAAGGTGTGGGGTAATGAGTAGAAGAGGTTTGTGCGTGTGTGCGGTTTATGGACTGTGGTGTGCAGAGAGATGAAAAGATGGGATATGGGCTCCCCTTTCTTGTAGCCTTGCCCTCCTAACCTATGTTATCTCTAATCAAATTTAATAGTGCAAAAAAGTTGTTTACCATTACGTCATAAAGTTAATTGCACCTAAGGTCACAAAATGCAAAACAAGAAGTGGAGAAACTAGCCTAATCAATTTAGTTGTGTCAAGATCAAAGTTCATGACTAGTATTGTTTGTGTCTACTTTGGAACTATGTTCGAATGGATTTGTTTTTGAGCTACATTTTATCGAGATTCAAAAGTGTGACTGTTATGAGAATTTGAGATATGTCTTATAAAACTCATTATTTTCTTCTTATGTGTTTGATGTGAAGTTTTCTTAAATGTCATATGCACCTAATCTTTAAAAGATTGACAACCCGAAAGCATGTTAGTTCTACTTGACTGATCAGCTTCTATCCAGAGCATCACATTTGTGACAGAAAGGAGAAATAAAAGAGAGATTTTTGAGCTTGCTGATAAGAACAAATCTCCGATCTTTATGTGCTAGTTTTAAGAAGAATATGCAGTAATATTAATTATATGAGTGTCTATCTAGACTATCTTTTGTCGCTCGTAGACTTCACTAAATCAATTAAGTATTTTAATAATTGTAAAACAACAACAACAATATATGCAATAAAATTCTTTAAGACTATAATAATTGAAAAAATAAAGTTAAATTTGAGATAAATACTTCTTGATCTTACACCATACCGCCTAATTCTTTCTTTGTTGCTTCCAACTCCTGAACTTCATAAGCCTAACAAGAAAACATTTGTTAAGGCCTTTGAGCTTGTGATACAATTGTTTAAGTTGATTCATGCTAGGATTATTAGTAAAACCCATGAAAGGTCTCATTTCCCTATTAAATATCATAAATGCTCTAGGATTGATTGAGACAAAAACAAAAAAAAACAAAAAGGAAAAAGAATTGAGCATTTGAGCTATAACCCACTGGCTAACAAAGAGCCCCACTTGAGGACCTAGAAACATTTGTTCTCTAACCATACTGAAACTTCACTAAATCTGGACTCGCATAGGAAAGTTCTATGTTGGAGAGTAAAACGTTCCTTAATTAGTGGCGAACTCAGAATTAAGGCATTGTGGATATATTCAGAGCTTTAAAATTTCGTATGAAAACCAAAGCAATCAGCTATCTTTTTTTATTTTGAGGGTGTTTTTTTCATCTTATATCAATCTTTATATATTTTTTATATAATTATACTTATTCTGTGTCGAGTTTAGGGACGGAGCCACCTTGTACCAAGGGTGGTCAGATGAACAACCTTTATCAGAAGATTATATCGTGTATATAGATAAAATGCTATTCTTGGTTAAATATAAAGATTTGAATAACCTTAACACATATGAGGAATATGTAATTTAGTGGTAGTACATGGTTTCAATCCCCAGCAGCTGCAATCATTTTAATAATTTTAAAGGAGCTTCTATTTTATTGAACACTCTTCCTAAAATTTCTAGCTCCGTTAATGATCGAGTTTAATGAATGCCGGAACACCACCAATTTGAACCAGGTCCGCCCCCTATCCCTGATAAAGACGACTCCGCATCCAAAGAAACTCAAACTCAAAACCTCTAATTAAAAATAAACAATTACTTACATGATTTCTCTCTTATTTTCTCCTTAGGTAATTGAGTTGTTATGGGAAGTGGGAACTCTATAATGTAACAACGAAACGTTACGTTGCAGGACAGAACATGTTTTACAAACCAAAAAAAGTTTTCAAGTGATTTTGTCAATTAGTTTCGTACGTTAGCTTCATGACTATGGACCACCCAATCATTTTCGACTTTTTGGACCCCATTGAACACCATCTGTAGCTTGCATTGCACATGCTTTCTTTCATTTTTGGTTCTTATCATTTTCACGATGAACTAATTGCCTTCTTCACCTATTAAGACCTATTGATTTGATGAAATGAGATAAAGTGGTGTAAATGTTTTTACTATTATGTTATTTGATAAATAATTACTTCATGAACGTGGCCCGATAATGATATATCAGTGACCTGAGCCAGCTGCCAAAGGGCACAAAATTACCATATTCTTAACTAGGATTCCTATTGTAGGGGACTAGGGGGTGTCCATATCTTGATAAATATAGTACAAAATTATTATACCGTTAATTTCAATGCCTACTCAATGATATGAGTCTTGCAATCAAGCTCCTTTTCATCTTTACAATCGAGGGCTAATTTTCACCTTACCTAACAAAATCTTTTGCACGATTCCGTTACCTTTTAAGAAGCCTAAGTCCCATAGTAAACTGTCCAATACTGGATATTTACAAAACTACTCAAAGTACAATATGACCTATTTGTGCAAAATCAATTTTTACTTTCCTCTTAAGTACTACTTGTGCAAAATCAGACCTTTCACTTTCCTCTTAGTTTGACTAATTATAGAAACTTTGTCCACTGCAGGTAAATCTATTGTAAAATTACCCAGAATGGACCCCACCATTTATTTTCACCTGACATTTTGTGCTTGGATTTAGTGGCAATTCCGTTATTAAGTCGAAGTTTTGTGTCAAATTGTGGACCATCCACGTGGGGAGTAAAGATTGACAGAGACGAGGTAAAACACAAAACTCCAAGGGTGCACGTGACTGGTAAAAAGACGTGATCAAATGTCTGACCCACGCGATACAAGTATGCGTGAATGTCAAACGCCAATATTGTCAAGTACTCTATACCCTCTCATCTTACAGACACCAAAAATTAATGAAGACAATCTTATAGCTCTAAATTGAATTTCTAATGAAGGTTCCGGTTACAAAACTCATAGCGCCATGAGAGAAAAAAATGTGAATATAAAAAAACAAAAATAAATTTCTTCCATTGTTAAAAGATATTTCGAGTAGAACAGTTGACGTATTATTTCCCATGACGTACTCCTCCTAACATCGAGATTCATTCTTACAAAAATATGCACCGGCACGGACGGGCCCACATAGGTTCTAATAAGTTCATATGAACCCACTTCGTCAAAATATTACTCTGTATATATAATCAGTTTTTACAAACTTAAAAAGGTATATATTATATATTGAACCCATTATGAACAAATATAACATCCAACCCAACGGTAGTGGGTTCAATTCTTAACACCTATGTCGCATGTCCTTGCAAGGCTTTATTTTATTAGCAGCCAGTATCAACCATAAAATAGTTGAATATACTTTTTATATATTGAATTCACTTGGTGAAAAGTCTGGATCCGTCACTAATCACCGATGGTTGATACCTTTTCGAGACATACAATTGAATTTTTTGATATTCAAACTTCTATAAATTAAAACTTATATATAAAAACTGTAAAAAAATTACTATTACAAATTATGATAATTAACAACCTAAAATATTTAAAAACATACAGATAAACTTCAAGGAAAAATGAGAAACTTGAGTGAATCTCAAAATACTAAAGGTGCCACATCAATCGAGAAACGAGATATACAATATGTTGAGTGTATGAACGCGCTGAAAGAGAGGGTGGGCAATTGTTCTTCCTCGTTAGCCGCATTTTCGATAATCTTAGCTAAAGATGCTTCCACGCATATCATGGAAAGCTGCGCAGTAGTGGCGCGTGATCTGTAAAAAGAGTACGTTAAAAAGTCGTAATTACATGTACTAACCATCTATTTACTTTAACTTATTACTACTATTTCGCTAAGTATAAATGTTAATTAGTATTTTAAAATGAATAATTTAAATTTTTAAATTTAAATTATCATAAATTATATAAGAAATGTTATAAGTTGTGATTTTTCACATATTAATATAATAAAAAGATACATTTTAATATGTTAATTAAAATTCATGCGGTCTGATTTTAAAAATAAAATAGTAACAAATAAATAAAATAATTTTCACTATGTAAACCATAAAAAGCCTTAAACTATTTGCTGATATGGCATTCCTTTTAGCTGAGGTGGCTGATGTGATTTTGGCCATTAACCTTGAAAGTTTGTTCATGAGAGTTAGAGGTCAAAAGTTTAAAATCACTAATTTAAAATTATTGGATGTAATTTTTTTTGTTCTCATTTGATGTTCGGTACCCGCATCGAAGTTCGATTAATCTGAATTTGCTTCATGTAGGACCCCATCGGAGGAAAACGCTCCCTATCAAAGATTTTTCCATATCCAAAACTCGAACCCGAAAACTCTGCTCTTGCAAGGTATGAGTATAAAAATGTAGTTAGATTTTCGATTTTATTGATTTTAAATTTTGGAATAACGACTTCAAATATCAATGCTTAGATTTTAACTCTATGGTTTTAAAATATTTAATAGCTTGCTAATACTATTTATTATGACAATTGTGTGTTTAAATGACTTGATATATATATATATATATATATATATTAAGCAATGTTAATTATGTGAATGTAAATGTTCAAAGTAAATTGGCTATCATGTGGAGTGTGGAGTGTTTACTCGCTCTAGTCTTAATTCAAGTGAAGGATTACTTGAAAAGAAGGGCTTTGACCAATATTTATTACATCAGAAAGGGACAAAAGGACAATTGAGTAACAAAGAGAGCTTATATTAATTTGTTTATAGTGATTTATATAGAAATGAAAAAGTTGAAGGCTTAGTTGGATTGTCTCCTTACAGTTGACTATCTTAGCACATGCATACTTAGATAAGGAGGTACTATCTCCAATTTAGTGAAGTGAAAGTGACTCTTTTTGTCTTTGGGCTTTCTTAATAAAGTCTCATAGTCAAGGTCCAACTTTAAGCCCCTGGATCTTAGGAATAGTCCAGCCCACTTTGACATGGTCATACTTGTACAAAAGATCCGTATCCTGCATGTCCAATATCTTTATTCCTTCTTTTTGGGGAAATAGTTTCGTGTTCGGATCAGTTTTCATGCACATTGACTAAATTCACGAGACATCGATCACCTTCCACCAATAACAGATATCAAGTAACTCTATTGATCAAGCTAAGATAGACAGAAAAAATCATCTAGTGTATTTTTGTCCAACAATGAATATCAAATAACTCTGCCCACCAAGCCAATACAGTTGAAGAATCACCTAGTGTTTTTTATCGAAGAAGATATATTAGATAACTAGTTAGGACAAATGGATACAATTATTTTGTCTAGCTAGAACCTGACACCGGAGACCTCAAGTATTCAACCCACTTAATTTGCTACTAGGCTATCCTTAGGTGCATCCAAGTTCTTTTTTCTTTTCAATTAGTAATAGTTAAAAAAATACACTTAAAATATCTTCATTTTTTGACTTCATATACAAATTATCGCCAAATTATTTATCAAACACACCTCAACTATCAGTTATTCATTTTCCCTAGTTGAGCGATGATGATATTTTCATGTAGGAAATGTGAGAACAATTGATAATTAAAGCATATTTTAGTAAATTATTGATGATAAATCAGATCGGAAACTTACATATCGATAATTAAAAAAATAAGATTACTTTGAATGTGTTTTTTAACCTTCACGTTTTTCTTTTTGTTCTGCGGTTATATTTATATTTGCATTTGGCACTTGGCAGAGTACTAAAGTCGTACATATATAAATATAGTTGTAGCATCACATCATTAAAGTTCCATAAAAACGAAGTTATACGTGTTATTCACTGTGTTCTTAACATAGAGTAATTAGACCGGTATTTGTAGGTAAACAGGCATGCTTAACCAATAATATTTAAATCAAAGTTTCTTCTGAATTCATAAAGTTTATTGTGTATCCTTAAAGAATTTAATTTCCTTGTAGTTATTAAGGTTTGGGATTATTTCTTTTAAAATAAGATTAGAGCTACGTAGTACCACTAAAGGATGTGGTGCAATAGATGAGGTTGTTTCTTCTTCAACCAGAGGTCTCTGATTCGAGCTCTGAATATGGAAAAATCTTCGGTAGGGAGCACAATTCCCGAGTGGATCCTACCCGATGCGAATTCAAATTAGTCGGGTTCCAATACAAATACCGAATATCAGATGAGAAATCAAAAATAAAAAAGACCTACCTAGTACAAGGTGGCTAGTCGAACATTCTTCAGCCAAAAATTACACTGTAGCTCAGTGGCCCAGGCTGACTTTGTGGGCTTGCCTTTTTTCTTTAAAACTGGGTTTCCTAAAGTCAAGATGGACCAAAAGTCCAAATCAAATCAAATCCTCATCTAAAAGGAAAAATTAAATGACATGATAAATCGAAGTCCTTAATTATTTCTCAAAACAACAGTTTAAAAGATTTTTTTTTTTTTATATATATAGTCAACTTATATCCTTTTTAACTAGCTTGTTAGCGCCCGTTTGGTTAGGATTAAAAAAAATATTTTTTAGCTTAAGTGATTAAAAGTTTAAAATAAGTACTTTTAAATTAAGCAGATAAGTATTTGAATAGAAGTGCTGAAACTGAAAAAAATATGTTGATGTGTTTGGTAAACAAGTGTTGTCAATCACTTTTTTGTTGTCAAAATGACTTAAATATCCTTAAAGCTGTTAACACATAATAACGTGAATTATTTATGACTTTTAATTCTAATACTTCAAAAATAATTCCTATTTAAATACACTTTCAGCGTAAAGTGATTATGCCGGGTCAATTTATAAATATAAGTTACTTTTTTATTTTTAAATATTAAAAAATAAAAATTTTAAGATATTTTTTCTATAAATATAGTATTATATTGCAATTTGCAAGCTTGTAAACAACAAAAAAAATTTAGGAATAAAACAAACTATTAAAAAGAATCTTTTTAAATTTAAATAAAATGCAGAGATTCTATATGAACGGATAGAAAAGAACTTACCACAAGCTCAATTTGGCAATAAATTTTTTTAGTATTTTCTTGTGTAATGATGGATTCTCTTTAAATAAAGAAGAAAGATGAAGAGAAAATTGGAGGAAAAAGATGGGAAAAAAATGGCAAAAAGAAAAAGAAAGAAAAATCAATAAGGGCTACAAATTTTAGGGTATTGTTGGAATTAGAAGAAAATATAAGGGATAAAAAAGTAAATATTTTGGTTAAATCTAAAAAAAAATTAATCTAAAAAGTAAAAAGTTGGGGGTATTCAGTTTCTCAATTTTTGCTTTTTTTTATTCTACTTTTAGCTTTTTTTAAGCTCTTTTTAATTTTACCAAACACCTAAAAAAATTAAAAAAGTGATTAAAATCTAGTTTGACCAGATTTTTATCCTATCTAAACACCCTCTTAGTCTAACTTTTAGAGATTACATTTTATAGATTTTAGTTAGTGATTAAATGTATTTAGGACTGTAATATATAAATATTAACTAACAGGTTTTATTACTACTATTTTATTTATATTTAGAGATAAAAGAATGTTATAACTTACCTTTTAATTTTTGAAATACAAAAATCGAATTCAAACTAAATTTTTTCTGATTTCTTCGTGTGACTTCAAAATTTAAAATATAATTTTAGTGTATTTATACATTCAATGTATTTATTTATGAAAATTAGCTATGAGTAACAATACAAATATAAATTAATACAAATGAAATTAGCTCTGAATTTTACATTCAAATACAAATACAAACGGTTACAACTCATACCTTCAAGATAAATACAAGTTGATGCAAATTCAAATGTATAAAATAAATATAAATTCAGATTATTTTTATAAACATATAAAATAAATGTATAAATATATACAAATTCAAAATGTATGTGAAAATCAAAATAAATTCAAAAATACAAACGTACTGATAGAAATATACAAACAAATTCACTTTATGACTAAATATAATTTATACAAAATACCTTTGAGTTATGTACAAACACATGATAATTGTATATCTATATGTAATGTATAAAATATGCGTCAGTATATTTTATACAAAAGAAAAACTAATTATACAACTTATATGTATATTTTATATGTGTTTATGTAGTATATGCCAATACATGACAACTTTCTAATTGTATATGACGGTTATTTGTATAGAAAAAAAATTGACATGATATATATACTTGTGTGTAACTAACAAAAAAAGAATACATATAGACAGACACACACACATACATACATACATACAAACATTATATAGTATATATATTGAAACCTTTTTTCGCATGAATTGGAAGAAGAATTTGAAGAAACTTGTATGCATATAAAATTACAAAGGCAATTACGAATGATAAGTTTGTCATACAAATACAAATAAAGTATTTTATATTTTATATATGATAGACTAAACCAAATACAAATAATATACAGATCCATTTATACAAATACAAATGAAATTTCAGGAAAAAAAATGAAAATAAGATAAAATATAAAATTTCAAAAAAAAAAAAACACGAAAGATATAGAACAGAAAAAAAGAGAGGTGAGATACTGGGGAGAGAGAAAAAGGAGAAAATCATCAACATTTATATCTAATTTGAATATGTTATAAAACAAGAAAGAATAAAGAAGAAGAGTAGAGAGAAGAAAGAGAGTGATTCTTATTTCTTCTCTTGAGGGATGAGAGATCATTAGATTGTCAATATAATGAACAAAACCCCTCTATTTATAGGGAAAATTTACTCCTAGTCTGAGTAAAAGACGGATGCTTCAAATCCTAATATATATCAAAGTAGATCTTGATAGATCTTGATACACATTCACTATAATGTAAATAAATTTATAAAACTCCCCCTTGAATGTCTAATTGGTAGATAATGTGCCTCGTTAAAACCTTACTAGAAAAAATCCAGTAGGAAAAAAAATCTAGTGAAGGAAAATGAGTAGACATCTCTAATAATACGCATTTCGGTTGCCTCATTAAAAACCCTACAAGGAAAACCAGTGGGACAAAACCTCGTAAGAGAAAAAGAGTACAACGCATATTAGCTCCCCCTAATGAGAACATCCTTGACCTTTGCATCTCGATCTTGTGCAGCATCTTCTTAAAAGTTGTAATTAGAGAAGATTTGGTGAATAAATCAGTCACATTGTCAGTTGAACAAATCTGTTACACGTTAATATCATCATTCTTTTGTAACTCACGTATGTAGAAAAGCTTTGGCAAAATGTGTTTCGTTCTATCTCCATTTATAAATCCTTCCTTAAGATGTGTTATATATGCTGAATTATCTCTGTATAAAATTATGGGTAGATTGTCATATTTTACACCATATTTTTCTTGAATGAGATGTATCATGGACCTCAACCATACACATTCTCGGCTTGCTTTATGAATAGCTGTTATCTCAACATGATTCGATGAAGTGGATACGATAGACTTCTTTGTATATCTTCAAGATATGACAGTACAACCACATATGAACATATAGCTTATTTAAGACCGAGCTTTATGCGGGTCAAATAAGTACTCAACATCATCATAACCAATAAGACCGAGACTGCAATCTTTAGAATAAAACAAGATCATGTGTTTTATCCCATTTTAATGACTCATAGTAGGAGCAGAAATATACCTTGCTAACAAATTGACTGAAAAGGCTATAGGCCTTGTAGTATTTGCAAGGTACATGAGTGCATCAATTGCACTA
Organism: Capsicum annuum; assembly: GCF_002878395.1. Lineage (NCBI taxonomy): Eukaryota > Viridiplantae > Streptophyta > Magnoliopsida > Solanales > Solanaceae > Capsicum > Capsicum annuum. The sequence goes on along the minus strand of NC_061117.1, from coordinate 220,387,384 downwards.
AGATATGATACTTTATAACCAATCCAATTCGATATATTTTGAATTTTAGCAAATAATCTATTGCTTTGAAAACTCTCCAAGAGTTCCAATGATGTTCAAGCAATAAGCTTATACAATATAAGGATTATAAATAAGTTTCCCAGAAACATTTATATGCTTCAAGCAGTTTGAATCCTTAAAAGTTTTCATATAAGTTTTGTCTAGTGACAATATTTAACATTTCATGAGTGATATCCTCAAGTGTCTGGACTGCAAATCAAATACGTTTTACGTTTTCCAAAATGCATCATTTCATGTCACTTGATAAATGTTTCTACGTCAGCATGCTTAAATAAACGTAGAATTCAGATCCTCGTAATCTGTAACAATATTGCGCCAATATTGTGTCAAAGATATTGATGATATATCATTTTGTATCGGTTCACAATGCGACATAACATTTGAGATCTCATCACTTCATTATTTTTAGGTACATGAACCTCTCATTAGGTTTCATGAAGTGGTATGTCGTAGGCTCTTCAAGAGCTCATTGCCTTCTTATTATGATTATTCGCTCATAATTTTTCAAGGACTATTTCATTTGGAACCGATCAGTCTACCACGCTTTACGCATGCATAAACTTTGTCCTTTAGGAACACAAAATAAGAGCACTTGCACTTAATATGAGATGTTTTCAGCATTTGACTTGAATTATCTTTTGGATGAGGATATGGTGATAATTCCTAACATAATTCATAGCGCTTATAATTTCCCCCTTATGTTATGAAAACTAACATACATCCTCTAATTCTTTGAGGAATCTATCGTTGTGCATTATGGTATATTCATTAATCATATACCACACATCAAACTTATTAGATGAAATAATTGGTTCCCGACCTTGAACCAATTGAGAGGGAAGAAATAATTATAATTTATTGGTCTAATGCATACAAATACTATTGCAATATATCATATTTCAGACCAATACATTAAGTTTTGTTCTCATTAACAATAGTTTAGATATTTATCGAAGACATTCAATGCTAAACTATCATCATCAAGATGAATTATCTTTGATTACACAATCTGAAAATTATGCTCAATTTATATTGAACAAGTAACTTTATGAATGTCAAACGTAGGTTGACCATGAATGTACATGTGATCATCTTATTGATGCATCTTTTCAACATATCACATGATAGGTGAACGGGCCCTTATTCACCTTTTATAATTTTCAGATTTGAAGGGATGCAATCCCAATATTAGTTTGTCCAACCAACTTGTCATGAGAACAAACGACATAAATAATTCTTGAAGAATCTTCTAGTTCTTCAATACATGCACATCTTCGAGATGTCACAATCGTTCATATCAATTTATGAACTTTTATTCTAGTAAACTCCAAGTTTACCATGACATGTATTTTTTCTTTAGTAAATTTCAGATTTACTATTACATGAATAAATTTCAGATTTACTACTTCAGAAGTAGATTGCAAAATTATTCAACCTCTTTCGGAGGTGAGTTGTGATCAAGTGCACGTTTGCATTAATAAGTTTCTCATTCCCCAGGAATGGAATATAATCGTGCCTTAAGTCTATCAAATTATGATAGCTTATAACCTCTTTCAAGATTTTGCTACTTCAGAAGCAAATCGAGGCATACATATAATGTAGAGAATTTTTCTCTAGCATATCTTATAATCATATAAGCGTGTGAAAATATCATCATTTTTTATAATCATTATCATATTATCCCTCCATGCGTATATTCGTGCATTCAATTACTTGTCTTCTTTCAGACATATTATGCACTGCTACCACATACATCTCAAGAATGAAGTAAGTTGTCATATTTCAGACTTATCATATATTGCTACCACATTCACTTCATGGGATTGAGCATATTCAATGGGTCGAATTTCATGAATTTTCATTAAAAACATATTATTTTGCCTTACCCATCATAATATCATCAATATGGTGCATTGAGATTCAAACTCAACGTCTTGCCCATATAAAAGCGTCTTAGGCATAAATTGACGGGACTTAAACCCAACATATTATCATCATTTTTGATAATATTGTTCTTGAGGAATAAATTTAAAACATAATGGTTCCAAACCAATTATTTTTTCCTCAAATCCAACAATAATTATATTATTAGTAGCAAAAGACAAATAACATAAGGAATTACTAACCTTGAAATCCTTCAGATTTATAATCTCACCTTGTTTGGCAGAGTCTCATGACTCTAACCCGAATCCGATAGCTTACTTATGTGTGATGAAATTAAATTCACCTTTTTACCGACTCAATGGTACAATAAGTCAAAATATTATAGAATTCAATCTTTAGTCTGTATTACTTTTGATAGTTACAGGCGTAATCATTATACAAACTCCTCTAATTGCTAAAAAGAAAACAAAATCTCCAAAAATTCTTTAGAAAATCATTAAAATTAATGACATGTAGTAACAATATAGAGCATAAATACACTACTGACAAAATACTCTAAAGAAACTTCAAAGTTAATTAAATCAAACAAATATAAATAGGTTAGTTACAATGATGATTTTGCCCACTTCAGCAAATAAGTATATATATATATATATATATATATATATATTTATTTTGGTCTTTTAAGAAAAGTAAGCACAGTAAAAGGGTGAATTAAAAGCAATCAAATAACTTTTTTTTTTCGAGTAACCAAATAATTCTAACAACAAATACAATATTAATCAATTTCTCCGAGTAAAACTGACAATGTAATTGTTTAATAGAAGCTCAAACTCGGATAATTTTAAGGTATCGTACTTACCTTGTACTCCAAGAATTTTACCTTAGTTTTAGCTTTTGTCTTTTAAGACGGTAGAGTCTCGTGCTGATAACGTGTTATAAAACAAGAAAGAATAAAGAAGAAGAGTAGAGAGAATAGAGAGAGTGTTTCTTATTTTTTCTCTTGAGGGATGAGAGATCATTAGATTGTCAATACAATGAACAAAACCCCTCTATTTATAGGAAAAATTTACTCCTAGTCTGAGTAAAAGACAGATGTTCCAAATCCTAATAGATATCAAAGTAGATCTTGATAGATCTTGATACACATTCACTATAATGTAAATACATTTATAACAGAATAATCTTTAATGCAACATTATATATGATTACATAATCTTCCATTAAAGTCTTATGTGTGATTTTAGCAACAATAAAAAAATACTCTTCTTATTTTATTGTGTCTCTATTTATTTAGCTACTAATTTAGATGTACACGTTTTGCGCGTGTATCTCATTTTAATGGATTTAAATGTTACATTAAATAAGATATTGATTTAAATAGTAAAAATAAATATTTTTTGACCTACAAATTTCATACCACTTAAATTGATTGTAATAGCACTTTAATTGAGTGTTATTTCAAACTTTGCTAATATTATCTCATTTCTTGGGACTCTGTTAATTATTGTTCTTCACACTAAAAATGTCATCGTAAATGGCATCTGCTTATGTCATATGTTTGATGAAATTAAGCTACTTTTTAGTATCCAAAGTAATAAAATAATTTATATTATTATTTAAATATAGATTTATAACAATACTATTAGTATAAATATTTAACACAACCAAGAATGAAAAGTAAAATAAGAAAAGAAGCACGGTAAACCCTACCATTACTTTAATTAGATTTCAACAAATCGATCAAAATCTTGCAATTTGTGGTAAAAAATTATATTCCTAAAAAGAAGTAAATGAAAATTTAGTATTTTATTTAGATTTATAATCTATTTAAAATTAAGATAACTTTAATCAATTAATTAATAATATTTATATTAATTTTCTCTCTTTATTTAGATTTAGATTATTCTTCAAAAACTACCGCAGGAAGAAAAAAGAACATATTTAGATACGGAATTTTATCATCAATTAACTCTTGATAGTATCAATAATTATAGAGATAAATTTGTTGTTATTTAAGTTATGTTTTCTAAAATCTTAATATGCTTTTGAAGTTAACAATAATAAATTATCATATATTATTGATAGATAATTGCCAATTGAGAAGATTTAATGTAAATAGTAATACTTTGAATGTCAATAATTTTAACAACTTGGTGTTTATTTTCATGCTCTTCGTGATCATGGTCTCATGGGTACACTACATTCGAAATAAAATTGAAGGTTATTAACATGTTTAAGAGTTATACACACCACTCTTTTCATAAAAATTCAATTGTAAGCTAGCACACAAATTAAACATAAAGAAAATAATCACACAAGATTGACAATTATAAAAGAAAGTCCAAAGTACGGAAAAAATATAAAAAAAAATACTCATCGAACAAACTCAATATAAGCAAAAAAAAAATAAAAAATGATCCTATAAAGTATAAATTCAAGCTCGAGACTGAACACAAAAAAAAAGAATTCATAAATGAAATTTTTGGCATTCGACTCCTATATAATTTATATTAATGTTTATATATGTACTATTGTGCCTATAATTGTATGATAATTTTTTTAATGTAGTAGGCAACTCTATTTTTTTTTCAAAATTAATCGTAATTTTTCAATAAAAACAAGGTTATATTACCTTACCAAGTTATCAAGTAATTTAGGTACATCATAATAGCTATATTTATGATAATTTTTTTTTTTCAAGAAATATATTTTTTATATTTTAGGACTCTTAATTTCTTTTCATGTATTTATTTTATTATCAGTTTCCTATATATTTTATTATTTTAAGAGACCTTAATCTTTAATTTAATAAATAATAATTGAAGGAAAAATTTTAAAAATATGATTTTATCTATTGTAAAGTCTTTTGAGGGAGAAGTTTCTTTTAAAAAATTATTATATTATACTTGTTTTGCGGTTTCACGTAGGGGTGAGGTTTTTTTTAATTATTATATTATATTATTTTTTTGGTTTCACATAGGAATGGGCTTTTTTTTAATTACAATTTTTTTATTATTATATTTTTGAGATTTTTTAATTATAATTTTTTATTATTATATTATTTATGGGGTTTTTTAAATTATAATTTTTTTTATTATATATATTTTTTTGGTTTCACGTTGTTGGTGGGTGGAGGAGTTAATTATTATTTTTTTGGTTTCAGGTTGGAGAAGGATTGGTTTCACGTTGGGATTTTTTTAAAATTATTATTATTATTTTAATTTCACGTTGGGGAAGGATTGATTTCAGGAATTATATTTTTTTAAGGAAAGGTTTTGTTTTTTCGGTAATATAGTCAATATTTAATATTATTAAAATAATTGAAAAAGGGTGAAAAAACGATTTTGTCTAGAGTGGAATATTTTAATGAAGGTTAAAAAATTCAAACAACACTTCCAAAGCCCTTCACACTTTTAATATATTATAGATTATAAATTATAGATTATAGATTATAGATTATAGATTATAGATATAGATTATAGATTATAGATTATAGATTTATATGTATGTATTTACACCAAAAAATAAGACAAATACAATTTGGGTGTATTACATCCAGGATAAAAGTTGCTATCTCTAGTAATTAGGATAATGTTGCTACCAAAAATTAATTTAAGCTAGGGGATTGTTATTTCTAGAATTTCCTCAATCTAAAACGCCATGTTTTAATTTTTTTTAAAAAAATAGTCATGTTCAATATGAATGCTGATGGCATGCTTAAAACATGCAAGTCAGACGAAAAACACAAAAAATGGTGTTTTTAGTGGCGGACAGGTGAGAAACACGTAAGAATCTGTCCTTAGGGGGAACAGCAGCGGGAAACGACTGCTAATATCCCGTAGGCTGAGGAGTAAAAGGAGGAATCCGTCTGAGGAGGGGCTCGTGTCTGATTAGCTAGTTGGTGAGACAATAGCTTACCAAGGTGATGATCAGTACATAGCTGGTCCGAGAAGATGATCAACCACACTGGGACTGAGACACAACCCAGACTCCTACGGGAGGCAACAATGAGGAATTTTTTGCAATGGGTGAAAGCCTGATGGAGCAATGCCGCGTGAAGGTAGAAGGCCCACGGGTCGTGAACTTCTTATTCCGGAGAAGAAACAAACTTGTCATGTCAAAGAAAATTTGAATTATATGTTCGATAGTAATGTGGGTGATGAAATTTTATTAAATTTAAATCCGTACAAAATTTGAATTATATTAAATTCAAAATATATTAGTCCCAAATAAATATTGCGGATTAATATAATTGAATTAGTTATTTAAGTCCAAATAAGTATGGATTTAAATAAGGCCCAATATTTATTGGGTTAGTCCATTAATTTAGGCTACAAATGATGAGCCCACTTTACTAAGTCCAAGATATTGTCATATTCTAGAGGCCTAAATAAGCGTCACGTGTCAAATGCCGCCAAGTCAAGTGAAGGAGCCAAAGGACCATGCCACATGTCAAACTGATGCAGCAAGCCCATGAAATAAAAGCCCATAAAAGGCGCCACATCACTTAAATCTGATTGGTCGAAGGAAGTCCATATTCATCATGACTCTTCCTTTCCTACAACTATAAATAGGGGCTCATAATTCAGAAAGAAAACCCCCAGAACTCTAATAAGTAGCAAGAGAAAGCTCGTGGATCAAACTCTGCAATTTCTCTAGAAAGCTCAAGCATTCAAATCAAGTTCATCAAAGTTCAAGATCAAGACCACAATATTCAAGAATAAGTTCAAAAGCTCTTGAATTCAAGCACAAGTCAAGATCAAGTCTCTCAAGTCCATCAAATCAAATTCAAATTCAAGACTAAGCTTTAAGCCCTTGAATTTATATTCGAAAAGGTGAATCAAAGGATTCATAGAGATTGTAACACTCACTTATTGAAATCAATAAAATCGATTGTTGCAATATTTTCTAGTCTCGAATTATTTATTTTTCGGTCTCAAAATTTTACTGTCCAACAAATTCTGGCATGCCCAGTGAGATAATCTCTACCTCTCATCTCAACTTTTCATACTTCAAAGTTTAAGAACAACGAAATGACTTCCAAGAAGGTAAATTCTCATCAATTGCTTCCAAGGCTGCAGATTCAAAGTTTGCTATTGAAGTAGAGAGCATCCTTGGTGTTACTTTCGAAAGTCTGGGAGCTGTCATAAGAAACAAGACAGGCTTGCTAGGACAACAAACACATCTAGTGTCATCCGCTTCAGCTCGAATTTTTGGATCTTCAACCTTGAAGGGAACGAAATCCAATGCAAGTGCTTCAGAAGGAGGAAGCAGTGTGGCCAAATCGCTGAAAAAGACTTTAGCTCTACTTTAGCATTCCGGTTCTAAATACTCTGGAGCCATGAGCGGTGGTTGTTCAACAAATGCATCATCTCCACTTATACCACATAATCTAAGCACTTCAAAAATCAACTTATGTGATAATCCATGTTACTCTTCAACATCTCCGGTGATCATGCAAGCAATGGTAACTGATGCCTCGTCTATGGAGGAGCAGCTTGTGAATCTGACAAAGACAATTGAAGGACTGACCAACTATGTTTAGAATCAAGAGGCTAGGATTGATAAGATAGTGGATAGGGTGGAAGACTTGATAGACAGAGAATCTAGACATGTACCGGGAAAAGCTCCAGAGATTCATGAGATAGAAAACCCTGTGAAACAAACACCATCGACTAAAGAGGTGCAAGTTTCTGCTAAGGGAATGATCCTGATTGGGCAATTGAGGGAATTTATTGAAGGGACCCTCAAGGATAAGTATGATTTTATCACTAAGTCTTCCCTTTCATATGCCAAAAATTACACTGCAAGAATAGATAGCCTCAAAATGCCTGTCGGCTATCAACCCCCCAAATTTCAACAATTTGAGGGCAAAGGTAATCCGAAACAACATGTCACACACTTTGTCGAGCCATGTAATAATGATGGAACTTACGGTGACTATCTTGTCAAACAATTTGTTCATTCCCTAAAGGGAAATGCCTTTGATTGGTATTCGGACCTTGAGCCTAATTCCATCGATAGTTGGGAGTAATTAGAATATGAGTTCCTGAATCGCTTTTATAGCACAAGGCGTACAGTGAGCATGGTATAGCTCACAAATACTCGGCAAAGAAAGGATAAACCAGTCATTGACTTCATCAATCGATGGAGAAATGCTAGCCTAAACTGTAAAGATAGGCTCAGCGAAGCTTTTGCAATAGAGATGTGCATCCAAGGAATGCACTGGGGGCTTCTCTACATCTTGCAAGGAATTAAGCCACAATTCTTTGAAGAGTTAGCTACTCATGCTCACGACATGAAATTGAGCTTGTCTTCTGCTGGAAAGGAAGGAGCACCTATCTATGACCCTCGAAGGGGAAAGGATAAGCAAGAACCCAAAAGATAGGGTAAGTTTGTCCCCAAAAATGATAACAAAGAATCCATGAATATTGATGTGTCTCCGGTGAAAGTCACCACAAAGGTAAGCAAGAAGCAAAGTGTAAAGAGGACTTCTGAAGCACGTCCAAACTAGAAAATATTAAAGGAGATGCAAGAAAAGGAATATCCCTTTCTTGATTCTGATGTTGCTGAGATTTTCGATGAACTCCTTCAGCATAAGCTCATCGAACTCCCAGAGATGAAGCGTCCCAACAAAGTCGGAAGGACTAATGACCCTAATTATTGCAAATATCACAGGATCATAAGTCACCCTCTGGAAAAATGCTTTGTCTTTAAAGATAAAGTTATGCAACTGGCAAAAGAGAAGAAAATCTTCTTCGACGATGAGACAACCAATTCTCATCAAATATCTATCACTTTGGATCACTCGACCAGGTTAAAATTTATGTCAAAGATCATAATGAGGAGATATTAGAGCCTGAAAGGTCTTCGGTTGACGAAGACGATGATGAAAGTTGGAATCTAGTTACTAGACGCAGATGCAAGAAGATAAGTCTGCGAAAGAAGACGTACGAGCAACCAACCAGAAGGAGAGTGGTGAAGAAACTAAGGAAACAGAAGTTGGTTGAACTCCCAAAGAAGACGAGGGTGACGGATTTTCACCCTCAAAAACTTTGGCGTCTGGTGACTTTAGAGGAATTCTTGCCGAGTTGGTTTTATGTAAAGACTACCCAAGTCGACCTTGAGAGATCTTGTTTTAATATCGCCAAAGAGAGGGAAAAGAGTGAGAATCTACCTATGAAAGTTCCTTCATCTTTTGAAAGGTTGCTGAAACTCTTAGCGAAGAGGCACATGTGTGTGATACAAAAATCACATTCATAAATAACGATCTTCTGCTTGGTGATACCCTACACAACTGTCCCTTATACATGGTGGGTCAAATTCTAGGAAAGAAGATCAATAGAATCTTGATAGATGAAGGATCTGAAGTCAATATCCTGCCTATCCGTACGATAAAAGAGCTTGGCATTGCTACTAGCGAACTGGATGAAAGTCGTATAATGATCCAAGGCTTCAACCAAGGGGGCCAAAGGGTCATGGGATGTATCAAGTTGGGGATTAGTATGGATGATTTTCAATCAAACCCATTGATGCATGTGATCGATGCCAAAACTTTGTACAATGTATTGCTTGGTAGGCCTTGGGTGCTCGGGAACAAAATTATCTCGTCCTCTTACTATCAATGCTTAAAGTACCTCAAAAATGGAGTGGAAAGAACGATAGTATCCGATGACAAACCATTTACTGAAGCTGAGTCACATTTTGCCGATGCAAAATTCTACTTAAAGAATCATATTGTAGATGAGAAAAGAATTGAAGATGTCACCAAGACTAAGTATGATGATCTTGCATCTAAGAAGGTCACGGTGACCATCGAAAAATTCGCCAACAGGAAGCCCTTCTTCACTTTGAATAAAGAAAATGTCGCTCCTACGAAAAAAAAGGCAGCTCCTGTTCTTCGCTACGTGCCAAAGGTAAAGAAAGAGGAAGATCACTCACCTGATGCCCAAGATAATGTGCTAAAGGGGATAACTTTACCTATCAGGAAGATTGATGCAATAAATCCATCCTCAAGGACACTTGGAGAATCTGTGGCTCAAAATCCGCCACCAGATATGGCACTCCCTACGAAGCATACAAAAGAGGGCTTTGATTCAAATGCATACAAGCTATTTGTAAAGGCTGGATACAATCCTAATGAGCCATCAAGGTTGGGCAAACTTCCATCGGAGAGTAACACCAGACAAGCACGTGAAGGGCTAGGATACGCGCAGCCACCTCCAATTCGCATCTCCATACGAAGGGCAGTCAATTATTACATCACCGTAGAAGAAGAATCCACTGACGCTAATAAAAGACCCTCTGTATTTAATCGACTTGGAGAATCAACCGCAAGAACTTCTGTGTTCGAAAGGTTGGGTCGTATAAATAAGAAGAAAAACAACAAGCGCCAAAGAAGTCGTCAAAGAAAAATGCAACACTCTTCATTTAAAATCCAGAAGGATTTCCAAAGTTTGATTCCTTCTAGAATGAAGCGACAGAAGGAACTAGTAGTTTCATGCAATGAGGTGTTAAAAGCGAAGGCGCATACTGTGGTTTATACCAAGCAATGCAAAGAAGATAAAGAGAATGTTGGCTCCTCATATCATGTTATGACCTAGAACGAGAAAGATGTCTCATCTCAAATAAAAGTTGATGAAGAAATAGGAAATGCCTTTTGGTGTTATCATATATCCTCCATAACTTGGGTGGGTAGGATGGCTTAAGTCAGAACTCGGTTGTTCTTCTTCTTTCTGTTTCTTCTTTTGAATAATAATCGGGACAAAATTCTGTCTTGTTGTCTACTTCTTTGTCTAAAAACACTTCGTGTTTACATTCAAAGGGGGCATGATGTAGACACCTAATTTCGTCCCTCTCCGATAACATTTTTATCATATTTACCCTCATCTTACTGCATGCCTTCACCCGTTTAATTATATCCCATAAAAATATAAAAATAACAAAAAGTCAACAAAATCTCTAATCAATTTTATCTTATCCTAATCACCTACCCATGCCTATAGACTATTATTCCTTTTCCATAACAAAAAGGGGCCCACGGATTGACTCCACTCTTCCACAACATTTCACTCACTAACAATTTCCACAGATAGGGAATATAATATATACACTACGCACATTGGAAAAAGAGGGGGAGGAGGAGCATCTTGAACAAAGGGAGCACACAGTTCACATGACAAAAAATACCCATTTTCTCTAATCATCATATATACAATACGAACACACCAGTGAGGGAAAAAATTCATCTTGAGTCTTCTGATTGCTTCTTCTTTTTAAGAGAATAGACAATTCCAGAGAGGGGATTCACCATCATTCACGCGAAAAGACAGGGGAGAAGCAGCTTTTCCTCCAAAAAAACTCATACACGCACACACGAAGAGAGAGAGAGCAAAATCGAGATCGGAAACGGAGAGAGACGTCGAAGACAGTAAAAATGCAGATAAAAGAGGGAGAAAGCTTGGGGGGGGGGACCGTGAACGGAGCTAAAACTGTGCTGGAATCGTCATTCCGTCGCCAATCCAGTCACTATCTCCAAATAGCTGACCCAAAATCACGCTTTTTCACCGGAAAACAAAGGCGTCAGCTCGACCCATCACCGAGAAAACTAGAATCAGCCGCCAAACCATCTCAAAATTGATTGTTCAGATTGATATCGAGTTAAACTTTGAGATTTTTGCGGTTAATTTGGTACGGAGCTGATTTTTGGCCATTTTGTTGAGGTTCGGTCCGAGGTTCCGTTTGCGGGGTTTCAGTCGAAAGGAGCAATTTAATCGAATGCAACATTTGAGGTTCAATTTTTCCCTCTTTCTTTATAATTATTGCGACTTTTATGTGAATTATTGTTAGTTTTGACTTGGTGTTTGATTTTCGTAATTATGGATTGCATGGTGGAATAGTGTTCTGTTTGTGTGTTTGAATGGAATTATTTGGGGGAGGGGCGGGATTAAGAAATTGATAAAAGTTGAATGTAGATTAATTTTGGTTTGTTGTCGTTTTGTTTAATTCGAAATAAGCATGAAGGTGATAGATTTATGATATGTTGAAATGGATAGACAAAGTTTAGGTTCGGGTAGCCAAATTTACGAATGATATTTTGGTTAAATGCATGGAATGTTGAATGCATTGGAGGTTTTCAAGTTTATCGCATGAAATTGACATTGTATTCATTTACTGGGGAATGCCCCGAAGGAATTGTATTTATTCACCGGGGATGCCCCGAAGTATCTTGTACTCGGAGGATGTTCGTGATGAAGGTCCGAGGCGTCGGGTAGAGCACTAGTCTAGAATTGGTTTAGAATAGGATTTACATTTCCACATTTTTATATTTTTGGATTGTAATAATTGGACTGGACGCTATAATTTTGGATTTGTTTGTTTGTTTGTTTGATTGATTGGTTTATATGTTTTTGTGTGGTTTATACACTCTTAGTGTCGAATTAGCCGCTATGTCCACCAAGTGACCGTGGTCGAACCACGAGATCTAGGGGTGCCTAACACCTTCCCCTTGGTCAACAGAATTCCTTAACCGAAATCTCTGTTCGCGGATCAGTTTAAAAGAGTTAAAAACAGTTTTGAAAAAAGATTTCCAAAGGTGACTTGGCACACCCAATTATGTCAAGTGGCAACTCTGAGTTTTAAAGTAAATAATCATTTTCGAAACAAATTCTCATCTTTTGTCACTTAATAATAAAACCCTTTCGAACTTAAAAATGAAATCTTTTCGGAGTTAAAAAAAGGAGTGTGACAAGGTTGGACATAAATTCAAAATTATCCCAATGTGTGTGACGGGGTGGGGAGTCACCTTCTGCTCAACACATTGGTCGTAACGTCGATTATCAAAAAGTGAGTTTATGTATTCAAATTTAAAGAATTATTTTAAATTTTTTTAAACGATCGACAATATTAACGATGTGTTGGGTAGGAAAACATTCCTCGTATATTTAAGAGACAATTTTGAGTTTATGTTCAAACTCAAAGGACTATTTTGAACTTTTTTAATAATCAAAGATATTAACAATATGATGAGTTGGAGGAGGACTGGTAGTATTCCACTATATATTTAAGATGCAATTTTGAGTTGACTTCCAAACTTAAAACATTATTTTGATTTTTTTTTATAATGATATTAAATATATGTTGAGCAGGAGGACCACTAGCGTTTTACCATACATTTAAGGGATAATTTTAAGTTTATATTCAAATTTAAGAGATTATTTAGGCTTTTTTTTTTTTTAATAATCATTGATATTAACTTGAAGACTGTCAGTTTTACGTTATATATTTAACAGAAGATTATGTATTTATATTCGAATTTAAGGGACTATTTTAAATTTTTTAAAAATAATTATCGATATTAATGATATGCATATGCAAAGTAGGAGGATTATTAGTTTTTCATCATATATTTAAAGGACAGTTTTGAGTTTATGTCCAAACAGAAGGGATTATTTCAAGCTTTTGTTAAATAATCAACGAATTTACAAGGTATTGAATAGGACGATTATTAGCCTTTCATCATATATTTAAAGTACGATTTTGAATATATGTCCAAAATTTAAGGAACTATTTTAAACTTTTTAAGTAATCGATGATATAATGATGTGTTGAGTATGAAAGCTATTTTATTTCTAATAATTATTTTTTTTTTACAAAATATTTTTGTATTGTTTATTTCATATGTAAAATAATTTTTTCTTTCAGTAATATAGGCATAAGTGCTTGAAACAAAATTATTTGACATCTTAGAATATAAAAAACAAAATTTGTTTCAAATTAGGTGTATTTGAAAACCTCATGATGATGGTGCATTAGGCTAAGAAAAATATTAAATTGTGAACATTACTGAGATTTTTAAGATGAACGCATTTTTTTGGTATAACTTCTTTCAAGTTATTATAATATTATTTTTTAATTTAATGGCGTTATTTAAGATAGAAAACGTTAAGTCAAAATTGTTATAATTATCTTTCCCCGCTTCTTTTTTATCTAAGATAATTCGTGCATCAATAGATACATATTTTAGTTGTTGCACTAACAATGATGAAAATTAATATTTATGATATACGTGATGTGAATCATGATAGCATCAATAATAACATATTCAGCGTAATTTTACAGATCACAAGTAATATTTGAAGAAGATAAAATGTCCGAGTGTTAGAATTTTCTTGATTATAAATTGTGTAACATAAATAATCTAATTAGAAATTTGACATGTCATTAGTTATTAAACTTAATGATTTTCACACAATATCATACAACATTACTCTAAAGAAGAAAACATACCTGTGTCATAATGTTTTTTTGAATTATCTTCAGAAGAAGTGATTGAACCTTAAGAGAAATTGACTTCTGTCCTTTGTACTATATTCTTTCTTATTCTATTTGATGGGAACTAACTATTGTGTATTGCACTTCAGAGAAAATTAGTTACTCGTTTCTTAATTCAAATTACATGTAATGTAGATGTATACAATTAGGATATTCGTTTCTTAATGGTAACAATAAATTCCTAATGAGCCATTTATAGATGAAAATGCTTGTGCAAGCGTGATACAAACGCTAGATGTATACAATTAAGATATTTATTTCTTAATGGTAACAATAAATTCCTAATGAGCCATTTATAGATGAAAATACTTGTACAAGCGTGATACAAACGCAAACGCAACGCAGACATGACATGTGTTCGAAAGAGATTGTTTATCCCATGCATGTTTTACACTTGTCAAACATCCAAATTGAAGTTATACATGCAACCCTTTTAAGGTATGTGCGATCGATGTCAGACAAGCACGGCAGAGGACCAAGGGTCATGCGAGCTAATATGTGTCGCACTGATTAATGCATGTCATGATTTTCAATCGTTTTTCATACATGGACACTTCCTATAGGTTAAATAATATACAGGTCCCGCAACTATTTGACTTTTTTCGCATAGGTACCTCAATTAGGGTAGGTATTTATTGAACTCTTTACTCCTTCATAAAATATTTCAATTGAACACAATTGCTGATGTGGTCCTGACATGACGTGGCATGTGTAATACACTCTCCAGTAGGAGAGTGAGAGACGATAATTCATAAAAAAAAAAAATTAAACATAAAAAATCCAACCAATTAAAAAGAAAAAAAAAACATCATCTTTTCCATAACTCTACCATTTTTCATTATTTTTACATCCAAAAAATAGCATCATCTTCTTCTCCGTAACTCACTATTTTCCATTTTTTCTACATACAAAAAATAGCATATCTTCATAACTCCTAAATTCTCAAGGCAAACATGTGAAAGATTCTTCCGTGATGTTTATCCGAAAATCCATTCCCAAAAATCTCCACGTGTAAATGGCTCCCTCACACCTCCATATTTTTTTATTTTTTTTTTGTGAAACACAACCTGACCGACTTTAACATTAATCAAGACAAATGTAATCCAAATCCATCGTCTTAGAGAAGCAACAATAGTTTGTTACCATCTATCAACATTCAATGTTAACTGAAATTGCAAATCAGGTTAATAGAAAACAACGTACTCATTGGTAGCAAAATTTTTTGACTTGTAATTCGGAATCCTATAGAGGCCAAGAAAAAAAACAAGAAAAAAGTCTCACACCTCCATATCTCACATTCAATAAAGGAACCAACCCATCAAAGAGCACCATGAAGAACAACACACAAGGAAGCTAATACTAGCAACCTTCTTAGTTTTTACTTCACTCTTCTTTTTCTCCACTTTCTTGCTACTTTTTGGCGCGGGCGCTGTTGCCTGAGGTTTCGATTTCGAAATCGGAACCGATTCTTTCTCAACATTATTACCATTATCACTTAACGAAAAAGTAGTCGATTTTTGAATTTTACTTGCGTTATTCGAATCTTCACTACACTTTTTCCTCTTCAATATCGAGCTACATTTAGTTATACCAGCATTAACACACCCAACTTTAATTTTCTATTAAAAAATAACATCTTTCAACAAATTTTTATCTAAATTCGGAGAAGAATGTACCGATTTATTTGAATCAGATTGATAATTCTGCCCTTCTGAGAGATTTGAATTGTTTAAAAAGAAATGTTTCTCTATGTTAAAAAATGGAGAACCATTTTTTTTTTCTTGTCTGCTCAAAAATGAAGAAAGTAAGTTTGGAAAAGAAGAGGGAGGGGGGAGGGAGAGGGAGGATTGGGTAGGTTGAATTTATTTTTGGGGAGGGGTATTAATGATTTTGTTTAACAAAAATTTAGATTTAATTATATTAGACATTTATTTTTATAATTATTTTAAATTAAAATGTCACGTGTAGTCATTTAATTCGTCACTTTACCACATCATCAGCGTGTGTATTACACGCATTTTACATTTTTTGCCACGTCAGTAAATTGGGCTCAATTGAAAGCATTTGTGAAGGAGCAAAGGATTCAATAGGTACCTGGCTTAATTGAGGTGCCTATACGGGAAAAGTAAAATAGTTCAAGGGCCTGCATATGTATTTCGTCCTTCCTATATGTATGTATGTATTACACACACACCTCAAATTGGATAAAAATTAGAGAAAAGACATCTTTTCCCCCCTGAACTTGTCCTCCCAACTCACTTTAGCACTTAAACTTAACTTTCGTTTATTTACCCACCTTAACATCTTTAAAGTGTATTTGTTTCACCCCTCAAAACTGAATACCACTCTCACAACGGAGAGTGGGTTACACACGCGCTATGTCGTTGCCAAATCAGTGTCACATCAGTGTCAGGTCATTGCCACGTAAGAGATTAGGATTTAAAAAAAAATAATCCCACACACATACTATTTTTATGTATTTTTATTTTAAAAAGCAAAAAATATATATTTACTATTTATATATATAAAATATATATATATATATAATAAAAAATGCCCCCACCCCACCCATTTTCATTTAAATAATATATATTTTATATAATTATTTTAAAAATAAAAAATATACATGTACTATTTATATATATATATATATATAT
>NC_061117.1:220256655-220367447 GCF_002878395.1 Capsicum annuum | reverse complement strand
CTCTTCTTTCTTATTCAAACACAAAAATACTTTCATCAAGTTAAAATTAATTTTTTCAAATTGTCTTATTAACAAAAAAATTTAAAAGTAAATATCAAAAGAAATCTCATTGATGATAAGTGATTCAAAGACAAAATCATTAATTTAATTTAATTTTTATCTAAATTTTGAGGGAGTTGGATTGAAGGTTGAGATGGTGTTCAATGGAGAAATTTTTTTAATAGTGTTTTCATGTTTGTTCTTGAGTGGTGTTAATGAAGGAAAGTGAAAAAAATTGAAGGAAAGTGTTGTTCTTGGGTGTTGTTGTTAATGGAGGAAAGTGAAAGTGAAATGTAACGCTGGAAATATTTGGAGCTGTGCAAAAAGAAAAAAGTGGGATATTTGGAGCTGAAAATATATATATTTACTTTTGCATTTTGTACTATTTTGTATTTTGTTGTTGTTGATGATTTGAAGAAGAAAGAAGGAAAAATGTTCATTTTTTTTTTAATTTTTCAATTTTTTATTATATTTTAAATATAATATTACTGAAATTATTTTTTTTAACAAATAAATGCGCCCCTTTTTTTTAAATGTCACGTCAGTATTAGGGTTGAAACAAATACACTTTAAAGATATTAAGGGGGTAAATTAACGAAAGTTAAGTTTAAGTATTAAAAGTGAGTTGGGATAACAAGTTCAGGGGGAAAAGATGTTTTTTCTCTAAAAATTAATAAGTTTATGTGAACACATATATAAACATTAAAATCAATATGTGAATTTATAAAAGTTAATAATGTTGAATCTCATGTATTAGTTTCAATAAATTTCTGTTATTTCTTGCACGTTAATTAACCTAAGTATTTGTAATTCATAAATTTAACAATCGGTAATTTTAGTAAGGCCGAATACATATACAGACCCCTTAACTATTCAACTTTTTCCGTATAGGCACCTCAATTAAGCCATGTACTTATTGAACCCTCTACTCCTTCGCAAAACATTTCAATTAAGTACAATTGCTGACGTGGCACTGATGTGGCATAGTGCGTGCAATGCACTTAATTTAGAAGCGTGAAAACATTAAATTTTAGCTTTTTTTTTTTGTTTAAATCTCTTTATCTATTTTATTTATCTTAATTATCTCCTTTCTCGTATTTTTTTTTTTTTAAATTAATCTCTCCCCTTTTCTTAAGAACTGTTACTGTTCTTCTTCTTCATTTTTTTTTTCATCTTTCTCTTCTTTGTCATCTTTCTCTCTATTAGAAATTACAAATTTATATTCTAGATATTAAATTAATGATGAAATGGGTGTGAAAAGTTAGAAAACATATGAAAAAAAATATCTTTGGAATTAAATTTTTGACAAAATGAATGTAAAAATTTGAGAAAATTCCACCTAGTATAGTAGTGGTACGTTGGTATAACAGTAGTGCAAAATATTTTTGGCATGCTGTTGTTGTTGTTGTTCTTCTTCTTCCACTTCAACCATTTCTTTATCAATCTTGTCATGTTGTTTACTGCCAAGAACCGGTAAAAAAAAATCACCTTTTAGTTTAGCGTGAAAGTTCAATTCATGGAGAAAGGGGTGTTTGAAAAGGAAGAGCCGAGGAAGATCGGGTAGCGGTTGCTGTGGGGTGGGGCGGCATTGATGAGGAAAAAAAACTTTTTTTTTTAATTTGTGTGTGCTGGAGAAAGGGTACTTGGAAGGGAGGGGGGGTGGGGGTGGAGGAGGATCAGGTACTGGAGCAGTGGGGTGGGGTGGGCGTCGATGATTTTTATTTTAAAAAAATTTAGATTTAATTAAATTAGAAATTTATTTTTATAATTTTTTTAAGTTAAAATGCCACATGTCGTTATTTAATTCGTCACTTTATCATATCATCAGCGTGTGTATTACACGGATTTTATATTTTTTGCTATGTCAGCAAATTGGGCTCAATTGAAATTATTTGTAAAGGATTAAAGAATTCAATAGGTACCTGGCTTAATTGAGGTGCCTATACGGAAAAAGTGAAATAGTTCAAGGGTCTTTATATGTATTCCGTCTTTTAGCAATGTGCTGAATTATGATTTTCACTATAGTTTACCCTTCTTATGTTGTCCATTAGATGAATTTTAAGAGAACTAATTTTAAATATATTGCTTAAAGGAATAAAGGGTTCAATAGGTACCTGGCTTAATTGAGGTGTCTATACGGAAAAAGTGAAATAGTTCAGGGGTCTTTATATGTATTCCGTCTTTTAGCAATGTGCTGAATTATGATTTTCACTATAGTTTACCCTTCTTATGTTGTCCATTAGATGAGTTTTAAGATAACTAATTTTAAATATATTGCTTTAAGATTCCCTCATATATTTAAGTAAATCGAAATATAGATTTTTTCTTTTCTTCTTCTTAAGAATATTAAAAAGACTAATTTAGTGTACGTGTTTTACACGTGTTTTTTCATTGAATAATAAAATTATATATGAAAGAACAAAATATTAGAAAGTAGCAATTGAAATTAGAATATAGCTTGTAACATAAATAAAGCAACCATTAGAGATTATTATTTAAAATAAAAACGATATGAAATTTTGACTATACTCTTTCTTGACTGAAATATATTTTTGCGTAATTAATTAACAAAGAAAATAATTACTCGTATTTTCTTTTAAATATTTCTACATGTGCAAGATATTAGTATTGTAAGACAAATTGATTAGAATTAGGACTTCAATACACGTCCTTAGCAATTAAGATCTAATAATTTTGTAATAGAACTTTAACAAGTTAAAGTTATGATCTGCTAAGATCACGTTGTCAATAGAGTTTATGTTACTCTCATTGTATCAGCTTGTACTAACATGAGTTTTAATATATACTTAATAACTCGTTTCAGTTACTATTTTCTTCATGATATTAGTGCTTATATGAAGATTATAATCTCATTTTTATCATGAAAGATTTGAGACCTCTTCATTATTTCCTCGATTTAGATATTCATGGCTACAAAAATAGTTTGTTTCTTAGCCAACACAAGAGTGCTCAACTATTCTTCAACACATTGATATGTTAGTTGTCAGATCTAATCCGACAACCTTTTTAAGAAGCATTTTTTTCTTGATGTGACTAGTTCTCCGTTTTAAAAAGTCATCGATACCAACAATGTTCTGAGTAGAGAACTATAAGCGCTCTATTGTACTAACGATTTTCAAAGTATAAGACTCTAAGTGCTCCATTATATCTTTTTGGGACGATTTGAGCTTACGTCCAAACTTAAAGGACTATTTTATGCTTTTCAATACTTGTATTCTAACAAATTAAGTTTTGAGTAAAGGATTATGAGTGCTCAATTATATGTTTTTCGGACAATTTTGAGTTCACAACCAAACTTAAAGAACTATTTTATATTTTTTCAATAATTGTCAATATTAACTAAGTTATATATGAGAACAGGACTATAAGTGGTCTATGATATATTTTAGGGACAATTTGAGTTTATGTGACTATTTTAGTTTTTTCAATACTTGTCAATACTAAGATCTGATTAGTAGAAGACTATAAAAGCTCGATTATATATTTCTAGGATGATTTTAAGCTCAGTTCAAAGTTAGAGGACTATTTTAGGTTTTTCAAAAGTTGTCGATACTATAACTAAGTTTTGAGTAAAGGACTATAAGTACTTGATTAATATATTTTTGAAATAATTTTTGAGTTCATGTCCAAACTTAAAGGACTATTTAGGGTTTTCAATACTTGCCGATACTAACTAATTAAGTTCTGAGTAAAGGACTATAAGTGTTAGATTATACATTTTGGGGATAATTTTGATTTTACATCCTAACTTAAAAGACTATTTTAGGTTTTTCAATACTTATCGATACTAATTAAGTTTTGAGGAAAAGACTATAAGTGCTCGATTATATATTTTGTAAATGATTTTGAGTTCACGTCCAAACTATTTTAAGATTTTCAATATTTGTCGATACTAACTACGTTTCGATTAAAGGACTAGTGTTCTACTATTATATATTTTTGGGATGATTTGAGTTTACGTCCAAACATAAGGACTATTTTAGGGGTTTCCATACTTGTCAATACAAACTAAGTTCTGTAGAGGACTATAAATGCTCAGTTATATATTTTTGGGATAATTGAGTTCACATCCAAACTTTAAAGACTATTTCAGTTTTTTCAATACTTATCGATGCTAATTAATTAAGTTCTCAGTAAAGAACTACGAGTGCTCGATTATTTATGACTATTTTGAGTTCACATCTTAAGTTAAAAGGACTATTTTAGGTTTTTTCAATAATTGTCTATACTAAGTTTTGAGTGAATGACTATAAACACTCGATTATATATTTTTAGGATGATTTTGAGTTTACGTCCAAACTCAAAGGATTATTTTAGATTTGCAATCATATATTTTATGGTGGATTTACATTTACATCTAAACTTAACAGACTATTTTGGATTTTTCAATTCTTTTCGATACAAACTAAGTTTCGCATAAAGGACTTCAATTGCTTGATTATACATTTTTCTAACAATTTTAAATATTTACCCTAACTTAATAGACTATTTTGAATTTTTCAATTATTTTCGATACAAACTAAGTTTTGCGTAAAGGGCTGGCTTCAATTGCTAGACTATACATTTTTCAGATGATTTTAAATATTTTCCCTAACTTAATAGACTGTTTTGTATTTTTTATATCATTTACATTACTAACTATGTTCTTAGAGTTAATGGTTTTTAACTTTCAAGTAGTTGAGGGTGTGAAAGCAGTAATTAGCAAAAAAAATGTGACAAAAAAAGACAAAATGAAATAGCCACGTTGCACTTAAAACAGCTAAAATAAAATACAAAAGGAAAAATAATACCATTACATAAGTTTCTCAAGAACAGCAAAATATTTAGTGTGCTAATGCTACTTTCTCTCTAATTTCAATTTGGGTTGTCTTTGATCAACTTCAATTTGGTTAGTTTTTCTGCTTCTTTTAATAGTTTAATTGGAAGTTTCAGTTTTTTTTTTTTTTATGCTTGTAAGAATTTTTGTTTGGTCGGTTAGAGCTTTTTTCTTGCTAATTAATATTGTTTAAGTGCATGCATTTAGTTAATCGATGAAAAAAATTTGTGGGTTTTGTTTGGATTTTATTTTTATGATCATTGATCACTGTTTTTTTATTGATATCTAACTCAATTTAGGGCTTTTTTTTGTTTGGTTTGGTTGTTTATGTAGGGATTTCCAGTTTTTTTCTGCTGTTTTTATTGGAAAAAGGGCTAAAGAATTGATTTTTTGGCAAGGTATAAAGGTAAGGTTTTTTTATCTATGTTGTGGTTCTTGTTTTTGCCAGTTTTAGTTAGTGAATTGTATGTGTTTTTAAGTTTTTATGTCTGTTGCATGTTGATTCTACTTGAGAATTGCTTAAAGGTTGATTTTTTATGTGTTTATATGTAATGTTTGTGTATGTTGAATTTGGAATTAACTTAAATGGGGATGCTAAAAGAGTGATTTTCTACAATGGGGATGTACATTTTTGTTTAGGAAAGAAAAAAAGTGAAAAATTGAAGGAGAAAACTCTTGGTGATTCTTCGCATATGTCTAAGCAACCTACATTGATACGATTACCTTGGAGGTGGGAGGGCATATGTCTAAGCAGCCTACATTGATAAGAGGTGGGAGTTGGGAGGGCATATGTCTAAGCAACCTACATTGATAAGAGGTGGGAGTTGGGAGGGTGGGGGGTGGGAGGTGGGAGGTGTGTGTGGGAGGTGGGAGGAGGGTTGTGTGTGAGAGGTGGGAGGTGGGTATGGAGAGGGGAGGGGTGTGGGAGGTGGGAGGGGTAGTGGTGTGCAAGCTGGCATGCAAACCACCTTCTAAGGAAAAAACCAGCCCTTATTTGATCAAGAAAAAGAAAAGAAAAAGACAAAGGATCAATGTATATTTGTTTTTTAGCGTTTTAAGTGATGACTTACAAAGAAAAGGGTTACGAAGTTACTTTTGTCTTAGTTAACCTCAGTCATCAAGGTTCATTGAATTTGTAAACTACTGATTTTGAAATTCAAGTGTGTGTTCTGTGTTACGTTGTTTAATAGGTATTTCCCTTCGGAACTGTACTTCCTATCTGGTTGGCTTTTCTAAAGCTTCTTGTTCTATGAGCAAGTCATCATACAGGAAACAAAAGCAAATCTTCATACAGCTAGCTAATCTCCATGATAAAAGGTTTAGCTTAAAGTCACTCTATGTGGAACCATTGCAGTTTTTAAGCTTTTCTATTCGAAGTGGATGGAAGGAAGGTAATTCCGGGGGGAGGGGGAGGGGTGTGTGCAGGCTGGCATGCAAACCGCTGTTTCTAAGGAAAAATCCAGCCCTTGCTCGGTCAAAAAAGAAAAGAAAAAGGAATAGTGTATATTTGTTTTTTAGTGTATGAAGTTATGTCTTATAAAGAAAAGGTTTACGAAGTTACTTTTGCCTTGGTTAACCTCAGTCATCAAGGTTCATTGTATTTGTAAACTACTGGTTCTGAAATTCAAGTGTTTTCTTTGTTACAATTGTTTATAGGCATTTTCCTTGGGTAGTGTTCTTCCTATCTGGTAGACTTTTCTAAAGCTTCTTGTCTATGAGCTAAAAAGGAAAGAAAAACAAACCTTCATACAGCTCTGAGCTCACCTCCGTGATAAAAGGTTTAGCTAAAAGTCACTCTGTATGGAACCATTGCAATTTTAAAGCTTTTCTATGTGAAGCGGAGTACTCCTGGGGTCCAGAGGGAGGCCACAATTGGAGTTTACTCACCTTTAACTTACAAGTTCTCTATGTAGGATATGTCATATTGAATCTAGTGACCGAGAGATTTTAAACATGGTCATATCCATTCCATGAATGATGGAGCACCTCCTTATGTGGATGCTACTTGTTCTGACCTAATTCTACTCTTTTGTATTTTTTTACTAACCGCTTAGCAAATTCGGCTTAACCTATACTGGAAATCTGATAACTTTGGTACCTGATAGTTAGTTACCTCTATAATATCCAATGCTTTTCTTCTGCTTGTCACATCTGCAATCAATTATACTAAGTTTTGTATCCTCTCTATGTTCATTCTTTTTCTTTTTTGCTCTCATCACTGTCACGTGGACTTTTGTAGACTTCGAGACTCTATTTGCTCTTTGACTGGCTAAGGGAGTAAAGGTGAGGTTTTTGCAACTGCAAATTCTCGAGGTTTATCTGGATTGTCAATTTTTTCACAACTTGTTATCTGAATGACAAACAAATTAAAGAAGGGTACTCTTTCATGTCTGCGATTATCTAGTCCATTATGATGGTTCACGGAAGGAGGTCTTGGCATGTGAACATGTATTTAGGGAAAGAGTTATTTCCCCTATTTAATCATGTTTCCTAGATTTGACTTTACTATTTTCCTTAAAGTTTATTGTAGTTGTCTGTAAGTCAGATTCCCTATATTAGTAATTCTTGACAATAGTAGAAGCATGAATTGCTTCTAGTTATCGTCTCTGTTGTCTGTTTAAGGATGGTATGAGTAATAATTAGTGGTTATAAAAAGGATGGTAATAATAGTTTCATCTAGGTTTAGCTGGGAATTATTGCAGATTATGAGCACATATTTCATCTTTATGATCTGTAGTCATTGTCAATTATGCATGTCTAGGTCAGAAATTTGCTATTTAAGAAAATTCAATGCAAACAACAACAAAAACGAGATACCCAGTATAGTCCGTGTGGTCTGGGGAGGGTAATGTCTACCACACCTTACCCCTACCTTGTCAGGTAGAGAAGTTTTTTCCGAAAGACCCTTAGCTCAAAGAAAGCAAAAACACAACGATTGCAAAGATATAAGCAATAGCTGGATAGTAAGAAAGTAGAGGCGCACGAGGCAACAAATAGTAATCGAAACTACAACAACAACAACATACCCATTATATTCCCACAAAGTGAGGTTTGGGAGGGTAAAGTGTAGGCGGATCTTACCACTACCTTAGAGGTGAGGTAGGGAGGTTGTTTCCAATAGACCAGCTCACAACAAAAAACAGTAGAGAATAAAGGCATAATATATGTACAAGAAACAATAGGTAGTAACAAAATGACGTATAATAATAGAAACAAGACTACCACAAAGTAATACTACAAAAGATCTGTCTGAAAGAATAAACACCATCAGAACTCCAAGAACAAGACACTACAAGCACAGCACTATGACTACTAGCACGAATAACACAACAAAGCATTCCTCCTTACTAGCAAGGACGCAGTCCTTCCTACTAGCCTTCTACCCTAAGTCGCGTCCTCCACACCTTCCTATATAGGGTCATGTAATCGAAACTAAGAGTGAGAGAGGCTCCTTCTCCTTCCCCTTCTTCAAATCCAAATCATATTTTTCATAGAGAAATCTCTTATCAAGGATAGACCTAATTCCAATATTCGCGGAGAAAGAATCATAAGAAATGTAAGAAGAGGCATCTTCCTGGCTTAGAAATAGATTAAAAATCCACCCTTCGCTTCTTTTTGTTAATCCTAAGGTTTTTTGTAAGAATATCATTTATAGTGTATATAGTATATGTACTTTATTGTCTAATAGACTTCTCTCTTAGCAAGATTTTGCTTTCCATAATCATAATGTTTCCTTTTTTTTTCTTTTATAAACTCGGAACTAGTAAAATAATAAAAAAGCCGAAAATAATACTAATACTAATAGCCGGAGACACCATACACAAACTATTTACGACTAGCCTTCTACCCGAATCTCGACCTCTCCACCTTCTTATAAAGGTCATGTCCTCGGTAAGCGGAAGGCTTGCTAATTCCTGCGTGATCACCTCTTCGCAATACTTCTTTGACCTACCTCTATCTCTCCTCAGGCCTCCACCGTCAACTTCTCATACCTTCCTCCTCATGGGGTCTGTGCATCTCCTCTTGACACGCGTGAACCATCTCAGCCTAGACTCCTAGCTTCCTGCATCTTGTCCGCCACGGTGGCTACTTCCACCTTGGCCCGAATATCTTCATTTCAGACCATATCTCTCCACTTGTCGAGGAGGAGGGTAGAACATGTGGTGTAGAGTTCTAGTAGAGATGGTGGTGGAAGTTTCTAGTAAGCCCGCATACATCCATCTCAACATCCTCATTTCCGCAACTTTCATCTTCTGGACATGAGAGTTCTTGACTGGTGAACATTCCACCCCATACAACAACACTCTAAGAAAATTCAATGCTTTAGAAATTTTATTCTCTTGTTTTATATGATGTTTAATGAGTGTAGAATCTGCACTTTCCTATTTTTGTCTGCACTCTTATTTTTGGTAAAATGGTAAGATTAACGGAAATCTTGAATGCTAGTTGCAAATGGGCTACTTAGTCGGTTGAACTTAACAAGGCTACATTTTGTTGAAGCCTTACGACTGCTGCTTGAGTAACTATGCTTACTGCGATACCATAAGTATCTTGCAGCTACCTTTTCACTTTCTATAAAATTGAAATATTTCCCCTCTAGTAGTTTAAAATTGCAACAGAAACAGCTCAATTGCTCTAATGAACTGAATTCGATAACTTCTGCTCATTAGGTGTATTTTGCTCATCGTGGTGTATCTTTGGTTTCCACCTTCTACCCATTTATACTAGAGCAGTTTCATGATTTATCTACTCTAAGACATCAACAGATT
This sequence comes from Capsicum annuum, assembly GCF_002878395.1. Classification (NCBI taxonomy): domain Eukaryota; kingdom Viridiplantae; phylum Streptophyta; class Magnoliopsida; order Solanales; family Solanaceae; genus Capsicum; species Capsicum annuum. The sequence continues at coordinate 220,357,802 of NC_061117.1, read as the reverse complement.
CACGATGTTTCACTTGAGGCTCACTCACCACCTTCACCCATGAGATCTCTAATACCCCACGTTTAACCCTTTTTCTCCTCACCACCTTCTTTGTCTCAACATCATCCTTTGTTCCATTTGTATCGGAAACAGCCTCTCTACCTGCACAAGGTAGGGGTAAGGTTTGCGTACACTCTACCCTTCCCAGACCCCACTTGTGCAATTACACTGGGTATGTTGTTGTCTGTATCTGGCTGTAAGTATTGTTTTGTGTGCCAGTGGGTACCTGTGTTGCTGCCCTGTGCATCTACCACCGGAATGTGGAAGTCTCTTTTCTACAAGCTGGAGAGTGGTCTGTTTTACCATAGCTTCTCTTAAGCATCCATAGAAGTGGCGTTGTGCTTGATTTGAGGAAAGTGGTTAAGTCGGGGTAGATCCTCTTGTTTTTGTGTTCAACTACTTCAGTTAATCTCTCTCCACTGCCAGTTTGCTATTAAATATACCGCCAACGGCTTATGTATCTCTTCCCCCTTCCTAAAGAGAAAGAAGAGTGGGCAAGAAAGTTTTCCATCTTGAAGATACCAAATAGTAGCTTAGTTTGCTGTCTATCAACGTGCCATATTCGCTTAGTTTAATTCCCGCTTCTCTTTCTCCATGATTTGGTTGCTATTTACCAAATATGACAACCACATATTAAGAAAAATATTGATAGTATCTGGCTATATTTTTACTTGGTATATTGTTTATGATGGTTTGTGTTACATAAACAAACTTCAGCATTGAAGTGGATCATCCTAAAACTTTTGGATGGGATCTTGTTAACTTTATTGTCACTTTGGGAGTGTGCTTTTGAGAAGAATATCAAGAAAAGTTTCAATACTAGCATTGAACTTTAGTTTAATTAAATTGGTATCATATGAGCCAGCAGATACTGATTTTATGTGATCTCTTAGTTAATGTATGTATTGACATGTAGTTTTGCATGACCGTTTATTCTTCTCTGACCAGATATTATCCACAAGATTATACTCGACACATGGGACAAAGGAGTATGTCCTACAGTAATCACTTCATGGATTTTGGAGCAGATCAGCAGAGTCCGGCGTATATTCATCCAGAGCCTTGTGTGTTGTATGGGAGCTATACAGCTTTTCCACATCCAAATGCTCATGCTATTGTACCAGCTGCCGGGATTGGTAATCTCTATGTGTCCCATCTGCCAGGCCAGGGCGCTTTAATTTATGGGATGCCACCGGCCAATGGGATTCAACAATGGCAACCTCTCCCCAATGTTAGCCCAGTGATTCCACCACCATCAAATCCCTTTTACCCTTATGTTGCTGGTCCATCTGCATCTACGGGTTTTCCAGTTCCAGTAGACCAGGGGTTACAGCTTCCATTCCCAGGCACTGACGACGTCGTTGGAAATAATGCAGACAATTTAGCTAGGAATGATCCACATGTGGACAGTGTCGGAGGTTCATCTAAGCAAAAGAATGTTCAAGGCAGCTCTGGAAATCTTGAACATCATTCTGCTTCTGCTGGTGCTAGTACTTCCGTTTCCCCAGTTATACCAACAGCGCATGAATCTGATGTTTCTTTGAGTGATTCTGTATCACGCGAGCATGGGGGGAATGACGCAGCAGCATCCGCTGAAAATGGAGTACAAAGAAGTGCGAGCAGATCTGCTAGTGGTCCAGAGACTGTATTGCCAAATAACAGCAATCAGCTGCTTCAAGGAAACTATGTAGGCCAAGCCAATCAGTTTCCTGGCAATCCTTGGTTGAACCAGCCTTTCAATAGTAATGGTACTCAACCATGGGCCTGGAATCAGGCTGCTCCTTTACCCTATCTGCCTGGTAACTACTTTTTTTCTTTACCTTTTTTTTTTTTACATTATGACTTTTGAGTATCTATTCAGCCTACTTTGGTTTGATAGGTTATCACCTCCCCTTCATCAAAGTCCTTGTTCGTCTAAGTTTTGTTTTCTTATGAGCTATTATCATGGAGCCACCGAGCTATGCATAGTCAGCTATCCTTCCTTCTTCTTACATATTTAAAAGGGACAATCCACTGGAAACACATCTTACGTGGCATAAATGCCTCTTTTGTTCCATGCTCTAAATGTTAGCTTTATAACCTAATGTTCATCTCATTTCCTTTTCTAATAATCCAGGAAAGCCTTTGTTTTTCCCCGTTCCTCAAATTATCAGCAGCTAATTGTGATCTTTATTCGAAGTGCTAGAAGTTAACTTTATTAACTGATTGCATTGTTCTTCTGCTTCTTTCTATTTACTTCAGGTGGTGGCGGAGGCTATGTACTCGGTGCTGGAAACGTGTGCATGCCAGGTTATCAAGTAAATTCCAGCAACGGAGGTTTGACTAGTTCTGTTTATCCACCCATTCATCAAGGACCACTGTACCCTCATCATCTGCCACCTAATATGCAATTTAGGGGAGGCCACCCTCTGAGCTTCTCTCCACAGATGACAGCATCTTCAAGCAGTCACCTTCCAAACAGTTCGTCCAGTACTGCAAATAATCCATTGCAAGGTGTTGTAGAGGGAGGGTCTGGATATATGGGACCCTTCCTGCCAACTGGCTTTAGAATGTACAGACCTAATCAGACGGAATTCATGCGTGAAACAAATATCCACTACCACAACCTCCCTAATGTAAGAGTTTTGCCAGAAGATGTAAAATTTGTTCCATTTGATCAGTTCTTTGTGTTCTCTTTGTCGTAGTGTAGTTTCTTGCAGTTAAAGTAATGGGATTGGATGTTGATGGATATCTCTTTATTTGGTGATTTTACCAGGGAGTGAGAATAGGGTTCCCTGGTGTGGTTGTTGCTGATCAGCACAGAGATTTGCGTTTGGACATTGATCACATGTCTTATGAGGTGAGGGAGATTGTACAGTATTTGCATGTCACTATTGTTGATAAGTAAAAGCCGTGGTAATCCCTAATTGCGCCATAATTTCAGCAAACTTATCGTGCAATGTAAAAATTATATCCAGGAGCTTCTTGCATTGGGGGAGCGAATTGGCAATGTGACGACTGGTTTATCAGGTGAAGCCATTGTCACCAATTTGAAAACGAGAATATTTGTGTCTTCCCAGACTCCTCCTGCTCCGGAAAGTGTTGCAAGTGAAGATCAAAAAACTGATCTCTGTGTCATATGTCAGGTATTACCCCTTCGCTAATTTATAGTTGATATAAGAATAATACGATTCTGCTGGGTCAGTAGTCAATTTGTGACCTATAGTTTCTATAAATATTGGATGCTGTTGTACCTTTTTTTCCCAAAATTTCCTTATCTGACTTGTCTTTACTGCACTCTACTTAATGTTTATATTGCTATTTTCTTCCTAAATCTTAAATTAATCAAACATTGTCATGAATCTTTCTAAGGTTTTCCTATCACGTGAATGAGAAACTTTTTTGTCCACCTGGCACAATGTCACCTTGGTTTCTATGTTGTGATTTCACTCTTTGAACGATTGCATCTTATTTACTTGAAGAGTGAGCTTATTGTGGTTTGCTTCTAGGGCTAAATAATAGGCATTAGGCATTGGCATTACGTGCCCACTACAAGAAAGCAAAGCTTCATATAGCCCAAAGCTTCTTTAGTTCCAGATGATGTGGATCCAATCTCATCTTCTTAACTATACCTATAAGTTATGTGACTTACGATTTTCCTGAACTTAGTTAATAAATAGGGCTAGTTAATAAATAGGGCGAGATATTGCTTCTGCATGACTATTAGGGGTCGTTTGGTGTGGGGTATAAAGGGATAAATGGTCTCTGGATAAAATGGAGGACTATTTTATCCCATGTTTGGGGTGAGGTATTAGTTAGTACCGGGATTATTTATCCCACCATTTACACCATAGTGATGACATGAGTTATCCCACATACATGTTGGGATAACTCTTTCCCAACCAAACGACCCCTTAGGGTCTTCCATGTCTGGACACCCCACATGAAAGACAGGGTAGATCTTTAGCGTGGAAAGAACCTGAAGTTTTTAGGCAACTTGTCCTTGGTTAATAAATAGGGCGAGATATTGTTTCTGCATGGCTATTACTCCCTTATTGAATTATGTGATGTCAAATTTTGCTTGATTTGCTTTTCAGTGGAGCTATTTTCCTTTCCTTGTCCCTTGTTTCTTTGAGATATCTCTGACGGCTTGTATATGTTACACGCATTATTGCAGACTGATTACACCGACCAGGAAAAGATTGGCATTCTTGAGTGTGGGCATGAGTATCATGAAGAGTGCGTTAAGAAGTGGTTGATTGTGAAGAACACTTGTGCTATATGCAACTCTACAGGGTTGTCTACAGAGAAAAAGAACGTGTGAATATGGCGAGGTGGTTAATGGTGGGGCGATGAATAACCAAAATGCGTGGAACGGGCATTTTGTTATTCTTGTTTAATATTTTTACTGTTCTCCAAGATGTGGAATATGTTGCTGCTGAAAACTGTATCATACCTGTATATACTTCGTGCGACTGTCCACCTCTCGTAAAACATTTACCTGTTGAACTTATCTATGTGAGACTTAAGTTGTACAGACGTGTACTTCTTGTTCAATCTTGCATGATTGCTGTATCTATATTCTGTTAATATCTTGTCTTTCAGGTAAGATATCTGCAGCAGAATGTAGGCTTTACATCAACATCAACTTACGGTACGCAGCCTTACCCTTACAGGTAGATATAATGTTTCCGATGGATCCTAAGGTAAATATATTGTTTCTGATGGATCCTAAGGTGCATATATTGTTTCCTATGGGTCCTAAGTAGATATATTGATTCCGATGGATCCTAAGGTAACCGGTGATATAATGTTTCCGATGGATCCTAAGGTAAATATATTGTTTCCGATGGATCCTAAGGTGGATATATTGTTTCCGATGGATCCTAATGTAGATATATTGTTTCCGATGGGTCTTAAGGTTGATATATTGTTTCCGATGTATCCTAAGGTTGATATGTTGTTTCCGATGGATCCTAAGGTTGATATATTGTTTCCGATAGATCCCAAGGTAGACAGGTTGTTTCCTATAGATCCGGAGGTAGATCTGCTGTTTCGTATTGATCCTAAGGTAGCTCAATTGTTTCCGATAGATCTTCGGCACTAGTAAAGCATAACAATATCAAGGAAAGGAAATGTAGTAGTGAAGCAACCATATATATTATAGTAGAAAATAAGTCTGGCCAAGCTTTAAAATCAGTTTATTTTGGAAAGTGATTTTTTTGTTTTTTAAAATACTTTTTGTAAGAAGCAATTTATGTTGAATAATAAATTTTAAAAATATTTTTGAGTTGCAATTAGTGTTTGACCAGGGTTTTTTTAAAGGTGCTTTTGAGAACAAGTTCTTTTTTCTTTAGCTTCTCAAAAATAACATTTTGCTACTTTATAGAAGTATTTATTTTCTCTCAAAAGTTTTGCAAATACCTTATTGTTCTAAAATACGTTTTTTTCTTTTTTGAAAATAATACTCAAGCATTTTTAGCCTATCAAAAACTTAGTCAAGTAGACTACGAGTCCAATCTTGAATGATTTTTGAAAATACGTTTTTCTTTTTGAAAATAATAGTCAAGCATTTCTGGTCCATTAAAAACTTAATCAAATAAACTACGAGTCCAATATGGAATGATTTTTGTAGATTGAGATATAGCTGGCTATAAAGACAATTGATGCTTGAAATCAATAAATTGCAGGTGTAGTTATGGTAGCATTGCACTTAAATAGTCAAGGTGTAGATATAACTTTAATTCCTAAAAAGTAACAAAGATATATATATATATAGAGAGAGAATAATGAAAGACATGATAATTTATATAAATTACAGATAGTTTCTGTAGTTACAATTACATATAGATTCTAAGGTAGATTGGTTGTTTAAGTTGTTTTCCTATGTCCTAAGGTAGGTCAACTGTTTTCGATAGATCTTCAACTCTAGGGAAGCAATCATATATATATATTTTGTGTGTGTCTATATGTAATAGAAAATAATAGTACTCTATCTGATCAAATTTTTAAAATTAATTTATTTTGAGAAGTGTTTTTTTTTTAAGTATTTTTTGTGAGAAGCAATTTGTGTAATGACTAATAAATTTTAACAGTATTTCTAAGTTGCAATAATGTTTGACCGAATCTTTTCAGTGCTTCTGAAGTATGTGTTTTTTTATCGAAACTTGTTTGTGAGAACAAAATATATTTTTTAGCTTCTACAAAATAAGTTTTGCTATTCTTTTAAAGTATTTTCTTTTCTCTTAAAAGTTTGGTCAAATATCTTATTTTTCTAAAATATGCAGTTTTTTCGAAAGAAAAAGTATTTTGGGTCTCCCAAAAACTTGGCCAAATAGACCATAAGTCCACTATTGAACGATTTTATATAAATCGAGATAAAACTGGCTATAAAGATAAGTGATGCTTGAAATGATCAAATTGCAATTCTAGTTATTTTACTTTAGTACTCTATAAATTAATTGGCCTAATATAAAATATTATAAATATTTTATTTTATTTATTCATTTTAGTAAATTAAGAGTGTGTTGTTATTTTTTTTCCATACTATCTTTAGTACATAAAATAACAGTTGTCAAATTTTGAGCTTTAAATCATCATTAATAGGTTAGTAATACTTTTTTAATTAGAATTACTTAGGAATGTTTTAAGTCAATAGAGATTAAGTAATATGATGAGCAAAAAGATCAAGTAATATAAAACAAAAAGAGTATTGATAGAAGAATGGGAACAATATTGGACCAACTTAGTGGAGTTTAGACATAAAAGTTGTGAAGTTTGAAAATAGTAGTATTTACTTTCATAATTATTAGTTTTTGAATATCTAAATTTTTAATTTTAAAATATTATATTTAGCTAATTTGTTTTACCAGGGAAGATTAATCAAATGATCTCTTGCCAAATAAAAGTGATTAAAAAAGAGTATATTGTTGTGAGGGTAATTTACATAATCCCTGAATGTTTAAAGTGTTATAATAATTTATCCTAATAATTTATTAAATTATATTATGTCCTGAATTTATAAATTTGTGATACATATGTTATAACGTGATACATATAGTTAGTGATACATTTAAAACAGAAAAGATTTTTATTTTAGAAAGTAACGGATTCAAATATTACGGGGAGTAAAATTAGCTATAAATCGTGGAAATGATACATCTGGTTCCAGATGTATCACAATGATACATTTCGTAAACTTACTCACTAATCATTAAAAATTCAATATCACATCAAAATAAATAATTTACATATATAAATATATGTTAAATGTATCAAATATTTATAAATAATTTAAAGTTAAATATTTGTTAAATTACATCATATCTCAAATTTCTAAATTTGTGATATATATGTTATAACGTGATATATATAAAACATAAAAGATTTTTATTTTAGGAAGTAACGGATTCAATTATTACGGGGAGTAAAACTAGGCATAAATCGTGGAAATGATCCATCTGATTTCAGATATATTACAATAATACATTTCATAAAATTACTTACTAATCATTAAAAATTTAATATCACACCAAAATAAATAATTTCATATGTATCAAGAGTACAGTAAAATCTCATATTTTAAGTAATTGTTTAAAAAGTGGGAGATTTTGGGTAGTAAGTCTCTTACTTTGTGGTTTCGTGTAATTAAAGTATGCTAAAGATAAACATTCGTGGTATTGACAATAATTAAAAGACTTTTTCAATCTATAGTCAAAACTAAAAATTTGATCATCCAATTAGAATGGCACCACATAAATTAGGATAAGGATTGTAAGAATTACAAAGAATACCTATGTGAAAATGATCTCTCTCTATATATATACACACACACTTGTTCTTTGTGAATTGACATGAAGAGAAATCGTAATCCACAAACAATAAAGCTTCCCTTGCGCAAATCTATCGAATAAGTCGGCGATCAAGGGAATAGGGTATTTCTTCTTCACGGTTATCTTTGTATAGTAATGGAGGTGGTGAAAAACAAAAAGTATGGAGCTCATATTTTGGCTCTACCTTATCCAAGCCAAGGCCACATAAATCCTATGCATCAATTTTGCAAACGTTTAGTTTCCAAAGGTCTAAAAACCACTCTAGCCATTACAACTTTCATTTCCAACTCGACACGTCCAATTCCAACCACCGTAGTAGGTATAGAGACTGTTTCCGATGGATTTGACAGAGGCGGCTACGCTGAAGCTGAGAGCGTAGCCGCCTACCTCGAACGCTTCGAGGAAATCGGGTCCAAAACCCTAGCCAATCTCATCAAAAAGTATGAAAAGATGGAGCTTCCTATTACTTGCATCATGTATGATGCCTTCATGCCTTGGGCTTTGGATGTAGCTAAAGAGCATGGGTTAATTGGAGCTTGTTTTTTCACTCAAGCATGTACTGTGAACTATATATACTATTATGTTCATCATGGAAAATTGATGTTGCCAATTTCTTCAACTCCAGTGAAGATACCAGGATTGCCTCATCAGCTACAACTTCAAGATATGCCTTCATTTATTTACAAACATGGTACATATCCAGCCTATTTTGAATTGGTGTTGAATCAGTTTAGGAATGTGGACAAAGCTGATTATGTATTTGTGAACTCATTCTACAAGTTGGAGGCAGAGGTCAGTTTCGAATTTATCCGTTTGGCCATGAAAATAAAAAACATATTCATTTTATTTTTATATTTTTGAAATTGAAAATAGAGTTTGAGAGCTGTGTTTGAAGTTAAAAAAAATATAAAAAGTGAAAATAAATTTTAAAAAATTTAGAGTTTTATGTCCTTAAATATTTTAAATTATTAATTATTGGTCACTTAATATAATATTTTTTTTTATAGGTTTAGATATGTATAGTAGTTAAACTTCTCTATAGTGGAGCATTTGCCTAAAAATTTCATGACTGGTAAAGTGAGGCGTTGTTATATATATATATATATTTGCATTTGACGTTTAGATCTCGTTTATAAAGGAAAGTATGTAGAATTGAAAAGAGTATGAATGTTAAAAGACAAATGTCAGTAGTCTTTTTCTTTATGAAGTTGTGCAAATAATTGATGGACTCCGTAATGTTTCCTTTAGATCTTAAATTAAAGTTGTGTCAAATGTATCAAAATGCCCTTTAATCTTATGGTCCTAAACATGTCATGTGGAAAGTTAAAATTAAAGTATTGCGAAAAAAGGAAAGGAGTTATTCTTTTTGAAACGGACAAAAAAGAAAAGTAAGTCATTCTTTTTTAAACGGGGGCAGAATCATATTTTATAAATATGTATACTGCAGGTAGCAGACAGAATGGCCAAATTCAGCCCATTATACACCATAAGGGCAACTTTACCATCTTTCTATATGGATAATAGAGTTGAAAATGACATTGAACGTGGTCTCAATCTGCTGCAGGTAGCAGACACAATGGCCAAATTCAGCCCATTATACACCATAGGGCCAACGTTACCATCTTTCTATATGGATAATAGAATTGAAAACGACATTGAATATGGTCTCAATCTATTCCATGTGGATAATGCTTCTACATGTATCAACTGGCTAAATACAAAGCCAGAAGGATCAGTTGTTTATGCAGCTTTTGGTAGCATGTCAAGCTTCGACAAGAACCAGATTGAAGAAATTGCTCATGGATTAAAAGCAACTAATAGCTACTTCTTGTGGGTGATTCCGACATCCGAATTAGAAGCAAAAATTCCGGAAAAAATCATCGAGGAAACTCGTGCGAAAGGACTAGTAATAAAGTGGAGTCCACAGCTGCGAGTCTTGTCTAACAAGGCGATAGGATGTTTTTTCTCACACGGTGGATGGAATTCGACAGTTGAAGCATTGAGTTTCGGTGTGCCAATGGTGGTAATGCCACAATGGACTGATCAAACAACGAATGCGAAGTTAGTACAAGATGTTTGGTGTGTAGGGGTGAGAACTAAAGTGAATGATGAAGGGATTGTTGTAAGAGAAGAAATCGAGGAATGTGTAAACAAAGTACTAAAAGGAGAAGAAGGGAAAGAAATGAAGAAGAATGCAATCAAATGGAAGGATTTAGCTAAGGAAGCTGTTGATGAAGGTGGAACAACTGATAGAAATATTGAAGAATTTGTATCAAAATGTACTATGATTTAATCATTGCATTGCATCCCCAATTATTTGATTTCCTCTTGTATGTTTTATCTATTTTTGATCTATTAAATAAATGGATACAAAAGTTTTTATTATCTAGTATATACATATATCCCTGGTCTAAAGTAAAAATGTCTATAAATTGATTTAAACATTGAGCTTAAGCGGTCACAGTCTAAATATTATGTAACATTCAAAGTAATAAAGGTATTCCTTTCTTTTTTTAGAACTATAAAAGAAAATGATAATTTATAAAAAAGTACAGCATCTAGTACCTCGTGAACTATGATCAAATTTGTTAAGATATACTCCAACTTCACACGAGTTCTATTACCTCTTAAACTAAATTTTAGCATATTTTTGTCAACCTTTTGTTGGAATGGATCGTAATAATTTTGATCATAGTTTGTGGAAGGGGAGGGGAAGGGAAGGGAGGAGGATTACTGAATGCTTATCTCTTTATAAAAATTACATAAATTTCAGATAATTACTGTAGTTATAGTTATAAAACAAATCCGTTTAGAATAAGATCGATCATGTGAACGTAAATGTTCTATAATAGTTACTACATATTTTCCATTTAGAATATATCATAATGGAACATATTTCTATTGTGATTTTATTATATAACCTAATAAGGATATGAATTGAGCATAAATGTGAAAGAGAGATACTCTAATTTGTCTTTAAAGCATAAACACGGCAATAATGAATTAGAAGATATTTGTATGAATAATTTGATAATCTCTATAGAAATGTAACAATGAAATTATGATTTCTTTTACTAACCTGAATATTATGCAAGTTAAGCTCATTTTATTTATCAATGTCAAAGCTTATCAAATCCCCGTAGTAGTAGTGTTCTTCCTTATAAATATTTATAGCTAGCGTAAATGTCACTAGCAATCTCGGTAAGTGATTAACTGGCGTGCTTGAATGTCTATAAGCGCGCACACACATATATATATATATATATACACTAGACTATTAGTAAATTTAAGAACTAAGGACTATTTCATTTGTTTGTCATATCTTAGCTAAGTGTTTATGGAATTAATGGTGATAATTATAATAAATTGTGATAATATTATAACTGATTACAACTGAAGATTACAAATGAATAAAGAAAAATATTGTTTTCTTCTTCTACGGCTGAGGCGTGGATATCTCGCTCTCTTTAAGGAGATTCAAGCCCACTGCGGCAATTGTTTCTCCGGTCCAGCAGTAACACTCTTTGACTTGTCCCCTCCAGAATACAACAGCCTATACTCAGTATAACTTAATACTCTGGACAAGAATTGAGTTCAAAGCTCCACAATGATAATAACTCCCTTTAACTATTAAACTCTCTTTTAATAACTAAAATTTATAATACACTCGTGTCTGCTTCTTACATTCCTTATGCCATGCATAACCTCTCTTTATATAGAAGAGGAATGTATTGAGAATGAATAAGAGAGCAAAGTCCGTGTGGCAACAATAAATATTTGCACTAAAGATCCGTGTGGCAACATTAAATTTTCATTAAAAGTCCGTGTGGCAACATTAAATAAGAAAATATTAAAAAATGTCAATATCAACTTCAATCCCCCACTCATTTTTTAATATTAATAAGAGAGTCTACTAGTTGACGGAAGACTATCATGCATAATGAAGGTGTGCTCTGCATTGAACCTTCACTTAGTAAAACAGTAATTTTTTACTCCAGAGTCGTAGTGGTCTCAGACTTGAACTATGATTGCTTTGGGGAAATAAAAACTTACTGCTTACACATAATAATCAAGGTGTTGACATAAATTTTATAGCAAGCACGTTACGGCCTTGTGCTATCCCGATTTTAATGAGTGTCTTTTGAAAATGAGCCTAATTCTCATAGGAAGAGGCCTACCTCCACACTCACATAGGTGAAATTCGTCGAGAGTGCTCCTGTAATTTAGCACTTCACTCATAAGAGCTACAGATATTCATTAAGAGTTTAATAAACTCAACCTCGCAATCATTACAGGCAAATGTACTCACATTATAGGGAGGAATAAATTAGTAGTGCATTTTACACAACAAGTCATCAGGTGATTCGTTTTTCCCATTGAACCTGGTTATAGGATCTCTAGTCCCCAGGTTGGGTTTCCTCACATATGACTCATAATTTAATAGGCTTCAATCCCGTCCCCCTCGATGTACTCCGGGCCTTTTCTCTTGCTAAGGCCTTAGTCAATGGATCTGCAAGATCATTACAAGATTTGACATAATCAACATTAATGGTACCATTTGTCAAATATGATCTCACATTACTGTGCTTTCTCCGTATAGGTCTGGATTTACCGTTGTAATAACGGTTTTGAGCTCTACCAATTGCAGCGGTGCTATCACAATAAATTAATATAGGAGGAATTGATTTTTCAAAATAAGGTATTTGAAATAATAAAATTTCTTAACCAATTCGCTTCCTCACTAGATGAAGCTAAAACAATTAGTTCAGCCTCCATGGTAGAGTTAGCAATAATTGTTTGCTTTTTATATTTCCAACAAATAGCACCACCACCCAAAGTAAATACACAACCAGTAGTGGATAAGGAATCACCTGATAAAGTATTTCAATCCGCATCACAAAAGCCTTCGAGTACAACAGGATATTTAGTATAGAACAAACCACAATTTTTTGTTCCAATTAAATATCTCATTACTCTGTTTATAGCATGCCAATGTTCGTTACCTGGCTTGCTAGTAAACCTGCTAAGTACTCCTACTGCATATACAATATCAGGCCTAGTGCAATCAGTCACATATCTCAAACTTCCAATTATGCTAACATATTTCTTTTGATTTATAACATCAGTTTCACTCTCAACAGGAAACAGGTGAACACTAGAATCAAATGGAGTTACAACATGCTTGCAATTAAGAAAATTATATTTTTTCAATATTTTCTCAACATATTGTGACTGGTCAAGGAAAATTTCATCACATGTTCTAATAATTTTTATTCCTAGAATAAAATTTGCCTCACCAAGATCTTTCATTTCAAAATGGCTTCTAAGAATATTTTTAGTTTCATCAATAATATTCATGTTAGAGCCAAAGATCAATAAATCGTCAACATATAGGCAAATAATAACATGCGAATTATTCCAAGACTTATGATATATGCACTTATCACACTCACCCATTTTCAATCATGCAGGAATCAAATTTTTCATGCCATTGTTTTGGTGTCTGTTTCAAGTTATATAGGGATTTATTAAGTTTATACACTTTGCTTTCTTGGCCAGCCTCAACAAAACACTCGGGTTGTTTTATGTAAATCTCCTCATTTAGGTCTCCGTTTAAAAAAGCAGTTTTTATATCCATTTGATGAATTTGTAAATAAAAAATTGCCGCTATATCGACTAAAAGTCTAATGGATGTAATTCTCGTTACCAGTGAAAAAGTATTGAAAAATTCTAGGCCTTCTAGTTGTTTAAAACCTCTAGCCACAAGCCTAACTTTATATTTATCAACAGATCTATCTGATTTTAATTTTTTACGTAAGACCCATTTACATTCAATTGTTTTACAACCCGGTGGTAAATCAACTAACGTCCAAGTTTTATTAGAAATTATCGATTCCATTTCATTATTTACAGCCTCTTTCTAGAAAATAGCATCATGTGAAGACAAAGCTTCTTTTAAAGTGATATGGTCTTCTCCAACGTTAAAAACATAATAATCAGGACCAAAGTCTTTTTCTATTCTAGATCGTTTACTTCTTCTTAACTCAAAATCATCATTTTCTTTATTATTTAAAGTAGAAGTAGAAGAACTAGGTAGTGTCAAAATATTTTCTTTAGTCCCATGACCCCCACTATTTTTAGAATCAAGAGGAAATTTATCTTCATGAAATATAGCTTCACCTGATTCTATTATCACGCTATCTTCAAGATTAAAAAATCTATAGGCTGTACTATTAGAAGCATAACCAAGAAAAGCACAAGTAGTAACTTTTTTACCCGACTTAGAGATTTTAGGATCCATTAACCTCACATAGTCTAAACAACCCCAAACTCTTAGATATCCCAAATTTGAATTATGACCTTTCCACAATTCAAAAGGCGTTAATTTCTTATTTTTATGAGGCACACGGTTCAACACATAACAAGCAGTCAAAAGAGCTTCATCCCAAAAACTTAAAAGTGCACAAGACTCAATTAACATGGCATTAGTCAATTCAATCAAAGTTCTATTCTTCCTTTCCGCTACACCATTAGATGCAAGAGAATAAGAAGGAGTAGTTTCATGAATTACACCCAATGATCTTACAAAAGAATTGAACTCAAGTGACTCATATTCACTGTCTCTATCACTTCTTATTCTTTTTATTTTTCTATTAAACTGATTTCAACTTCATGGAGAAATTTTTTAAAATTCTCAAATGGATCACTTTTATTTTTCATTAAGTAAACATATGTAAACTTAGAAAAATCATCAATAAAAGTGATAAAATATCTATTTTCTCCATGAGTTAAAATTTCATCAAGTTCACAAATATCACTATGAACTAATTCTAATAAATCAGTTTTTATTTCAACATGAAAGTGAGGCCTTTTTGTGATTTTAGCTTTACTACAAGCTTTACATTTTTCAAAATTCTTTTTGATCATTGGAATTAATCCTAAACTGCTCATGATTTCCACATAACGTTCATTTATATGACACAAACGAGCATGTCAAAAATTAGTAGAAGAAAACATGTAAACAGAAGTAGATGTTTTATTCATTTCAACATTCAACTTGAACATACCATCACATGCATACCCTTTCCCCACAAAAACATTATTTTTCACAATTACATACTGATCAGATTCAATTATCTGTTTAAAGCCTACTTTATTAAGAAGAAAACTAGACATCAAGTTTTTTCTCATGGAAAGAGTATAAAGTACATCTTTTAAGATTAATACCCTTCCAGAAGTAAATCTCAATTCGACATCTCCCACTTCAAGTATTTTAGTTGTGTGTGAATCTCCAAGCATGATGGTTTTGGGCTACTCAAATTTTTTATAATTTTTAAATCAGTCTTTGTCATAACAGACATGACAGTTTGCACCAGAGTCAGCCCACCACCCATCAACATTCTCCATCATATATATGTCTGTAATCATCGCCACAAATGATTCTTCAGTAATGTTTGCCTGAGGTGTAGGCCCACGTTTTCGAAACTTGCAAAATCGAGCAATATACCCACTCTTGCCACAGACAAAGCATGGTCCTTTTTGTTGTTCATGTTGATTTTTTGCTTGGTTATTTCCACCATTATTATTATTGGGATGTCTACCATTATTTTTCTTGAATTTTTTCTTCTTACTTCAAAACAATATTTTTGTTAGATTCATGGGTAGCATTACTTGAAGTTAAATTTACCTTCGGTGTGATGTTGTTCTCTTCTGTTTGCAAAAGTGTATCTTGACCCCTTGCCTTTTCTTCCATGTGGATTCTCATTATTAAAGTCTCAAATGAAGTTTCCTTTTACTTGTGGCGCATAGTTTTTTGAAATTCTTTTCACGAAGGTGGAAGTTTATCAATTATGCCACAAACAATAAGATTATCTTTAATTTTTATTTCCTCGGATCTGAGCTCGCCAACAATCATTATAAAGTCCTGAGCTTGGTTTGCTACTGATTTATTGTCCACCATTTGGAAATGGGAAAAACTGTTAGCCGCATATTTTTTTGCTCCTGCCTTCTCAGTGTCATACTTACTCTGCAAGGCTTTCCAAATTTTCTTTGCACTAGAGTAAGTTCTATTATAATAATCATAAAAATTATCAGATTGACAATTAAGTAAAAAGTAATGACACTTATAGGAGTCATTATTGTATTTTTCCACTTTTTCTTGATGAGAAATGTATTCCTCATCGCTCATGGAAGAGTCATCTACCTTGTTTGGGTTCTTCTCCCTTAACACATAAGAAACATGGAAAAGACTTAAGTAGAAAAGCACTTTACCCTTCCACCTCTTGAAGTGAGCACCGTTGAACCGGAATGGCTTGTTCAGATCTCCCAACTTGACATCCGCGGAATTTTCAGTTTTTGCCATTTGAATCTCCTTAAAATTGATGGTGATAATTACAATAAATTGCAATAATATTACAACTGATTACAACTAAAGATTACAAATGAATAAAGAAAAATATTATTTTCTTCTTCTATGGTTGAGGCGTGGATATCTCGCTCTCTTTAAGGAGATTCAAACCCACTGCGATAATTATTTCCTCGGTCCAGCAGTAACAATCTTTGACTTGTTTCCTCCAGGATAAAACAGCCTATACTCAATATAACTCAATACTCTGAACAAAAATTGAGTTCAAAGCTCCACAATGATAACACCTCCCTTTAACTATTAAACTCTCTTTTAATAACTAAAATTTGTAATACACTCGTGTCTGCTTCTTACATTCCTTATGCCATGCATAACCTCTCTTTATATAGAAGAGGAATGTATTGAGAATGAATAAGAGAGCAAAGTCCGTGTGGCAACAACTAACATTTGCATTAAAAGTCCGTGTGGCAACATTAAATTTTCATTAAAAGTCCGTGTGACAACATTAAATAAGAAAATATTAAAAAATGTCAATAGCAACTTCAATTATTATAAAAGATTGGTCTAGTAATTAGAGGCGGTCGTTCGTTCGCCTATGATAATAGGGCCAATAGGTTCAAAATGGATTTGTGGAGTAGATGTTGAACGATCTACTTTACATAGGTGTGGCCTTACGGGGCTAGGGAAGAGTGTTAGTTCTATGCATTCAAAATACAGTATGTACTTACGTTATACCAAAAAAAAAAATCACATAAATATACAAAGTTAGAACCTATATTACAAAATCTAACAGAAGATTCTATTTTACAAAATATATCAATACAGAACTAACAAATCCTATTAACAGACGGAGAGACGAAAAAGAACAGGAAACACGAAAAAGTAGAAGAAACAGTTAGAGGATGGATCGAAAAAGAACAGGAAACACAAAAGAGTAGAAGAAACAGTTGGAGGATGGATTTATTTCGACGAAATTCACCGCCACCTAAGCTTGCCGGAAAATCCCAACGGCTTCAACCCATAAAAATCGGAGTCAAAAATCACAGCTTCAACTCCATAAAAATTGGAGTCAAAAATCACGTTGTTTAAGTTGGTCCTCTTTTTGAGGCTGTTCTTTTCCTGTGAGACCTTGGTTCCATATAATTCCATTCATTACTTATTTGGAGAAGTTGTCTTCCTCTACGCTAAGATATAACACTCACGCAAATCTCCGATGATGCCATAATTATTCATCTCTAAGGCATGGAGTACCAAAAGCCTTGAACCAATGGTTCTGTTCCAAAACTACTCACTTGACTCGACTATTACTTCTTCTTACCTCACTGGACTGATTGTGCTAACACAAATTGTATAAAACTAATGTAGAAATTGATGTTTCTATAAACATGATATGCAATTGATATAGAAATTGTTGTCATCTAAAAACTATTTAACTACATTCTAAGGGCCCGTTTGGTCATGAAAATTTTTCTCTTTTTTTCGAATTTTTTTTTTGAAGTTGAAAATTGTGGTGTTTGGCCATGAAAATTTGGAAAATAATTCCGGAAAATTTTTCTGAAAAGAGAAAATAGGTTTTTGTTGTTTTCACAATTTTTCAACTCCAATTCCAACTTTTATTATTAGTACATATAATCCCAATCTTTTAAATTTTTACATAAAACTCTCCTTATAACATTACTTTTTCAATATTACGTATATAACAGTTTTAAAGAATAAGATAATTATTATTTCAAACTTAATGCTATCCTAATTAATATAATCTCTTTTTCTCTCTTGTCATTATTTTTATCCCTTATTTAATTTTCTCCCTTATTTAAGACATTATTTTACTGCTAATTTATATTTATACCCATAAATATATAAAGTATTATATTTATAATAGAAATATACAAAGTATGTTATATATAAAGTTTATACCATGTATATACCATATACACACATATATAAATACTAGTTTAGTATACGTGCTTTGCACGCGAGTATAGCGCGTTAATTATTAATAAATATATAAAAGTAAATTGTAATTGTGTGTACGTTATTATTAGTAAAAAATAATATAAAAAATATACTTAAAAAGAAACATGATAATCCACCATCATACTAATAATATCAGACTCTTCGTAATATTGCTTAAGGTAACAGAGAAAAACTCACTGCGTGAAAATTTGAAACTATCCATTAAATATCACCAAATTGTCGCCATAGGGAAAGACTTTCACTCTTCCCTTCAACCGTCTTGTTGATACCCGAGATTAACAATCCGAATTAGGTGTTAGGAAAGATGGGCACACAATCAAAGAGCCCGACAGGGTAGCAGCGGAAAATACCCAAGACTAAACTTTTCCTTTCAACTTGAACCAAGAGGAGACAAATAAATCCAAGCAAAATAGAGTAATGTACAACAAACAACTCAACCAAATGAAACAAGATAAGAATAAAGGTAATCACACAAGACACAAGATTTACGTGAAAAACCCTTCAGTGTGAAGAGTAAAAAAATACGGGACCAAAACCTCCACTATAATCACCAAAGAGTTACAATATTGTCCTCCAAAATGGCCACCAAACAATTGCCAAACAACAAGAAACAATACATAATCCACAGTACCAAACACTAGAGAGATAAAGGAGTGAAAGCACAAAAAATGCAGCTACTGTTTGGGAATAAAGAACAGGATATACAGGTCACCAAATCAAGCTCCGTCAGTTCCTAATCAAATATTGGGATGAGAGAAACAAGCAGTCCAAAAATCAGCTCAATCGGACAAGAAACGAAGCGTGAATCGCTATTTGAAGTTGACAGTTGTGACTGAAATTTAGGTGCGAAAATCATCTTTGTTTTTCTCTCTTTGGCTGCTGAAAACTCTCTTTTTGTAATGGTGAATAAGACCTAAAAAGATCAAGATATATGCCCCATAGTAATGGGCCTATGGGCATAAGTGGATTGGTCCAAATTGGGCTTCATTTACCATATAGGAAGGGAAAAAGACCCAACAACCCAACATTAAGATCATACTATTGAAACCAAAGAAAATATAACATCAAATACTTCAAAAAAATAGTATAGTAATAAAACTTGTTATCTCATAAGTTAAATTTTTTCCTTTTCCATATGTAATTCTTTTTCCTTCTACTCTATCTTCTTTTTGCCTTGCTTAATAAGTTAAATTTTAGTTGATTTCAAATATCAAATTAATTTTTTTTTAAGAGTTTTAACTTTCAGGACTTAAAAGTCCTTAATTTATCACATTCATCTGATGTAGTTTAGAAGTCAATATTATAACCTTTCGATAACATATTCAATAAATTATACAAATGTAAAAAAATATTACCTTTTCGTCAACTAATGTCACAATTTTTCAAATAATAATTATATTCAATAGTAAATTATTCTTTATGCATGTAAATTCATGAACGTTTTGATTTATGTTAATATATTTTTACTCCTTTCCTACCAAGATGATATTTTTCTGTGTGAAGCCAATTGCAATTATAGTTACATGTATCTCTTCATTATAATGTGCATCCACAACATCACCAAATATGATGTCGGCGGATGGTTCGGCCAAACCTGTGACAATCTGTGAGGTAAGTATTGCCAAGCAATCACTATTGTAACAAGTATTAAGACAAAATCACGAAGGAGAAAAGATGTTGTAAGAAAAATATGATAAAAAATTTCTAGTCAAATATAGTATTAAAATTTTTTATCAGAGTTTTTAAAAATCATGAAACACGAAATAAAATATTTATTTCAAAGAAATCATTAAAAATATAGGAGACTTATGCACTACAATCACATGTCACTAACTCAGTCAAAATTCAAACAAATTGAAGGATCTCTAAAATCGTATATGTAGACCCCCAAAAGTGAATACAGATACTACAACACCATATGCAAGTGGAATCCACTTAAAAGCTTCAATTTTTATTACTTTTTCAAAGCGGTTGAGATTGGAGATTATGTTCCGAACAACCTTTGTGTTCTGTCCTTTTTCATCAATCCCATGATCTACGAACAATGTGACACCTCAATAAATCGATCATCCCAAAAATATTAATTCTTTACTTATTTAGTTGTATTGCACTATATTGTAATTGGATCTTGACATTCATAGCTTTAATTTGAATTTGTTGTATGGTTCCTTACCTTATGTGTCATCAACTGTGTTGGCATTGAGACATGAGAAAAAACTTTTGCTCGTCATCGGATCTGCTTCACTCAATATCTAGTAGAACTTAGATCCAATAAATCCTTTGTAGCCAACAAGCCACAACATGCTTGTTTCATGATCGGAATTTTTCAACTGAAAAAAAACACCGAGAACTATTAATAGTGGAGAATTCACATAAATATAGACCAAAAAATGATCATTATGAATATAATGCAACTAAACAATATGATAAGAGTATTCATCTATATCACGTGTAAACTATAATTAAACATAATCAAAATATTAGAATTATACTTAAATCTAACATTTACACAAAAAATTCTCAAAGCTCGACTAAACATTATCTACCACTTGTAAACTACAAAAAATATGATAATCAAGATATCAGAACCATACGATTAAACCTAACCTTAACACAAACTCAAAGCACCCTTAACACAAACTCAAAGCACGATCAAACATTCATCTGCACTTGTATTATGCAGAAAAAACATAGTAATAGAACAGAAACTACAACAAAACAATATGATGATTGAAATATTAAAACAATGTGATTAAACATAATCTTTAATATTTAGAACATATCACTTTTTTTATCATTTGTTCTGTCAACTATAAGTTCCACCCAATTTTATCTCCAATCATCCATCTTCTCTTTCACATAGAGAATGCTCTTGGACTACGTCCATAGTTTTACGATATCCAAAAATATAAAGAGCATGAGAAGTCATATATATCCAAATAATATAAAGAGAATGTGAAATTACATGGTTTCACTATCTTCAAAAATTCATCGTACATTCTTAAGCATCCACCACACAAAAAAAAATTAAAAATTTTATTTTTTAGTCACACGTTAATTTTTATAGAGGCAATATAATTATTTCATTCACAAGTTAATTTATATAGAGGAAATATTAATCTAAACCTAAACCTAATTGATAGCAAGAATCCTAAATAAAGGAAAAAACAAAAGAAGCTCAAATCAAAACAAAAAGAAAAAGAATTCCAACCACACGACACTTTCCAAACTTATAGAAAAAGTCTTAGATATTTTTTGGTAATAATTAAATATTCATTGATCATTAAAGTATGTGAAATTACATGATTTCACTATCTTCAAAAATTCATCGTACATTCTTAAGCATCCGCCACACAAAAAAAAATTAAAAATTTCATTGTTTAGTCACAAGTTCATTTTTTATAGAGGTAATATAATTATTTCATTCACAAGTTAATTTATATAGAGGAAATATTAATCTAAACATAAACCTAATTGATAGCAAGAATCCTAAATAAAGTAAAACACAAAAGAAGCTCAAATCAAAGCAAAAAGAAAAAGAAAAAGAATCCCAACCACACGACACTTTCCAAACTTATAGAAAAAGTCTTAGATTTTTTTTGGTAATAATTAAATATTCATTGATAATTAAAGTTTTATAGAATAATTAATAATTAAAGAAAAATGGTGAAAAGATTATTTTATCTATTGTAAAGTCTTTTAATAAAAGACAAAAAGTTCAAACGTGATTTATAAGGCTCTTCACACTTTTAAGATAATAGAGATAGAGATTATAGATTATAGATATAGATATAGATTATAGAATATATATATATATATATAATTAACAAATAAATATTGCATCTCAAACCATCCTACGAAAAGTTCTCTCGTTTTTTGAGTTTGTAAGATTTATGATGACACGTGTTACTTTATGAGCTTTTTTTATCTTTATAAGTTTAACTCATAATGAGCCTTTTTTATGACTACATAAGCTAATCCGTTGTTGCTTCATTATCCCTAAAACGGCAACAGTTTTCAATCTAATGAATCAATTTGAAAATTTTGGTAACTTGCCTGTTTTATCTCTTTACAAATTCTTTTCAAAATTAATTTTAATTTGAATCGTCTGCAAACAAATCTAAAAAATATGTGAAAGTCTATAATAGCGATAAATAATATTTATGAATTACGTACTTTAAGAAATATTTAAGAAAATTACACAATAATCAATATGTGATTACAAATACAACAACAACAACAACAAACCCAGTGTATTCCCACATAGTGAGGTCTGGGGAGGTTAAGATGTACGCAGTCCATACCACTACCTCCGAAGAAGTAGCAAAGCTGTTTCCGATAGACCCCCGGCTCAAGATAAGATAAGTAATCACAACCGTACAAAACGCATGGAACAAGATGGCAAGACATAAAAACGCCCCTACAATGGAAAGTAAACAAAGAATAGTAGGCACTCGTAATACAGCATGCAACAAGGTAGCCTAACAAGAGTAATACACCAAACAGGTAATGCCCTACCCTACCTACCCTAATAGTCACTAGCCTTCTATCCTAATACGTGTCCTCCAGCTCTTCCTATCTAGGGTCATGTCCTCAGTAAGCTATAACTGCTCTATGTCCCGCCTAATCACCTCTCTCTAATATTTCTTTGGCCTACCCCTGCTCCCCTTGAAATCATCCAAAGCAAGCCTCTCACACCTACGAACTGGTGCATCTGTGCCCCTCCTCATCACGTGTCCGAACCATCTCAAACGGACCTCCTGCATCTTGTCCTCCACCGAAGCCACTCCAACCCTTTTCCGAATAGTCTCATTCTGAACCCTATCCCCCCTAGTAAGACCACACATCTAACGTAACATCCACATTTCTGCCACCTTTAATTTTTGAATATGAGAGTTCTTGACTGGCCAACACTTCGCTCCATACAACATGGTCGGGCGGACTGCCACCCTTTAAAATTTGCCTTTAAGCTTGGGCGGCACCTTCTTATCACACAACACCCTCGAGGCGAGCTTCTACTTCATCCATCCCGCCCTAATCCGGTAAGAGACATCCTCATCAATCTCACCATTCTCCTGAATCATGGACCCGAGGTACTTGAAACTATCCCTCTTATACACCACTTGAGAATCAAACCTTACTACCACGTCGTCCTGCTCCCTCGAGCCATTAAACTTACATTCTAAATATTCGGTCTTGCTCCTACTCAACCTGAACCCTTTAGACTCAAGGGTCTGTCTCCACACCTCTAATTTATCATTCACACCTCCTCGGGTCTCGTTAATCAAAACCACATTGTTCGCAAAAAGCATACACCAGGGCACCTCTCCTTGGATACGCCGCGTCAATACCTCCATAACCAAGCAAACAAAAATGGGCTAAGAGTAGATCCTTGATGCAATCCTGTCAAGACTAGAAAATGCTCTGAATCTCCTCCCGTCGTCCTCACCTAGGTCTTAGCTCCATCATACATGTCCTTAATGCTCTGATATACGCCACCGGGACCCTACTCACCTCCAAATATCTCCAAAGGACTTCCCTAGGGACTTTGTAATATGCCTTCTCTAAGTTGATAAATACCATGTATAGGTCCTTCTTTCTTTCCCTGTACTGTTCCACCAGTCTATGCACTAGGTGAATTGCCCCTGTCGTAGAGCGCCCGGGCCTAAATCCAAACTGGTTCTCCAAAATAGACACTAACCTCCTCAACCTCCACTCGACCACTCTCTCCCAAATCTTCATCGTGTGAATCAATAACTTAATACCCCTATAGTTGTTGCAACTCTGAATGTCACCTTTATTGTTATACAGGGGGATCATAGTGCTCCATCTCCAGGCCTCGGGCATTTTCGCCGACTTGAAAATATCGTTAAATAGATCCGTCAACCACCTTAAACCAGCCTCGCCAGAAAACTTCCAAAAATCCATGACGATCTCATCAGGTCCAGTCGCCCTACCCCTTCGCATCCTGCGAACAACCTCTCTGACCTTTTTCACCTTAAAACATCTATAATAACTAAAATCACGACACTCCTCTGATTGCTCTATCTCACCTAACTCAATAACTCTCTCACCTTCATCATTTAAGAGCCTATGAAAATACGACTGTCATCTCTTCTTAATGTGACCATATTCCACCAATACTCTACCATCCTCCCCCTTAATGCACTTCACCTGGTCTAGGTCACGACCCTTCCTCTCTCTAGTCTTAGCCAGCCTAAACAACCTTTTTTCCCCTCCTTTCTCCTCTAACCCCATATACAAGCTCTCAAATGCTGTCGTCTTAGCAGCCGTAACTGCTAAATTAGCCTCCTTCCTCGCTAACTTGTACTCCTCCCTAAATACCCACTTCTCTTCTTCATCCTTACTCTCAATCAACTTTGCATACGCCCCCTTCTTAGTCTCTACTTTCTTCTTTACCTCTTCATTCCACCACCAATCCCCCCGATGGTGACCGGCTCGGCCCCTGGACGTACCTAACACTTCACTAGCAGTCTCCTTGATGCATCTAGCCGCCCTATCCCACATATCATCTATGTCTTCCCTACACTCCCACACCCCCATACCTGCCAACTTCTCCCCAATCTCCCGCACATTCACCAGTGTCAGGCCGCCCCACTTAATTCTTGGTCTCCCCTCTTCACCCCTACTCTTTTTACCCTTCTTTATGCCCAAGTCCATTACCAATAGCCTATGCTGGGTCAAAAGATTCTCACTTGAAATGACCTTACAGTCCTTACACAACACCCTATCCCCTTTCTTAAGTAGCAAAAAGTTAATTTGGGTCTTGGCTATCGCGCTTCGGAAGGTGATCAGTTGATCGTCCTTCTTTGGAAAGCTCAAATTCACCACCACCAACCCAAAGGACCTCGCAAAATCTAGCAGAGCAGCTCCCTTCTCATTTCTCTCCCAAAAATCAAAACCACCATGCACATCGCTAAAACCTCCCGGTAATGCCCCGATGTGCCCATTAAAATCCCCTGCTATAACAATTTTCTCAGAGTTAGGCACGCCTCTTACCACCTCATCCAAGTCCTCCCAAAATCGGATCTTATCCTCCCTGCTCAAGCCCACCTGTGGCGCATACACACTACACACATTTAGGGTAAACCCCCCAAAGATCAACTTAATAGACATCAGCCTATCACTAATCATCTTCATCTCAACTACCTGCCCTCTAAGCTCTTCATCTACTAAGATGCCAACTTCATTCCTACGCCTCTCGCTTCTAGAGTACCAAAGCTTATAACCATCCACATCCCTAGCCTTAGACCCTACCCACTTAGTCTCCTTGACATACGCAATATTGATCCTCCTCTTCCTAAGAATCTTCACCAACTCTATGGGCTTTCCCTGGAGAGTCCCTATATTCCAAGACCCAAACCTCAGCCTATCAACTCTAGCAACATGTTTTTCTCTACCACCCTTAACACCAGACCTTGCCCCCACTCCCCACGTGCCCTACTCACACCCACACCCCCACCCCCATCCTCGAACCCCTCGAACATAACCCTATTCTACCATCAACAACCACCGCCACTACACCAAGAAAATAAAAACAACGATAATAAAAACAACAGGAAGTATAAAGCAACGATAAGAAATAGTCAAGCAAGCAAGCAATAGTCAATCCCACAAATTAAATGAATTCAAGATATGAAATACTCAGGAAAAGTAGAAAGAACAGAATAATACAAAGAAACTAAATTGTCGGACGTAACTAAAATGTAGGAATTAACTAAAAGTCGAAGTAACTAAGAAAACAACAAAAATAACAAAAATAAAAATACTATAAATACAAACAATAAAAACAGTAAAAACAATGTAAAGGAATGAAAAATAAAATTATAAAGAAACTAGAATATCAAGCAACTAAAATAGTAAAGCTCAAATATCACCGGAGTACTCCTGCGTATGCTGATCACAGCAATTTTGGTGTCAAAAATTGGTCGCCGGAAATAGTCTGGTTGTGCGTCGCCGGAATGTCACCTGAGATTCCTCCCGGTGTTGCCGGGAGCTGGTCTCCCGTGGACATCTTACCTCCTGTATTAAATCGGTTCAGACCGATTTTCACCCTTCCACCGTCGCCGGAGTCGAGCCGGCGAAAATCCTAGCTCCGCCGGAGATGACAGAGGCGCGATGATCAAATGGATGCTGTGCAGCGAACTAGAAGGCTCCAATGTCAACTTTCGGTGAGATCACGACCTCTTCCAATTCGAACTCAAATTCGACTCCAATTGAGAAAATAAAGGTAAACAGGGAACTTGATGTCTCTTCGATTACAAATAATATTATCTATAAAATTATACATTTAATAACAAAAAAAGAGGAACAATATTAGCGTAAATGATAAGAGAATTTCTATTTTTATTTTACATGCGAATCTCTATACATCAGACAATAACTTAATAATGTAAAGCGAATTTAGTTAGATCTATACAATGGTCTCTTATTTTGAATTCTAGAAAGAATCATAGCGATGTTCACGCGAATGACGTCTTTTAATAAGTCAAACCTCTGATATTCCCTTACAAGGATTAAACTCAAATTATGAGCATATTGATGTGATCTATACAACATAGCGTTGTGCGAAAGCTTATACAGAAATCTTGAGCGACAATAACAAAGAAAAAACTTGTATGAGGACCAGATTATGAATTTGATTGTATAGTGGATTTGAATAGAGCTATACAATGGTCTCTTGTCCTGAATTTCATAAAGAACCATAGTGATATTCACGCGAACGACGGTATCTAATAAGTTCAACCTCTTAATGTACACTTAGAACACGTTTAAACTCAAATTATAAACACGTTGATGGATCATACAACATGATATCGTGTGAAAGCTAATAAAAAAACCTTAAATGACAATAACAAAGAAAAATCTTGTTTGAGGAATATATTGTGGATGTAATATTGTATAAAGAAAGAATTCTCAATTTATGAAAGCCTGAAAAATGAAACCTTTTCCTGAAAAAAAATTATCTAAATATGGTAAAATTTTATTTTTCTTCTATAAATTATATATTAATATTAGAATAATATGGTTGGTCTCCTTTTTAACTTCAAATTTGATACGTTTTTTTGGTGTCATTTTTCACTTTTAACTTTCTATTCTTTCCTTTTATTTAACTTAATAAATTAGTCTAGCCTTCTTTTTTAAGGTTTAATTTATTTTTTTTCCTTTTCACCATGTTTTTTATTTCCTTTTCTAATTCAACTTTGTATGCTTATATTATTTGGATAGAAAATTTATATTATAGAGTAAATGACGATTTTGTCTATTACAGAGTATTTTAAAGAAGAGTAAAAAATTCAAATCACTTTTCTAAAGGCCTTCACACTTTTAATATATTATAGATTATAGATATAGATTAAAAGTATTAAGAAGCATACAAAGCATATTTATAATATAAATGTACAAAGTATGTTATATATGAAGTTTATACCATGTATATACCATATACACACATATATAAAAATACAAAGTATAAAGAAACATACTAAGCATATTTATATATTTATGGTATATGATATAATAAATCATAAATATGCAAAGCATGTTTTACATAGAAATAATTTATTTACACACAGTAAAATCTTTCATGTATAAGAAAATTAAAGAAATAAATTAGCGGCACCCTAAAATTTAATAACAACTCATCATTTTCTATTTTTTAGGAACGGAAAATGAAGGAAATAAATTAAATAAATTCCTAAAAAAATAAATTTGTTTGAAATATAATATTTGTTACCTAAAAATCAGGAAGCAGTGATCTGTTAATATAACAACCATATTTAAAATTTTCAAATATGAGAAAACGACTATTAATGTAAATATTATATATGTCATAATTGAAATTCATTAAATATGGCCATATATATGTAATTATTTTTATAATAGTGGCTAATTGTGTTCTTTTTTTATTAGTAGGTAAATTTTAGTTGGGTGATTTAGATAGTTTGTAAAAGTTAGGGTATAAAATCATATTTAAAAAAGTTTTTCCAAAAGTCAATTTTTTTTTTCAAAAAAGACATGGCCAAACACAACTCCAACTCCAACTCCAACTTCAACTTCAACTCCAAAAATTTTTAGTTTTCATGGCCAAACGGCTACTAAAAATACAAAATAAATATGGTATAGAAGTTAGTGTTCCATAAAGGCTATGTCAAAAACCTTTATGACATTTGAATATGGTATATTTCTATGAGGTATAATTATCTTATAAAATAATGATATAAAAATGATATATAAAATGGTGCTCCTGTAAATATAATATGAAATTGACATAGAAATTAGTGTCCTCTAAAGATTATTTAACTATATTCAAAAATTATAATATAAACATGGTATAGAAAGTGGTGTTTCGTAAAGGTTATTTCAAAAGAACTTATGGGAGTTGAATAGTTGGTAGATTTTGTAAATAAAAATTATCTTTTATAAATAAAAAATAACAGTGATAAATTTTGTAATATATTCTCTAAATTTATATATTTATGTTATTTGCCCCGCTAAAAACATTTTGTGATGGGTTGATTTGAATTATTACACTCAACTTTTAATTAATTGTGAATAATTTATTGACTCATGCTATACACGAAATCAAGTTACTTGTATGTGACATTTCTGGGAAAAAAAACAATCTTAAATTATAATTCGTTTAATCCACGCTTTCGTGTTACACTTCTATCGCTATATTAAAGTCTTGGAAGCTCCAAACCCAAAAAACACTTGCGATTTCAAGTTTTAAATTATACTCCCTCCATTCTATTTTAATTGGTCATCTAAATATATCATATTATTAGTTGATCATTTATTAGATTAGAGAGCCGGGGGTCTATCGAAAACAACCTCTCTACTTCTTCGGAGGTAGCGGTATGAATTGCGTACATTTTTACCCTCCTCAAACCCCACTTTATGTAAATACACTGAGTTTGTTGCTGTTGTTATATTTATTAAATCAGAATAGAATTAATTAAAAAAAAGTTATTTTACCCCTATAATTAATGATATATATTAAATATGAACAATTATAATTACAATGTCCAGTAAATATTATTAATATGAATAAAAAATAAAATAATAAAATTTATTGTTTAATTTATAATTTTTTAAATATCGAATAAAATGAAATGTGTCCACTTTAAATTTGACGGAGGGAGTAGAAAGATGAGTTTCTTTACATTATAAAACAGGAGATACGAGTGGTAGACCGTGTTATGTCACATTGTCTCCCATAAATTGATGAAATTGTGATAAAACTAGACCCCACTCTTTTAATATTTATACATTTGCACCCCTTTGTTTTTGTGTGTCCCTCAAAGGCTCAAACAATAAAGTTATTGTCGGAATGGTCCTTCAACTTTTGGGAGCTTTCCATTTGGTTATGTTTCTCTATTCATTTTAATTGAATATTTTGCTGATTTGACACACTCTTTAAATTAACTTAATTCTGAATGCATTTTAATAAATTAACTTTGTTAATAATATTTTAAAATTATAAATTTGATTATTATGTGTTTATTTAATATTCTCTTCGTTGCTATTTAGTTGATCCTCTTGTTAAAAATACCTGTTTAATTGCCTCAAATATGAAATTAAGAAAATTTTATTATATTTTTTCAATATTACCTTATCATTAAAATGTCTACATAAAGTCTGTATATCCAATTACATATTTTTAAAACATAACAAATGTGACTAATTTGATAAAATAAGCTCATAATAAATACTTTCGTAAGATTGTCAAGTCATCAGGCTTAATTATTTTGGAACGGGGAGAGTATTAAGGGTAGAAAAAAGAAAAATATGATAAAATTTTTTTGATATCATAAATTGAACAATAAATTGAGATAACTATTTTTAATACAGTAATCAAATAAAATGAAACGGAGGATGATTTAGGCGTTGACAAAGAGGTATAAGCTAGGAGCTTTAGTAGAAGATTCAATGAAAACGTTTGATGGTAATTTAGATGTTGACATATTTGATGAAGAAGATGAGGTTGAAGTATTGGACGAATGCTTGCTAAAGTGGTTAGGGATGAAGATTTTTCATCCAGACAGCAAAGAAAAGGTTTCAAGGCAAAGAAGACTCATGAAAGAAAATATAATTGGGATAATAAAATGTCTGAAGAGGTTATTCCAAGATAATTATCAATGGGGGTAGTAAAACAGAAGGAAACAAGGTCCAACTACATTAACAAGATTCAATAAATCCAAGAACTGAAGAAGTATCAAGATATTTTGGAGTGGTTGGAGGAAAAAGACAAAGCGAAGAATCAAATCTTTATTGAGCTACATTTTCTCAAAGATTTTCAGTTTTTAAGCAAATATAAATTTAACTCCGCATTCTTACTTATTTTAATCTTTCACTATTTAAGTATTATTATTTATAATATTATTTTAGAATTAATTATTAACTCCATGCTGATCATAAAATATCTAATTTTCTCTTCTTAAAAAAATTGTGAAAAAAAAAAACGGAGGGAGCATAATTTGTGATTGAAATGAAGAAGTAGGGACTTCTTGGCTCCTCCCACGTGCAATAATGTTACTTTTGTGTCCTATGGCTACTACTTTTTCCATGTACGCCCCCCCCCCCCCCCCCTAAGAATTTTCTTTGGGATCCCCACCAATCCAAAAATTAGGGTTTTAATATGTTAAAGACAATTATGGAGAGGGACATTATACTAAAATATATTAGCCAGAAGAATCTCTGTTGTTTATATAGCAAAATGTTACTCCTTCCGTTTCGAAATAAGTAAATTATTGGGGTATTTATTGGTGTTTCAAAATAAGTGAATTATTGAATTTTTTTCTAAATTTACTCTTATAATTAGACAATCAATTAACTTTTGAAAAGGTATTACAATATCAACTTTTTCCTTTTTTTTTTTTGTATAAAAATAGAAAATTGTGTTAAATTTATATTTTTAATAATTTTTTCTTAATCTGTATATCAAAATCCAACAATTTATTAATTATGAAATGGAGGGAGTAGTATCTTGTATCTCAAAAAATCTTCCTGGATAGCACATGCTAATCCCCTTGGATTGCCATGACCCAAACTATCTCTTTTCTATAAGCTTTTAAATCTTCGTTATATCAATTCCATCATATCATTCAAAATTTGTAAACCTTTTTAAATATGTTACTTTCATCACCATCCAAGTATGAAATTCGCAAATCATTAAAAAATTAGGAGATTTTATGTGTTAAATTTAGAGTGTGAAATACATATACAATTACCAACATATATGGAAATGAAGGGCTTCTAACTCTTCAAGTATATATTTTTTAGTTTACTAGGTTAAAAAAACTCTATACTTAAAGCATGGAACTTGTAGAAACAAGATAGTTTAGGAAAGTTTTTGACATTATCTTTGTCAATACTTGTTTACAAAAGAGAACTTTGTTAACTCGAATTCTCTCGTTAAAAATAGAGAAATCTTTATTAAGTTTTCACAAATCTTGACGATTTATTTTTCACTTCTTTTGTTTGAAAGATCACTTTAACACCACAATGATACATGAATTTGATGAAAAGGAAATAATCCCTCAAAGATTCTCAACCGCGTTCGAATAATCATAAGTCGTGAACATAAAATTAAGAAAATGCTTCAAGATTATTTTGATGCACAAAATATTTCATATTAAAAGGGTTCGGAGAAGAATCACACCTTAAAGAGTGTTGCAGACAGTTTATTATAATGCAAGTATAAATACCTGCTTTCACAGTTTAAATTCATAATTTAAAAATCATATGTATACAATTTTAGTGTTACTCCTACACTCCCAACCTAACTTATAACTCTCAAACAAGAATGGAAAAAAAAGAAGGCGGCAAAGATAGATAATTAAGACGTCATATTCAAATTAACTTGAACAAGGGGTTGGCTTTTTTGGTTTATTAAGTATTATTAATGCATGACAAAGAGGGAATCAAAATTATAGAATAATAAATCAACGATCTCAAACTTTACAAAAACAAAAGATATATATGTATATTATAGTATTTATATCGACATATTGTAAGGAGGCACATGCAGTAGACAGGTTCTTCTGGGTGACAGAGGTACTTAACATGCCTTTGGAACTTATCACTAATCATTATTAGTGTCTCCCTTAGTTTTTTTTTTCCTCATAAAATAAGAAAAGAATCATTGATAATAAATACTCATAGGGTGATGGTGCTAGGAAGCTAACTAAATATTAAACTACTATATAGTTTGGGATTAGGTTCTAAGTCTTGAATTAATGTTAGAGGTGGGTTTTGGACCACATAAGGTTCTAGGGGGAGTACCCTCTAATTAAATTAAAAATTATAATTATCTTTTTTTATTTTTTAAAATGACTATATATGAAGAATTTTTTTATTTTTTTTTTGAATATCGAAAAAGTATTATTATTCATGTAATTAAGTTTTGTGGATGATCTTTCATACAATTTGCCTAAGGCAAAGGGTAAAATAGGCCCAATAGATAGATGAGAAGGGGTTTTTAGACCCAATAGATATTTGAGAAGGACATTTTAGGTCCAACAGGTAGACAGAAAAGGCATTTTAGATCCAATGGTAGTAGCCCGTCGTGCGAGCCTCCCACTGGGGGCCTGCTATGCCAAAAGTGAGAGAAACCCCATCCCTCTCTTTTCTTTTTTCGCCTTACGATGTTCATGACCAATTGGATCCTGACATACCAGTAGGTATCAGAGGAGATCTCTGTGATCGTTACTGTATTCGTATCGAAGAGATGCGACAAAGTGTTCGGATCATTGTGTAATGTCTTAAACAAATGCCTAGTGGCATGATCTAATAGACGGGGGATATTTATATACTATTTTACATAGTTGAAAGGTATTTTAAGCCCTTTTTTCGTAAAATAAATATCGAACGTGAAATGATAATTAAAAAGATAGGAGGTGGGCTCTTTCTCTTCGTTTTTTTTTTTCTTCCCAAAAGGGACATTCACATAGCCTCCATGTGAATGTGATTTGGGACAAAAGAAAGAGGAAAGAGGGGTTGCTATTACAAAACAATTCACATGGGTGAAGAGGAAGACATGATTCTAATATCCCTACTATACCTTTATCCTTTAATTTTTATAATACTATAACTTCTTTTTTCTTTATCCAATTTGTAGGGATTTCTCATTTCTATACCATTCATTTTGAAGTCCTTATTTTTTATTTGTTTTGTTTATAAAAGAAGTGTAAATGGTTGAGGCATGGGGGCAACAATTTCACCAAATTAATCAACCATATGGATGAAATTGTTTAAACTTTAAACAAGTAATAACGATAAGAAATTAAATATCAAATCAAATCATCTTTTCCAAAATAAATCATTGTCATTTTACCAAAAAGCAAAAAGATATTTGTAAAATTCTTCTAAGAATTTATTTAAGCAAACACCTTATATATTACGCTTTACCTCTCAATTCATATAATGATGTTTAGAAAAAGAAAAAGAAAATATAATTTCTAAAAATTATGTTTTGAAATAAATCATTAACATTTATATGACGATAAATCTTCTCATTAAATAAAGATGAAAATATTTTGACATTTTAAACTTACATATATATTATACAACTTACTAGAAATTGTTTCAATAACTACTTCTTTATCTTTGATTAGACGTTTTAAATACAATTTCTTGATATGAAGTTGTCTTATTAAAATGAGCTTTATTCATTAATGTGAATGTTCTCAATGCAAATTAATAGAATCAAAATATTACCATCAAGCTATATACTCATACTACAGACATAACTTTATTTCTTAATTAAGTTCATCAAACAACCGCCGCCATCGAAACCACCATAACCCTCTCCAAAGCCTTATCATAAGCAAAAAATTGAGGTTGTCCAACAAAATTCAAATTAATAAAATTTTAACCGTCAATAAACGATAAAGTGACAATTATTTACTTTATTACTTCAAAACAATAAAAGGTAAGAAAAAGATTAAAAGGTCAAAAGAGTCACAATCGATAGGCACGTGGTGACTGGATTCCGCCAGTTAATAAACCGTTGAGTAAACACTAATTTCCCTCTCTTTCACAGCTGTTGCTAGCTGTCCTTAATCCCCCCCTCCCATGTGACTCCCTCCAAAAAATAAAAAATTAAAAAATCCCATCCTCCCAAAAATAATTTACAAAAAAATAAATAAATCAATTTTTATATTAAAATTGTAATTAGTTGTAGTGAAGTGGTGAGTACTCTTCCGTCATTAACTAGAGTCTCAAATTCGAGTTCTGAATATGAATTCACCTTTAATAGGGAGCATCTTATTCCTCGTAGCAGGACTTTTGAGGGCAAATTTTAATTAATCAAGCTTCATTATGTGTATCGGACATCAAATTAAAAAAATAATTAAAAAAATCAAACCTCCTAAAAGTGGATACTCAAATACATTAAATGATAATTTGCATTTGATATATATTTTTTTTTTTAAAAAAAAGACAATTAGTTACACTAAAGCTTTCGCTGCTCTAAGAGTCCGCAAAAGAGTTCAACCACAAAGATTTATTGTATACAATCATACTTTGTACTTTTATCGGAGGTAGTTTTCAAGATTTGAACTCATAACCACATGATATCACGTGACAACAACTTTACTATTTAGTCCAGGGCGCCACTTCAATTATCAAATTATATGATAATGCATGTCAACTGATGTGATCATGTACGAAAATTATTACTATATACAAACATATACATCACACATTTATATTCACATGGTGTAACCAACAAATAGGAATAAATATATTTACCAACTTTACCTCCTAAAATAGATACTCATAATACACCTTATTATCCTTTCTTCATCTTCTCTATATAACCCAAAGTCTCAATTCTTTGCACACAATTGATCACCTTTGCCAATTTTAGTACTTGCATGGCTCAACTACCACCTAAAGTTCCCACCATGGCACATAATTGGCCATTCCAAAACATGCCCCCATTGCCTAATTCTACGACCATCACTATCAACAACCATACTAACAATAATTCCTGGGTCGATGATTTCCTAGATTTCTCGTCGGCCCGGAGGAATTCGCACCGTAGATCAGTTAGCGACCCGATTGCATTCGTGGAGGGTCCGTTTCTCCAACAATGCCGGGTCGCTGGATCGAATATCGGGTTCGATAAATTAGACGATGAACAACTTACTACAATGTTTTCAGATGAATTAGCCAACAATGCACCCACAAGTACGAATTCATCTACACCGTCTGATCAAGTAAGTGAAAATGACGATCAGAAATCAACGGTCCTACCAACAGTTGATGTTAATCAAGTGGTGGTTCAGCCAAACGATGAGCCTGGAGAAGTTGATGATAGTGATAATAATAATAATCAATTATCACCAAGTGCTAAGAAAAATGCTGCTAATGACAATTCTGATAATACTAATTGTATCGTGGATCCAAAGAGGATTAAGAGGTAAGTATTAATGTTTCATCATTTGCATATGTAAATGTTAAATTATGTGGTTTCATCGTCTAAAAGATTAAGCAGTTAGAGAGATAATGATACTATTATTTGTGTAATTATATTTTCAACGTGCCTCCTTGCGTGATTATTTTCATAAATTAACTGAAAAATTATACAGTATATAGTTGAATCACTATGTTTCTTCCTATATTTTTTTTTTATATTTTTAATTTATTTTATGAAAATTCTGAATCTCTTAATGACTTTAAATGTTGTACGGTTATGTTTAATTATGTAACTATATACAGTATATTATATAGTAGGGTTAATTATACAGTATATAGTTGAATCACTATGTTTCTTTCTATGTTTATTTTCTTATATTTTAAAATTATTTTATGAAAATTCTGACTCTCTTAATGCCTTTAAATGTTGTAGGGCCATGTTTAATTATGTAATTAGCTTCGCTAAAAGCTTAAATTAATGATATATTTTTATTTAATTAATTATAGTTCTCAATGAAAATATCGTTAAGAGCAGATCGAATTGGACCAACATGCAGCATCAGCATAATAATATACTAGCTGTTTTTTTTTAAAAATATTCAACAAATTGCAGTTATATATGTTTAGTTTTTAATTAATAAGAGTAATTAACGGTTTTTTTTTTTAAAGGATTTTAGCTAACAGGCAATCAGCTCAGAGATCAAGAGTTAGGAAGTTGCATTACATTTCAGAACTGGAAAGAAGTGTAACCACTCTGCAAGTAAGTGTATAACATATATACTAATATTTTAATTACTGACAACTAATTGTTCATTAATCATAATCATGTGCTTTTAATTAATAATAGTAACTTAGAAAATTAATGCTAATTAATTAAATTCTATTTTTTTTTTTAATCTTTCAGACAGAAGTATCAGCATTGTCACCAAGAGTGGCTTTTTTAGACCATCAAAGGCTGCTTCTGAACGTTGATAATAGTGCACTCAGGCAACGAATTGCAGCTTTGGCTCAAGATAAGATATTTAAAGATGGTAAGATCATGCTTTGTTATCTTTATTAAAAATAGATATTTCATGATATAATTCTAAATAATTGACTCTTTTAAAAAAAAAATAATTATTTTAATTTAGTACTTTATTTTATAAATTTAAGAGAATATTATTATGTTCTTTTAATATTAACATCAAATATCTAAATAAAGTGTATATACTTAAATTTATATTTTTAAAGCATTGTCAATAAGATTAATTTTGTAAAATAGACTCTTAATAAATTTATATTCATATAATCACTTATTCTCAAACTCCATTTAGGGAGAAATGGTTTTCTTTTTCCTTTTTAGGAGTATTTTAGTAATAAGTTCTATAGGAATTGAGCAATCCTATTTGGTGAAATACCCAACGCCAAATTCCTACGTTCGTCAAGGAATTTTAATTTCAAACAAATTTCTAGTTAATAAGCCTAAATATTTTCTTCTTGATGAATCGATTTTTATTTTAGTCATGACAATCTTGATGTTACTGACGATCTTGATGCTAATAACGATATCAATTGTTCGTGGCATTGATATTATTGCTAATATACTGATAAATATTTCATATTAGTGACAGAAGTTATCCGTCACTTATTAATTTTTTTCTTTTGAAAAAAAAATGGTCTGCATATAATCAATGGGAATTCATGAGTAACATAATGAAACGAAAAACATGCATGCAATTCATGATTATTTACACCTGGCCAACCACTTAGTAATCAATTCACCTACATTTCACGTGCTGTGAACAACATTTTTCCTGTTAGTAATGATGATTTAATTTAAGCAAAGCATTATTTGAACTTACTAATTATATCATCGGAAAGTGTATGATTAATGCACTAACCACTCATACTTTTTTGGCGAAGAATAATAATAAACCATAAAATTTATCGTGACAATATTAATAATGTAGTTACACAATTAATTTGTCTATTTAAGGTTCATATGGAGTATTGTACTATTTATAATTTAATCGTTGGAAACAAATTAATGAGGGCCTAGCTACTCATATCAATTTATCATGCGTTAAATGCAATTTAATTCCATACATTATTAGATCACCTATAAAATACATTTATAGTGTAGGGGTAGAATTAGAAGATGCAAGCAAGTTTATCAAATCTCTTTCAATGAAAAATTATAACTTATTTTTAGGTATAACAACGGTTGAATGTTGAATTTCTTTTAACTTTTTTATATGTATTCATTTTTCATATTTTGAATGTCTTTATGAAAATTCTAATTTCCACATTGAACTCACAATGTGTTAAAATATAATAATACCTTGGTTACCATACTCAATAAAGATAGCGTATGGTTTACGTACATTCTGCCTTCTAGAAATTTCACTTATGTGATTTACACTAGACATATTATTATTGTTGTTATCGGTTTATATAAGTTAGTTCTAATAATAATATATTTTTATTTTGTACGAATTTTGCAGCACATCAAGAAGCATTGAAGAAAGAAATTGAGAGATTAAGACAAATTTATCATGAACAAAACATGAAGAAAATCAGCACCACCGCCACCGCCGATGCACCACCGTCAACGGTGGCACCGATGAGTTGCACTGAAGAAGAGTAAGCTTCTTTAAAATGTATTGCTCCATGCTAACCTACGCCTTCACATGATTTTAGGAAATTAATTCCTACTTTTATTTAAAATAGTAGTTGGAAGAAAAATTCACTTGATATTTGGGAAAAGGGAAAAGAAAAAAAAAAAAGCAAACCCAAAGTTTGCTTTATTTGTATTTTATTGTGTGACTAATTTTTTCTATTATTTATTATTTTACTGGTCTACTACCATTTAATTTTTTTTGGTCATGTTAGGGTTTAAATTGAGTCAATTTAATTTGTGACTGATTTGTGGTTCTTGTATTTTATTTTTGATTGTACAAGAAAAAAGGGGTGGTTTATTTAGGGTTTTCCATATGGTTTGGAATTTTAACATTGTAATTTGTAAGGGTAGTATTTGGTTGTTAATTTTGATGAATTTTTCTATTGTAATTTAATTTCCTTATAGTTTTGGTATAATAACTTATATACCTTCTTGATTTGTTCTTAAGGAATGTAAGGACAAATGAGGAAAGAAAACATAAGGAAAAATTTGAATGAAGAAGTTGTTTTAGATGTTTATTCCTTTATTCATGTTTATTTTTTATTTATTTTTTCATATATAAGAGGTACCATGATCATTACTAGTCTACTATGATTAATAATTGGACCCATATCACAAAGAATGTGGTGCAGCGGATGAGATTGTTTTTCCCTTAATCATAAGTCTCGGGTTCGAGCTATGGGTATGGACAAATCCTTGGTAGAGAATGCTTCCCTCTAATGGGCCCTACGCAGTGCGAATTCGGATTAGTCAAACTCCAATACGAATATCGGATACCAAATGAAAAACCAAAAATATATTAATAATACTAATAATAATTGGACCCATAAAGACTTTTTTTTCTCTTGTTTCAATCGATGTGTTTTCTATTTCATAAAATTTGATTTTTTTAGTTAGCTCAAATAAGGCAATTTTACTTTTGCTCAAGAAATTGAAGCATTTTTCTCAACAATAGTAATTGAGTATGGGTGCATAGCTTTATGAATATGGATTTTAGTATGATGTTTGAGCAAAAAATATTTTTAGAAACGGAGGGAGTAACTTGGCATGCACTAAAACAATGAATACCAAACATTTTTCTTTTCACATGTCATTTACTTAATAACTTAAAATGATTAATTAATTAATATAATACATCATATTATCTTAGTTTATTGCTTGATTGTGGATTTAGTGCATGAATAGAAGGCAAAATTAGCTTCTACTATGTCGGCTTTGTAAGTTGAACACTTCAACTTACATGTTTGTCATCTGGACTCCTGAACCCACTAAAAAGCAATATTTTAAACATTTTTTTTGCATACGTAGCATTAAAATGTTGAGGTGGACAACGCGTGATCACACGCAATTTTTTGAGAGCGTGATTAAATTAAAAAAAATATTTATAATATTTAAATAATTTAAAAAATAGTAAATTAAAAAAAAACTAAAAATCCCTCCCCCTTGTTCCAGCACATCCCCGCCCCTGCCGTCTCCCACGTCACCCTAATGATACGAGAAAAACAACGGAAACACGAAATCAGTCCAAAAATAGTCCACAAAATGGAAGAAATCCGTGAACCCTTTTGGAGAAAAGTCTTGGTTTCCCAAGAACACAATAACAAGAGGATAATAAGGTATTTATTACACCAAATCAGCGGACAACAAACTAGATTAACAACATAAGATGATGAACAAGAAGATTCAAGATTCGGATTTAACAATAACAACAAGAACACAAGATTACAACACAAACACTAAACAAGACTACAAGAAGGTAAAAGGATAAATAGTTAGACAAATTGAAGGTATAGTACTCAAAAGTCTATTCCACTCTTGGACCTTTAACATCACACACAACAAATACCTTACTCTTACGTTGGCACAGGAGTGACCTCGATCTCCCAAGCATCCAACGTTTCCATGCTTGAGTCCAACACGAGTGAATCCACACTCAA
Organism: Capsicum annuum; assembly: GCF_002878395.1. NCBI lineage: Eukaryota > Viridiplantae > Streptophyta > Magnoliopsida > Solanales > Solanaceae > Capsicum > Capsicum annuum. Next base: position 220,317,569 of record NC_061117.1, on the reverse strand, counting down.
TGTTGATTTTCCTAGTTACAAGTTTTGGCCATGGGGGCCTCTCTCACAAGAGAGAGAGTTTCAAGTGTTACAACTTCAATATTCAACAAAAACTAATGACTAAAACCCTACATCATTCTATTTATAGTGTGTTACAAATAATAGGTAAAATGATCAAAAGGTCCCTTTAATGAAATGTGACTAAGGGCGCCCTTGGAGTGCAAGTTTAGGGTCGGTTTTGGTGTGATCCAAGGTCTTCTCCACACTTCACTTGGATGCTTTATTGGACGGGTCCAATGAATTCTCATATACGTGCATCCTTGTGGTCGTACCCGTATCATCCTCCCCTTCTTGAAAAAAGATTCGACCTCGAATCCGTACCTCGCAAAATCAAGAGAAGACAACAAGCACACATCCTCAAGACATGAGGGGTTAGGGTTAGCAAAATGCACACATCATATTTCATGCCAAGGGGAGGAGGGTGTACAAACTTGGAGTATATCCATGGGTCCTTTGTGTTGAACATAAAAAGCTTAGTACAAAAGACACAAAGGAAGTGGTCATCATCCACAAAAAGAGATAAGGAAGAACTTTGTCTTCCTTCATTAGCACCCACAACCAAACATTTCTTGTCGTCTTGACCAAGCATTAAGTGGGGAGTGTAGAGATTTCACATTCCACGAGGGTGTCGGGATCAAATGGAAAAATTAGCCAAGGTCCTAAGTCGAGGCTAACACTCCCTTACCCTAGAATGTCACTCCCATACTCACACACAAAAATATTTTCATACACTTGATCTCCATGTACAAAACTAATTGCAATGCTTTTACCACACAAGATGTTCAAAGAGTCATGTGCATTATCAAGATCAATTCTATAGAGATCATCACTAACTTGAGAATTTTTAAGCACACTATTCACATGCTCAAGTAGTGAACTACATTTAAGAGTAAATTGATCATCATGCACACTAAGAGTACTACCAAGAGTACACATTTCCTAGACTACACATTCCTTTCCCATAAGAGTACTCTCATCTTTCAAGAAGAGATTTCCATCTTTAGGAGAAATATTGTCACACCATAGTGGTTTAGCATATCAGCTATAGCCTTCAAGGCAAGCTATACCATCATTTTCACCACTAGGTTCATTAGGAGTGTTTATATCATCTTCAAACAAAACATTATACCTAAAGAGATCACGATCTATCTCACGGACAGATTTGGAACTACCAAGTGCTTCGCTCTCTATAAGTTCACTATCAAGTACCAAAGATATTGCAATCTCCTCTTTACCTTGGTGTGGGTCGGGGTAGCCCACCTCTTCCTTCGGGAAGCTCTCGGCACAAGGTGTTTGGACAAGGAAAGTTGGATTTTGTGGGATAAGTTTAGTTAACAATTGGCGTAGCCTTTTCACGTGCCATTTCATTTCTTTAATATCGTCATTGATGCGATCAAACACGGCATCAAGATTAGTGGCAGCCATGGTACCTAAACCAAAGGTTAACAACAAACAACAAAACAAACTTGTTAGTTCAAAATGCCTCACCACACTCTCACTCTCGGTTTTACCTCACACTTGATTTCACAAGTGTTGAAAACCGGCTTGTATTTCGTGAGTGATTGAGGGTCGAGTCTACTATTGTTCGGAATGGATTTTCATTTGAGCTGACTCAAAGAAAATTTTTTTACGAACTTGAACCAACAAGATACAAAGAATTCACAAAAGAGAAAAGCACACAACAAACGTTTAACACGAATAAACGAACACAAAGACTAACTAACAATCTAGTAGATGAGTACTAGTTTACCAATTAGTATTGGTGCCAATGATGATGTGGCAACACGTAATTGGTTTTGGTTTCTAACATTTTTTTTGTTGTCCGATTTCGAGTCTTGGTCAATTTATAATTTAGAAATTGGTGGAATTTGTTTTAAGGAGGGAAATTCAAACAAGTCTTGGAGCCTTTTTAAAGTCAAGTTTTCAAGACTTTGACTTTCTTGTACTTCTCCTTATAACATAGGCCCTTGTTTTATGGAAAGTTGTTGGAAAGTGGTTGAGATGTGATTGACTATTTGATGAGTGATGGGAAGTCTTTCAAGACTACCAAAACTTCACCCCTTTTTCCTTCACCTTTATAGATCTAATGTTCACTTTATATGAACAAGCTATGAAGGTTGTGAAGAACTTCAAGAACAACATCAACAATCACCAAGAACAACCAACAACAATCTCCAAAAATACCACAATTTTCACACGACCAACTTTCAATTTTCACAATACAATATCTTCAACACTTGGCCAAGACAACTACAATTTTAACAAAATGGTTCTTAGGCCACCAATGAACAACAATATCATGTGGCCAAGCTTAGAACAACAACAAGATGAAGACCACAAGGCCAAAACAGTCCACCACAACAATGTTTCAACAACAATTCGGCCAAGCCTTATGTTCACGAAAACAACACCAACATTTTAAGCTCAAACTTAGATTTAGACTCAAGAGTGTTAGATATGAAGAAAACTAACACTAGAAATAACAAAACAAGTAAAAATCTCGGCCAAGACACAGCTATAACACAATTTCGGCCAAGAACACAAAATGGACAGATTTGCTTCTTTTTTATTTTTCAGTTTTCTAACACTTTTTTTTTTAATTTTCTATCAAGCAAGCCCAAGATTGATCTTGTAGGAACAATATCAAGCCATTATTTGATACCAAATGATACGATAAAAATAATGGAAACACGAAATCAGTCCAAAAATAGTACACAAAATAAAAGAAATCCGTGAACCCTTTTGGAGACAAGTCTTGGTTTCCCAAGAACACAATAACAAGAAGATAATAAGGTATTTGTTACACCAAATTAGTGGATAAAAACCTAGATTAACAACATAAGATGATGAACAAGAAGACACAAGATTTGGATTTAACAATAACAACAAGAACACAAGATTACAACAGAAATACTAAACAAGACTACAAGAAGGTAAAAGGATAAATAGTTAGACAAATTGAAGGTATAATCTTAAAAATCCAAAAGTCTATTCCACTCTTGGACCTTTAACATCACACACAACAAATATCTAACTCTTACGTTGGCACAAGAGTGACCTCGATCTCCCAAGCATCCAACGTTTCCAAGCTTGAGTCCAACACGAGTGAATCCACACTCAATGTTGATTTCCCTAGTTATAAGTTTTGGCCATGGGGGCCTTTCTCACAAGAGAGAGAGTTTTAAGTGTTACAACTTCAATATTCAACAAAAACTAATGACTAAAACCCTACATCATTCTATTTATAGTGTGTTACAAATAATAGGTAAAATGACCAAAAGGTCCCTTTAATGAAATGTGACCAAGGGCGCCCTTGGAGTGCAAGTTTAGGGTCGGTTTTGGTGTGATCAAAGGTCTTCTCCACACTTCACTTGGATGCTTTATTTGACGGTTCCAATGCATTCTCACATAGGTGCATCCTCGCGGCCGTACCCGTATCATCACCCCACTATGTCCACCACCTTACCCTATCCCCCACCTTCTCCATCCCCTCCACGCCGTCCACCACCGTCAACCCATTATCACGCCATCTAAAACCATCATTTCTCCGTTTACCTGCCTCCACCAATTTCCCCATTCAGCCAAAACAACAATTTCTCCGTTCATCTGCCACCGCCACAATGAATACCCCAAAACCATCCCAGTCCTATCCAGGCCCCCCACCCCCTTTCAGCCCTATTCAACCCCCCCTCTTAGCCCTGTCCAGCCCCTCCCCACCCCAGCCCAGCCCTCAACCCTATTCAGAAATTTCTAACCAATAACCCACCATTTCTTTCAACCATCATCACTTTCAATTGTAGACACGTAATTTTGTCCCTCTCCGAAAGCATTTTTACCGTTTAACCCCGTCTTACTGTGCACCCTTGCCCATGTGATAACACCCCACAAAAATACAAAAGTAATCAAATGCATAATAAATTTAATCTTATCCTAACTAATTTTTTACACCTCACCACCCCATACCCCTACACCTATGCTGACGTGTTTCCATTTTTGTTGTTTTTTGCAACAATACAAAAGAGGAAGGCATGGACCACTACTAAGGCCTTTTTCTTTTCCATTAACAAAAACACAATATAGATTTTATTTCCACTCACGAGGATCTCACCAGAAAGATTCCTTTTTTTTTCCAATTTATAAAGATATACATCCATATATACAGTAAAGAGAAAAAATGGCATGAGAGGGGAGGATGATTGGGAACACAAAAAAAAAGGACTCCATATTTTTCTTTCTTCTACACAAGAAACAGAAGGAACCACACAAGACACCTATAGAGACTTCATTCTTTTTTCTTATTATATTCACTCTCGCAACACGCACAAATACCCACACACTCAATCGCCACACATAGAAATAGAGAAGAGAGACAAATTTAGAAAAAAAATGATCTGGGTTTCTTTTTTTTCACCATCATTCACGCACGCAGTGACACCAGTGAGAGGGAGAAATTAAGAGATGGGGCAGATAGAGAATAAGAGATTCAAGCGATGAAGAGATCATGAGATCGGAGAGAGAAAGAGAAGGGCAGTGGTAAGCTGAAAATGATCGGATAGAGAGAGAGAGAGAAGAATCGAAGAGAGGGGTGTTTCTCCGGAGAGTTTAGTCGTTGTTCCGTCATAAACCACCGAGATATGACACAACCAGCAGAAAATCCAATCTGAACTCACACCAAATGACACTACTATTCTGTTTTTCTTTTGGGTTATCGAGGGTCTCCTTTCGAATTGGATTTCAAGAGATTTTTGCATCTAGTTGGTTCGAGGTTCGAATTGAGGCGGGTTAGTTGATCGAGGTTTTCGGGTCCGGTTGTATCACCCAATTGTATAATTTGCACAATAAAGCTCGATTTGAGGTTCAATTCTATCTCGTTCTCATTTTGATTTCATTATATATGCGTGATTGGTTAGTGTGAAGCATGATATAAATACTTGGGTGCTATTGATTTATTTGTTTGGTTTTGTTGATAATGATTGTGGATTGTTAAAGTAGTGATCGTGAATTGTAGGAATTTGGAGAATTAATTTGGGGGTGAGAATTGAAAACTTGATATAATTGGTGAATTTTGGTTAATTTGATTCATTGGTTGTTTGACTTGAAACGAACGTTAATTGAACTTGATAGTATCATGATACATCGATTACGTTAATTGAACTTGATAGTATCATGATACGTCGATTGGTGTAGGCAAACATAGTTTGGTAGGCAAAGTTTAGAGTTTGTGGCTTTGGTTGAATATTGGAAATTCCGTGGAATGTTTGAAATTTTGTTGAATAGTTTGATTTTCTCGCACTAAAAATGTATTCATTTGGCCGGGGAATGGCTCGAGGAATTTGTATTGATTTATCCGGGGAATTCTCCAAAGTACCTTGTACTTGAAGGACATTCGTGATGAAGGCCGAGGCGTCGGGTAGTGCATAGTGTAGGATTAGTTTAGAATAGAATAGGTTTTACATTTCCGTATATTTTTATTTTTGGACTGTATAATTTGACAGGACATTATATTTTTAGGATTTCTTTTGTTGGTGTTTGTTTGTTTAAGTGTTGTGTGTTTTATGTGGTTTATACACTTTGTGTCGAATTAGCCGATATGCTCCACCAAGCGACCGTGGTCGAACCACGGGATCGAGGGGTGCCTAACACCTTCCTCTCGGTCAACAGAATTCCTTAGGCGGAATCTCTGTTCGCAGACCAGTTTAAAGAGTCAAGTCGTTTTGAAAAAGATTTTCCAAAGGTGACTTGGCACACCCGATTATGCCAAGTGGCGACTCTGAGTTTTGAATATAAATAATCCTTTTTTGAAATAAATTTTTCATCTTTTGTCACTTTAATAATAAAAATACCTTCGACCTATACAATATAATTTTTCGGGAGTTAAAAAGGGGGTGTGACAGCTCTGACGACTCTGCTGGAGACTTTTCAGAATTCGAGCTTATTTTTTTGGAGTTGTATTGGCTTAGTTTGAGATTATGGGTGTAAACATTGTTTGTGTTATCGTTTGTTGTTTATTTTATCATTGTCGAGTGCTTACATGCTCTTTGTTTATAATTTTTCTCTTATTTTCAACATTACTTCCGATAATGGGAAAGTCTTTTATTGAAGTCTTCAAAATGGGAGAGATAATAGAAGACGGAATCAAGACTGGCCGAATAGTGAGTTTTGCCGTGTTGAAAGCCATCACATAAGTGATTCAAGGTGGATCTGGCGCGTTCAAAGGTAAAAAGAAGAAAGAGGACATGGCGACCGTTGTTGCTGGACCCCATTTCTATCCCAAAAGATCGCCTCGCCCCTATCCCCAATCCCAAGCCCAAGCCTATGTCCAAGCTCCATATATTTTTCCCCACCATTACTACCCTCTGCAAAACCCACCATATGCCATTCCACTCCCTCCACACCTAGTATATAGTGCACAACCATATGCCCAAATCCCTTCTTACTCGCAATGGCGTGTACAAGCTCCAGAAAATCGTCTATCAGCTCTACCAAATTACCAAAACCCCTCTAGACCCATTTTCCAACCCAGGCCTGAGTACAAGAAAGAGAAGGCGGTAAAAAATTAGTTCACGGCTCTCGGGGAGATATATGCTAACTTGTTTGATAGATTGAGAAAGATGAAGGTCTTAAGCCCGATTTAAGAAAGGCTTTCAAATCCACCTCACAGGAATCTTGATTATTCTTTAAGATGTGTATATTGTTATGACATGCCAGGCCATGATATCGAAAAATACTGGTATTTAAAGAGAGTTGTCTAAGAATTAATCGATGTAAATCAGATTTTGGTCCAGGGCGCGAAGGTTCCAAACATTAACCAGAATCCGTTGTCAACCCATGATGAAACTAATATGTTAGAATTGATATATGATGGGAAAGAGTTGTCAAGGTTTTATAAGTCTATTGTCAGAATACAGACCAATGAGGATAAATCAGTGAATGTGGCGAACTCACTGAAAGTAATATCATTGATTCAGGAAGAAACGGGAGAAGATAAAGTCCAAGAGAGCAAAAAAAACCGTCATCACAGTACAGGGTGCCAGAAAAGATATCGATTTAAGTCAGGACAAACCAAAGTTGACGGTGGTAGGAGCTCCGGGTAAGCCTATCTTGACGGTGAAAGGTGCATTTGCAGCGCCTATTATCATTAAACCAGTGATCCAACCTCCGATAGTTGATATGAAAAAGGTTCCCTGGAACTATAAGCGAACTGTGATGACCTAGTAGAGGAAGGAAGTAGTGGAAAATATAGATGAGGTAGGGGGTTTGACTCGGTCAGGAAGATGTTTTGTGCCTGAAAGTTTAAGGAAGTCCAATCCAATTGGGAGTGGACCTTCATCTATCAAAAAGCCTGTCACTGAAGAAGAAGCCGAAGAATTTTTGAAAAAGATAAAATTGCCGGAGTATTCAATAATAGATCAGTTGAAGAAGACCCCTGCTCAAATTTCCCTCTTATCATTGTTATTGCATTCCAAGGAACATCGTGATATTATATTGAAGGTATTAAATGAATCATATGTTCCTAGTGAGTTTACAGTAAATCAGCTTGACAAAATGGTTAGAAAAATCTTTGAGGTCAATCTGATTAGCTTCTCTGATGATGAATTTCCAATTGAAGGTACGGGGCATAATCGGGGGCTTTATATAATCGTGAAGTATGAAGATTTCTACGTCACTCATGTCTTGATTAACGTAGGTTCTGGCGCAAATATTTGCCCTATTTCCACTTGTAAAAATTGATCATTGGTGTTGAGAGTATCAGGCCCAACAATGTATGTGTCAAGGCTTTCGATGGAGCAAAGTCCAACTCCATTGGCGAAATAGAACTAATTTTGATTATAGGGCCTGTTGAATTCACCCTAGATTTTCAAGTATTGAACATCGACTCTTCTTACAATCTATTGTTGGTAAGACCATAGATCCACAAGGCCAAGGCGGTTGCATCTACACTGCACCAGATGATCAAGTTTGAGCATGATAGGCAAGAAGTGGTTATTCACAGTCCCTTGTCTCTAATTGAAGCAAACAATGTAGAGGAGACATTTGTCTATCAAACTTTTAATACAGTGCCAGTAGATCGTATCCTTGAAGGACAAGTTATTTCGGGACCACAATTGTCTTCCGTTTCTATCATGAAGGTGAGAACATGGGCATTTTTGGTATCATCCGTCCCATATGTCCGAGAGAGAACATGGGCATTTTTGGTCTGGGATTTGAGCCTACGGTTGAAGATTTGAAGAAGGCCAAAGGAAGGAAAAAGGAAACATGGTCACTCCCTTGCCCAATGCCGCTACTCAGTGAATTATTTATCAAGAGCAATGTCACGAAACCTGTAGAATTTAAAGCTGAATTGGTTGATGACTTCCAGAACTTGCTGATTGATATTGACATGGTTGAAGCAAGAGAGGGTACCAGTAAGGTAGACGTGCAGTTCATAGGTCCTGAGGTCCAGCTCAACGATTGGGAAGTCACTCCTCTCCCCGTCAGGAGGGAGTTTTGGTAGTTTATTTTGTTTTTTTTCTATTTATCTGAATTATTCCAGGGTTATAATTCAGAATTTAGCTTGTTTATATTTTGTTGTCATTTGTGTTTAAACCCTCATATCTTTCCCTTTTAATGAAATACAATGTCCCCTTATTTTGTGTCGAATATATTTTATTTTTGTCTTTTTCTTTATACAGTTCTCTTTATACTGATTCTAATGACATGACATGACATGCGGAATTTTCAGCTTGATCTTAAAATCCAAACTAATCAAGATATAATAAAGCAAGAGGGGGAATATGTGAAGAAGAGGCACCAGAAGAAATAAGCAAAGAGTTGGAACAGTTTGAAGACAAGCGTAATCCTAATTTGAATGAAACTGAGCCAATTAATCTAGGGAATCAAGAAGATGTTAGGGAAACTAAAATCGGTGTACATGCTTTGCCACAGCTAAAAGATGGAATGATTCAAGCATTAATTGATTATGGATGTTTTTGCATGGTCTTATGATGATATGCCTGGTTTAAGCATTGAATTAGTGGCCCGTAATTGCCAACTGATCCCGCATTCCCCCCATCAAACAAAAGTTGAGGAAGTTTAAGACTGATCTAAGTATCAAAATCAAAGAGGAAATCATGAAACAACTTAAAGACAAAGTCATTCGAGTGGCCTGTTATCCCACATGGTTATCCAATATTGTTCTTGTCCCAAAGAAAGATGGTAAAATTCGAGTATGTGTTGATTACCGTTATTTGAACAGAGCAAGTCCAAAGGATGATTTTTCACTGCCCAACATCCATATTTTGTTGGACAATTGTGCTAAACATGAGGTAGCCTCTTTTGTGGATTGCTATGTCGGATACCACCAGATCATTATGGATGAGGAAGACACGGAAAAGACATCTTTTATCACACCATGGGGGACTTATTGTTATCGAGTGATGTTATTCGGTTTGAAGAATATTGGAGAAACATACATGAGAGCCATGACCACCATGTTTCATGATATGATGCATAAGGAGATTGAAGTCTATGTAGATGATGTAATTATTAAATCAAAGAGTCAGGATAACCATGTTAAAGATTTAAGAAAGTTCTTTGGGAGGCTTCGCAGGTATAATCTCAAGCTCAATCCGGCAAAATGTGTATTTAGAGTTTTGTCTGGAAAGCTATTGGGGTTTGTAGTCATCCATCGGGGAATTAAATTGGATCCCTCAAATATCAAAGCCATCTAGGATTTGGCTCCGCCCAAGAATAGGACAGAGGTGATGAGTTTGCTGGGTAGATTGAACTATATCAGTAGGTTCATTGCTTAACTCACAACCATTTGCGAGCCCCTTTTCAAGTTGCTGAAGAAGAGTGTTGCGGTTGATCGGACTGAAGAATGCCAGGAAGCATTTGATTAAATCAAAAGACATCTATCAAATCCGCCCGTGCTGGTACCACCGGAGCCTGGTAGGCCTTTGATCTTATATTTATCAGTCATGGATAATTTCTTCGGTTGTGTCTTGGGTCAGCATAATGTCACAGGATAAAATGGAGCAAGCTATTTATTACCTTAGCAAGAAATTCACAACATATGAAGCCAAGTACACACTTCTTTAAAGGACGTGTTGTGCCCTGACTTGGGTAGCACAGAAGTTGAAGCATTATCTTTCATCCTATACTACTTATATCATCTCTCTCATGGATTCGCTGAAGTATGTATTTTAGAAGCCTATGCCAATGGGTCGATTGGCAAAGTAGCAAATATTGCTTACCGAGTTTGACATTGTATATGTGACTCGAACCGCCATGAAAGACCAAGCCTTAGCAGATCATCTTGCTGAGAATCCCATTGATTAAGAGTATGAGCCATTAAAAACATATTTTCCTGATGAAGAGGTATTGTGTGTCGATGAAGTCATTATAGATATTGATCCAAGTTGGAAGTTGTTCTTTGATGGAGCTATCAACATGAAAGGAGTCAAAGTAGGTGCAGTTCTTATATATGAGGCGGGGCAATATTTTTCGGTAACAGCGCAACTTTAATTTTACTGTACCAATAACATGGCAAAATATGAAGCTTGCATTCTGGGTTTGAGGCTAGCTGTTGATATGGGAGTCCAGGAACTATTAGTGTTGGGGGATTCAGATTTAATCGTCCATCAGATTCAAGGTGATTGGGAGACGCGAGATTTAAAGCTAATACTGTATCGACAATGCTTCAAAGATCTATGTCAACAGTTTGTGTCTGTAAAGTTTAGGCATATTCCAAGAATTCACAATGAGATTTTTTATGCGTTGACCACTTTGTCTTCGATACTTTAACATCCTGATAAGGCCTATATCGATCCAGTGCATATACAGAGCCGTGATCAACACGCTTATTGTAATGCAGTTGAAGATGAGCTCGATGGTGGACCTTGGTTCTTTGATATCAAGCAGTACATCCAGTCAAAAAAATACCCAGCACATGCCACCAATGATCAAAAGAGGACTATTAGGCGTTTGGCTAGTGGATTTTTCTTGAGCGGGGAAGTCTTATACAAGAGAACCCCAGATCTGGGACTTTTGAGGTGTGTAGATGCAAAAGAAGCTTCGGCAATCATGGTTGAAGTTCACTCTGGAGTATGCGGGCCTCATATGAACGGTTATGTCTTATCAAAAAAGATTCTTAGAGCGGGTTATTACTGGCTTACTATGGAGAGAGATTCTATTCGATTTGTTTGAAAGTGTCATCAATGTCAGGTACACAGTGATCTGATACATTCTCCTCCTGCTGAGTTGCATGAATGGCTGCTCCATGGCCTTTTGTAGCTTGGGGAATGGACGTGATGGGACCGATTGAGCCAAAAGCATCAAATGGGCATAGATTCATTCCGGTGGCCATTGATTACTTCACAAAGTGGGTAGAAGCAGTAACTTTCAAGTCAGTGACAAAGAAAATGGTAGTAGATTTTGTTCATGCCACATCATTTGTAGGTTTGGAATTTCTAAGATGGTCATTATAGACAATGCTGCCAATCTCAATAGTCATTTGATGCAAGAAGTGTGTCAACTATTTAAGATCGCACATCAAAATTTCACTCCATATCATCCAAAGGCTAATAGCGCTGTGGAAGCTGCTAATAAAAATATCAAGAAAATATTACGGAAAATGGTACAAGGGTATAGACAATGGTATGAGAAGTTGCTATTTGCATTGCTAGGTTATTGCACTACTGTTCGCACTTCAACAGGGGCAACTTCATATTTATTGATGTATGGGACAAAAGCAGTCGTCCCTACAGAAGTTGAAATTTCCTCTCTTCGAGTCATTGTGAAAGCAGAGATTGATGATGATGAATGGGTCAAAACTCGACTGGAACAATTGAGTTTGATTGAGGAAAAAAGGCTAGCGTCGGTATGTCATGGCCAATTGTATCAGAAGAGAATGGCTAGAGCATATAACAAAAAGGTATGACCCAGGCAGCGAAATATAAGTTCTCCCCAAACTGGCAAGGTCCCTTCATTGTGAAGAAAGTGTTGCCCAATGAAGCCTTATATTTGACAGATATTGAAGGCAAAATGGTAGAAATGGCTATTAATGCTGATGCGGTCAAAAGATATTATGTATGATATTTTATCCTTTGTTGATTTTATTGCATGTTTAGTACTTGCATTTTTGAAGATTGATATGATGAAGGCATTTTATTCTTCTATCCAAACATTGTGTCATCCTTTGTTTACCCGTTTGAGCTTAGTTTTATTTTTCTTTCATATCCCTTTTTTGGAATCAAAATAGTGTCAAAGATAAATGTTAGGAAAATAAGAATAAAATAAAGAGTTCAAAAATAAAAGAAAAAAAAAGAGAAGAAAAAAAATCAAATCAAAACAAAGAACAAGCTGATGGAACTACGTGCGACCTGATTCTACTCGCTTGAGAGTGAGATACGTAGGCTGCCCTATTCGGGCTCGGTCCAACCAAATAAAATTTTAAAGTCACCCAGTCGACAAAAATTGAGGCATGAGTTAATGTGTTGTTTGAGTCGATTTCAAAATTTGTAAGTCCCACCCCCCACTTCAAGTGTCGTTTGAGCCTCCTATCATCCTTGTCTTTCTAACCTTATCCAAAATCCAAGTTACAACCAAAAAAAGATCTTCAGATCAATCTTTGATAATGTTAAGGCTAAGCATACAATGAATATGATGACGCATTTTGGGGGTACTACTTGTCTTCCTCAGCATAAGAAATCAAGAAAGAAAAGAAAATGAGAGAGTCTTATTGGTGAAAACTCTCACAGGCACCATAAGGTGATGATGAGTTGAGAGAAATAAAAAATGAGAGAGTCTTATGGGTGAAAACCCTTAGGGGCACCGTAATGCGATGGAAAGTTTGAGAGAAAATAAAAGGAAAGAGGCTTGTTGGCAGAAATCTTTTAAGATGCCGTCAATTGAATGAGATATATGAGTCCAATGGGTTCGAAAAAGTGGCAGCGACAAAGGCACGAACTCAAAAAAAATGGGAAGTTTGGATAGGAAGATAAGGCATTTAATCCAAAATGCATGTCACAGTCATTTGAGTTGGTTGCCATCTTCAGGTAAGTTATCTTCTTTGTTAAAAAGAGGGACATTGCCCTTTTCTTTCATTTGTACATTCATATTTTTGTCGTTTTATGTATTTTATCAATAGAAAAGTCGCCATTGTTTCTATACATTTTTGAGTCTATTCTATTTTAAAACAAGCGAGAAAGGATTTCAAAACTTGCTACCAGTCTTCCCAATTGTATGAGGAAAATCCAAGACCAGCACATAAGAGAAACATGATCATAATTCAAAGCAAGACAAAGGTATTCTATCAACCAACAGGTTGCTGGATTCATGGAAGTATCAGATGTCAAAAAGTACGTCACGAAGGCAAGGTAAAATAGAAACCCGGTGTTTGAGTCAAACTCATTTTCCCTGATCTAGTCTGGGTCAATGAGGCGGCAAGACTGGGGCATGTGTCAGCGATTTGGAACAAAGAGAAAAGGAACGAGTGCTGGAGTAGACGCTGAGAAGCCAAGTGTTGCAAGCCACCATTAAGTTTTAACTGACAAATTTTCTTTGATGAAACAAGGGAAAAGTTTTTTGTTCAATAAGTTCAACAACCTTTGGGAAAGCATATTTTGGGATTTTACTTTCTGTTCAGGACCCTCCTGAAAAATGGAATTTTGCTTTTTGTCCAGGACCTCCTGAAAAATGGGATTTTGCTTTCTGTTCAGGACCCTCCTGAAAAATGAGATTTTGCTTTCCGTTCAGGATCCTCCTAAAAAATGAGATTTTGCTTTCCATTCAGGACCCTCCAGAAAAATGAGATTTTGCTTTCCGTTCGGGATCGCTCTGAAAAATGGAATTTTACTTTATGTTCAGGACCCTCCTGAAAAATGGGATTTTACTTTCTGTTCAGGACCCTCCTAAAAAATGGGATTTTACTTTCTATTCAGGACCCTCCTGAAAAATGAGATTTTACTTTCTGTTTAGGACCCTCCTAAAAAATGAGATTTTGCTTTCCATTCAGGACCCTCCTGAAAAATGAGATTTTACTTTATGTTCAGGACCCTCCTCTTGAAAAATGGGATTTTCTTTATGTTCAGGACCCTCATGAAAAATGAGATTTTACTTTATGTTCAGGACCCTCCTGAAAAATGGGATTTTACTTTCTGTCCAGGGCCCTCCTGAAAAAATGAGATTTTACTTTATGTTCAGGACCCTCCTGAAAAATAGGATTTTACTTTCTATTCAAGACCATCCTGAAAAATGGGAATTTACTTTTTGTTCAGGACCCTCCTTAAAAATGAGATTTTACTTTATGTTCAGGATCCTCCTGAAAAATGAGAATTTACTTTATATTCAGGACCCTCCTGAAAAATGGAACATTACTTTCAGAAAAATAAAGTCTCTCTTTATCTTAATCTTTGTTGGGGATAATTTTTTCTAGTTTTTATTTTAATTTCAAGAGCCCGCCTCAAGAACAAGGTGATGAATCTGTAAGTCAGGAGCCCACTTGAAGAACAGGGTGATGAAACGGAAAATTAAAGAAACTGCAAGTCAGGAACTCGCCTGGAGAACAGAGTGATGAAAATGAAGGACAAAAGTGGCAAGTCAGAAGCCCACCTGAAGAGCAGGGCGAATAAATGAAAGTCGAGCAATAAAGTGAAGCAATGGAAAACCAAGCAACAAGTTGAAAGAAATTGCAAGTTAGGAGCCCGCCTAAAAATAGGGTGATGAAACTGAAGTCAGGAGTCCAAAAGCAACTGCATAGATATAATTTTTTATAATTTCATTTATGTTTTGAATTGTAATTTTTATTTTTGATGTAATGACAGAGACGCGGATCGGAACCTCGATGGAACCTCACTCGACTCTCCAACTCGGTATAGTCCTTCTCTTTCCAATCCGTTGAGATACCCTTGAATTGATTCCCTCATAAATTGGGTAGATAGGATGTCCTATATCAAGAGACTTCATTCTTTTATCTTCTTAGCTTCTTTCTCGTAACACGCACAAACACCTACACACTCGATCGCACACACGTAGAAACAGAGAGGAGAGACAGATTTAGAAAAAAAAAAAGAAACTGGTTTTCTTTCTTTTTCACCATCATTCACGCACGCAGTGACACTAGTGAGAGGGACAAATCGAGAGAAGGGGGAGATAGAGAAAAAAAATTCGAGCGAGGGAGAGATCGTGAGATCGGAGAGAGAGAAAGAAGGGCAGTGGTAAGCTGAAATTGATTGGATAGAGAGAGAAGAGAAGAGAGAGAGAAGAATCGAAGAGAGGGGTGTTTCTCCGACGAGTTTAGCCGTTATTCCGTCATAACCCATCGGGAAACGACACAACCAGCAGCAAATCCAATCCGAACTCGCACCAAACGACACCACTATTCTGTTTTTCTTTCGGGTTATCGAGGGTCTCCTTTCGAATTAGATTTCAAGAGATTTATGCGTCTAGTTGGTTCGAGGTTCGAGTTGAGGCAGGTTAGTCGATCGAGGTTTTCGGGTTCGGTTCTATCACCCAATTGCATAATTTGCACAATATAGCTCGATTTGAGGTCCAATTCTATCTCGTTCTCATTTTGATTTCATTATATATGCGTGATTGGTTTGTGTGAAGCATGATATAAATACTGGGGTGATATCGATTTATTTGTTTGGTTTTGTTGATAATGATTGTGGATTGTTAAAGTAGTGGTCGTGAATTGTTGGAATTTTGAGAATTAATTTGGGGGTGAGAATTGAAAACTTGATATAATTGGTGAATTTTGGTTAATTTGATTCATTGGTTGTTTGACTTGAAATGAACGTTAATTGAGCTTGATAGTATCATGATACGTCGATTGGTGTAGGCAAACATAGGTTGGGTAGGCAAGTTTAGAATTTGTGGCTTTGGTTGAATGTTGAAAATTCCGTGGAATGCTTGAAATTTTGTTGAATAGTATGATTTTCTCGCACTAAAAATGTATTCATTTGGCCAGGGAATGCCTCGAGGGATTTGTATTGATTTATCCAGGGAATGCCCTGAAGTACCTTGTACTTGGAGGACGTTCGTGATGAAGGCCCGAGGCATCGGGTAGTGCATAGTTTAGGATTAGTTTAGAATAGAACAGGTTTTACATTTCCGAGTATTTTTATTTTTGGACCGTATAATTGGACTGCACATTATATTTTTAGGATTTCTTTTGTTGGTGTTTGTTTGTTTAAGTGTTGTGTGTTTTATGTGATTTATACACTTTTAGTGTCGAATTAGCCGATATGCTCCACCAAGAGACCGTGGTTGAACCACGGGATCGAGGGGTGCCTAACACCTTCCCCTCGGTCAACAGAATTCCTTAGCCGGAATCTCTGTTCGCAGACCAGTTTAAAGAGTCAAATTATTTTGAAAAGGATTTTCCAAAGGTTACTTGGCATACTCGATTATGTCAAGTGACGACTCTGAGTTTTGAATATAAATAATCCTTTTTTGAAATAAATTTTTCATCTTTTGTCACTTTAATAATAAAAACCCTTTCGACCCTTTCAATACAATCTTTTCGGGAGTTAAAAAAGTGGTGTGACATCAATCAATCAAATCCGAATCAATTCAAACAAAACACCATATAGTCAATTAAAAAAATCCTCAAATTTCAATTGCATTCCAATTTTACCATGGAATCAAATTTTGTTAACAAAATCATTATCAAAAATCAGATTTTGAAATCAGATTCCAATTTCAATTGTATTTCAATCATCACCGTCTAATTACCTCTTCAAAAATCATAATTTTGGATCATAAAAAATCATCATCCTTAAATCACTGTAAAGTTGAAAAAGAAGGATCAAATATTCTTAGCCAACGCAATATTTTCTAGTAAGAAAAAGAAGAAGAAGGAATAGAGAATTGTCAATTAAGAAGAAAGAAATAAAACTGGAAGATAGAGAGGAATAAGAGAAGAGGATAATTAAGAGGAAAGAAACAAAAAATGGGAGGCAAGAGAGAGAAATAAGAGAAGGGTGGGGTTGATTTTTTATTTATATATTTATTGTTTATTTTAATATTTAATATTTTTTATATTGAAAAATGACGTGGAAGAGCTGTGGAAGATGACATGGCAGCTGACGTGGGCGAGTGTGTTACACTCATCAAAAAAGTGTTTAAAATGTTGCATTTTAGTGGGTTCAAGGGTCCAGATGACAAACATGTAAGTAGGAGTGTCCAACTTACAAAACTGACATAGTATAGGGGTCCAGAAGGTCAGCAAAATGGCTCAGTGGACCCCTGTATTAGGTCGATTTTGTAAGTTGGACACTTCTACTTGCATGTTTGTTATCTGAACCCCTTGAACCCACTAAAAAGCTATATTTTAAACCCTTTGACCTTTGACTTTGCCTATGTGGCATTAAAATGCTGACTAGAACAAGGAGAGTGATTACACTCGCCTAGGGTGCGAGTGGGGGTCATTTTTGGCCAATTTTATATTAAAATAATTTAAAAAAATAATAAGAAAGATTAAAACTATTTTTCAGTTCTTTAATTTAAAAATATTTTTAAAAATTAAAAAATAATAAATTTTTTTAAAAAATAAAAAATCCCCCCTTCCCCAACCCCCACCCCCCCCCCACCACCCCCACCCCCCCCCCCCCCCTATCGACCCCAGCCCCCTCTCTCTCACGCCCCACCCTACCCCATCCCACCCTCGATCCCAACACCACACCTTACCCCCAACCCCGTCCCAATACCCCTACCCCACCCCAACCTCATCCCCACCACCCCCACCCTACCCCAGCCCCGTTCCCATCACCCTACCCCACCCCAACCCCGTTCCCAGCACCCTCCACCCCACCCAGCCCCGTCCCAGCACTCTTACTCCACCCAAGCCCCATCCCAGCACCCCTACCTACCCCAGCCCCATTCCCAACACCCACAACCCCACCCATCCCCATCCCCAACACCCTCACCCCACCCCAACCCTATTCCCAGCACTCCCACCCCCACCCCACCCCAGCCCCATTCCAATACCCTCGCCCTACCCCAACCCCATTTTCAGTGCCCCCATCCCACCCCACTCCACCCCCATTTGCAGCACCCCCACCCCACCCATCCTCTTCCCAACACCCCCAGCCCCATTCCCAGCACCCCCACCTTGTTCCCAGCCGCCTTCCCCAATTTAAATTTTATTTTATTTTTTTTATTTTTCCTCTCAATTTAAATTTTTTCATATTTTTTTGGATTAAAATTTAAATTTAAAATTTTTTTATTTGGGATTAAAATTTAAATTTGAATTGAAAGTGAGTGATAGTGGATATTGAAAAATTAGTGAATTTAGTGAATAAACTTGAAAAAACTTAAAGTTTTTGTGAATTTGTTAAAGATATTCAAATTTAAAAATCGAAAATTCATTATGTTTGTATATATGAATTTATAGTTAAAAATTTAAATTGGTTGGAGGAGAATTTTAATTATTTGAAATGAATTTGATGTTTAATTTGTGGGCAAAAATAAAAACATGTTTATTCAAATTTTTCTACAATTTATAAATTTTTCTTATTTAATTAAATTAATTTTAATATTTAATTTGTTATGTAACATTTTAAAAACGCCTTGAAATTTAATGAAATGCTTGAAAATGACGTGGCAGATGACGTGGCGCACGTGACAAATGACATGGCACACGTGATAGCTGATGTGGCAGCTGACATAGGAGAGTGTGTTACACTCTCCAAAAAAGTGTTTAAAATCTTATTTTTTAGTGGATTCAGGGGTCCAGATGACAAACATGTAAGTAGAAGTGTCCAACTTACAAAAACAAGGGTCCATTGAACCATTTTGCCATTAATTTATTCTACTTCGGTAAATTGGATAATATAATTAAAAGTTGAATCAGATAAAGTAAGATATCTCATGATTAAGTCTCGCAATAAAATTTATACTGTGTTTGATAGACAATGATACTGAATGCAACATAAATTTTATTCCCAATTTAATTCTAATATAATATTGGACCAAACCACCCTAGAATATACTTTTTCTTTGTATATGTCTAGTTAATTCTTGTCTCACTTTTTCTTTATTTTCCATTATTATAATACCATTTTCATTTTCGGTTGGTAAAGCTCATAAGTTTGTAGTAATTTTTACAAGTTTCTACTTTAGATATTATTTTTGATCTCCATTATTGGAATACCCTTTTTGCTACCTTTGAAAAGATTTGCTAAACATTTTATTCCATTGAGTCTCCACATTATTTTTTAAAAGAAGCATTAATGCCTTTTGATCTCTAAATATTGGGTCATAGCCCAACTTATCCACACTCATACACCAAGTTCTAACATATTAAAGAAAAATAATTAAAAAGTATTCACTAAAATTTCTCATGATCAATTTGAGCTATATATTTAACTCAAATAAATCAACTTTTAAATGAGCTGATATGGATGAGTCAAAATTAGTAAGGTTAAAAAGGCGACTCGAGGCCGAGGTGGGGTCATTGATCATCCCAAAATTTAAAGACGGGTGAATAAAAAGTAGGCCATGTGTAGCCAAACAGATATTTGAAGATATATTTTCAAAAATTTCTCTCAGAATTTATGGGCAAACGCTAGCAAAGTAAGATGAAGATAATTGTCAATTTTGAAAGTGAAAGGAAGTAGGAAAAAGATTGAAATTTCACCATCTTCTAGTTTGGGCTTTTATGGCCCAGCTGTTTTTGGTATGGGCTTCTCTTTCATTGATTGGTTATCCAATTTGCATTTTCCAAAATTTATTTCTATGCTAAGTTGGTCTTTCATCAATAAATCACATTACAAGAAACCAAAAATTTAGAAATTCCTCAATTCAATTTTTGTTATGGAGAATTTCAGAAATAACGATAGTTTAAAGCTTCATTATTAAACATGGTAGTTTGGAACCTCAACTAAAGTGAGTTGGTAAAATGACGTGGACAATTAAAATGAGTTGACATGATTAAATTTGTCAGATAATCAACGTAGAAAATGGTTGGTAATCACACGCCTGAGATGTTGAAAAGTTGTTGCGGAAAGTGCCAAATTGACATAGTGGACGCTTAGTTTAGGTGTTTGTAATGAACAACGGCTAGTTGAGGTGTCAAACTTAAAATTTGTGTCAACTTTAGAGGTCTGACGGTGTGTTTGCCCTTTTTAAATAACCAGTAGATTTGTTCTTTTTAAGTGACGTCGCATGCACTCTTTCGTTTTGTTTAATCCTTTCTAGTTCAATTTATCTATATATCATCGATCTTATTCATTTGTTTCATCATTCATGTACATATAGGTAAAGGGATTATAAAAAAAAAAAAAAAACATCTCTATATACACGTACACGATAGTAAGACTGTGTACACATATTCTCTCAAAATTTTACTTTATGAAATTACACTTACATATTACTCAATTTAATTCATTTTCATAATACATGTATTACAGAATTTTCCTAGTATAATTATCATAGGATTATCTATAATCTATAATATATTAAAAGTGTGAAGATTGTTAGAAAAGTGATTTGAATTTTTTGTTCTTCATTAAAAGACTTTTCTTTTGACAAAACTGTCTTTTCACTATTTTCTTCAATTTATTATTTAATTATTTTTATTAAATTAACTAGACTCCTAAAATATATGAGACTCCTAAAATATATGGAAGGAGAATCAAATAATATTTTTCTTTGTATTGATGTAACGACCCTCCTTGTCGTTTGTGAAATTTTCTCATCTTCTCTATTTTAGCTCTCCTCGTAGTTGGTGTACGTGAATTATGACTAACGGGGTGAGTAGTACCAATTCTTGAGGTGTTCAAAAGTTATTGAAGTCATTAGTTGGATTATTGAGTTTTAATAAATTTAAGTTTGATTACGGTCAACTTTTGATCAAGACGACCTCGATTTAGTATTTTAATAATTTCAATAGGTCCAAAACGTACTTTTTAGTTAATTTACATATTTATTTTATTTCTATGGGGTTTTGAATAAATTTTAAACATTTATTAATTAGTAATTTAATGAGTCAAACTCACAATCGTTTTAGTATTAGATATTACTAGACATTCAGTTGGTAGGGTTTAACCCTTTTGAACAGTAGCAGAAAATAAAACCAACGCCAAAGGGAGCAAAAATTGTGCGGCGTGAGGCAACGGTTTCAGGTGAGAAATCAGTTTTAGAAATTGGATGGATGGATATGGTACTAATCTGCCACTACCATGGTTTATTAGTGAGCATGTTTAATTATTATAATTATGGGTTAAGTTGCTGGGCGGTGGAAATTCAAGAAATAAAATGGTTAGTTAATTGCTACCTTTCTAAGTTCATATGTTATTTGATATAGTTAATTATTTTGTAATGATTTCCATAATTACGAGAGGATATGCTAATAGTTTCCTGCATATTAGAGTACTACAGTACTAGTTCCTGTCATGCTTAGCTTTGGTTATTGAATTTTGATGAGTTACGGTTTTGGTAAATTTTGATTTTGAGTTTAGAATTTTTAGAGTGAGAATTTATAAAATGGGTGCTATTAGATTCGTACTCTTACGAGAATTATATATTTGAACAGATTTTTAGAGTTTCAAAAATTTGAGGAAGGACAAGGCACTTGTGGACTAGCGATATTTGTATTCTTCGGTTAAGGTAGGTTACGGTTTAATTAGAGTATGAACACGACTTAATTGTGTGTATGCTCCTAAATTGGATACTTGTGGATTGATATTCGGACATGCTTGAAATTGTTCATGTTTGGATTGTTGATTCGTGTACAAATATTTATTGAAAATTGACTTGATGGAATTGTCTTATCACTTTAAGTGTACTTGTAAACTTGGTACATTGTGTGACATGTTGTGAGATTGTGTAAATTGATATTGATAATACTTGGTTATGTTTATGTTGGATCGGGTACCACGCCGGTACGTTTATATTCATGTTGGATCGGGTACCACGCTGGTACTGTGGATGTTTACAGTATGGTTGATACTCTTGATGGTTATGTGGCTTGTTTGTGAGCACTGTTTGACCTGTTGTTGCTGTATTGTTGATTCATTGAATATTTGTTGTGTGACAATGTCTGTCTACTTGTTATTTGATTTATGTTGTGTACATACTATTAAATTGAGTTGGCCTATGATACCTACTAGTACACAGTGGTTTGTACTGATACTATCCTGTACTCTTCTTTTGTTGAGTGCAGAAAGTGTTCACCTCTAGAGTTTGATAGCAGATCTTGATCCAAGGGTGAGCACTCCGTCTCCAGGCTGCCATGGGTCATCTTATTTGTTCTTGTCCATCTTTCGGGCAATGAAGCATTCTTTATGTACTTTATTTTTTGATATCACTTTAGATAGGATCTTTGTTAGAAGTTCTTGTACGATGACTTTCGGGTCTTGAAAATTTTAGTAAGTAGTTTGTTTGAATTTCCGCATTAATAATAATTAATCCTGGATATTTGTTATTATGTTGAATTTTATAATAATATCATCTAATATTGACTAAGTGTTTGAGTAATGGTTCGTTTAGATGGTTCTCCCACAGAAAGATTAATGTGGGTGTCACTCATGACCATTTGGGCCGTGACATGATCAAATAGAAAAATACTCCTAAAATAGAATAGAAAAATACCCAAATCATTAAGAAAATTCTTTTATAAATATTGAGATGCGCATCAAAATTAGAGAAGAAACTGATTTTCTTATTGTGAAAATATGATTGATGCTGATCTAACTTAATTCGGTTGCATGTCTAGATTGATGAATGCTTAATTTTCTAAGCCTCAACTTCTTTATTTTTTTTGTCAACATAATAGAATTCAACGTGTATGTATATATATATCTTCTTTGTTTTCATTCAAGTTATTCTTTATTGTCAAAACTTTCGCTAAGACAAGAATTATTTTCATCAAAACTGAAGTTTTGTGATCACTATTATATTATTTTGTTGTAGTTTACAGGTAATAGATGAATGTCGGTCGGCTTTGAGGAATTTTTTTAGGTAAAGGTTAGGTTTAGTTGTATTATTTTTATATCTCTGTTTTAATTTTTTTGTGTGTGTAAAGGTAAAGTTTCGTTGTATTATTTTGATATTTCTGTTGACGTATTATTTTGTTATAATTTACAGGTGGTAGATGAGTGTCGGATCGCTTTGAGAAATTTTTTATGTAAAGGTTAGATTCAATTATATTGTTTTGATGTCTCTATCATCTTATTGTTTTGTTGCAATTTACGGGTAGTAGATGAATGTAGATCGATTTTGATAATTTTTTTTGTAAAGTTTAGGTTTAATTAATAAATTTTTCAAAAGATGTTAAATTTAATTATTATATTCATCTTTATTATTTAAGCAAATATCCTATTTAATTTAAAGTTTAAACTCAATAAAATGAAGTACACGCGCGAAACATGTATGTATTATTAACTAATAATCTAACTAATCAATTCTACCGGCAGTTATTCAGTCAATTCAAATTTTTAGACCAATAAAGAAGCTTCTCGTCCTTTTTCGTTTTTTTTCTCATTGTAGTTTTTTTTTTTTCTTTTTTTTTTTTTTTTGGAGCCACCCTACATTTTTCCTATTTAGGCAATCCAAACTTGAACATCTTCAATGTCTAGTCTACTTCTAGATTTTTTCTTCTTCTTGGGTTCCAATTAGGTGTTTAGTACCCTTTGGAATCTGATTCGACTTCATATTGAAAAGTCCTATTTTTAGGTAAAATGTTGCTTAGTTATCAAATGCGACCTCCTTTTATAACTGTTGTTTTAGGCTTTTCTTTTTGTATCTTTGTTATATTTTTGAGTCTATAAATTCTAGATTCACGTTTTTGTGTCATAAAAAGAAGTCTCACACAACTAACATTTGTTGGGTCACAGTGTGAGGTGTATATTAAAATTTTTATGTTAAAAGGAAAGAAAATGAGAGAATTGGTTGACATTAGTTTATTTCCATATGCTGTCGGCAACGGTAAATCTTATTCAACAAATTGTAAATGTACCAAGTGGACAAAATTTGTCTTTTAGTCAAGAGTTAAAGTTATATTCTAAATAATTAGTGGATTCAAATTTTTTGAAAATCTTGTATATGTTCTTGTCACAGGGTTGAATTTTTTTTTTCTTTGAAGTTGAAAAAAGTGTTGAGAAGCTACTTGTCATGCTAAAAGTCTTCGTGCACTTGTAACATGCTCATGATTGAACCTCCAATAAGGCTATAGTTATCTGATTAAAAGTATCATATCGATAACTGAAAAACTTATGAGGCTAAATATAAGGTGAGATTTTTTAGAGAAAATTATATGAGTTTGGTTAAAATCAGATAATATCACGCTATGTAAAAATGTTTAGTTTGATTCAGCCCCAACATGAACATGTTTTAAATTTTAATGAATTTTTGTCTTTAAATTATAATCTCAATAAAAAACTTCAAAATTGACCTTGTGCTTAGAAGTATCTTTGACCAAAACAACAATTTAATAAAAAAATAAATTACATAATAGCACACCTTAAATTATCATTATTATCTAAAATTTTATTCCCTTAAATAATTAAAAAAAAAAATGAATTGTAATTCATATCCCCAAATCATCAGATAGATCACTGAACAAGCAATAACAACAATTAGAACAATAGCAACAACATAGGCAATGCCCATCAACACCATTCATCTCCTTCATTTTTAAAATCCGCCACCGCTGCCTCCTATTCGCCGTTGCTTCCGGCCAAACTTCAGCGAAATCAATCAACTCCGACAACAAATACTTGTGTATCAAAATTCTTTTTTGTGTTACTGATACATATATTTGTATATCAAATGAAACGTGTGTTACTGATGAATAGTTATATATTGAAAAGTGATATATCGATACTTATGTATCGTGTGGCTATGTATCGGCTCCAACTTATCTATTGCGAAAAGCAAAAAATCAAAATTTTATGTAAATATAAAAAAGTTAATTTTTTATATAATTAGGCAACAAACAATTGAAATTTATGTTTATCATTAAATAAAACAACTGTAGTCTAAATGTGGCAAATGACAAGACAGAAAATTGATATAGAGTTGATCTCCAAAAAAAAATTTACTGCACAAATTTGAATTGATCGAGTTAAAGAAGATATCGAACCTCAAAGGCGAATGCAATCTTAAAGTTTATTGGTTCTAGATTTAAATTTCAAAGACAAGACTATATCTATTGAATTCAATATATATATATATATATAACATTTAATTCAAATATAAAAGCTAAGCTAAATTAATGAAACTCCGTCGGACTCGTGACTAATCATTATGTAGATATATGACGGTAATGGGCTAGAGTGACCCCATTTCACCACCCAACTCGAGATAACACGGGTGGGAAATCAAAAAAACAGTTGATGGAAGATATGTGAAATGGCCAACGGATGGACCACCACATTATACTTGGTACGTCGATTAGTTTGGAAGATTTAAAGTGACATTGACATTGACATAGACATAAATATAAAGAGTATTAAAGTTCATACACGGTATTTGGACGTGGCGATATGTTTGCTGCATATATAGACGTTATGACAAACTTTATGGGACCATATTTTATATTGATGAAAAAAAAAAAAAAGCTAATTCAAAGGCACAACTTCTTCAATTGATGCAATAAAACTCAATAGTATGGTGAATTATTCGGGTGAAAAATGATATATATGTTTAAAGGTTGAGAGTTTATAAGAAATTGTGGATACCATAGGAGAAAATAATATTGATGATGAAATTGAAGACGATAAAAATACCTTTGGAATCAGTTATTCGTAAGGAAGCATTTATCTTATCTACATTTCTTCATAATTTTTTGGTGCAGTTCGAGAAGACAGCATTGAAATTTTTGAATGTACTAAGAAATGTTAGGGATGAACTTCAATTAGATTTAAATTTTAACGAAAAACAAACAACACTAGAATCATATATCACTAAATTATTTTAGAGACTTTTTTTTTATGTTTAAAAAATTATTAATTTATAATATTAATGGAATCATATATTTATATAGGCGTCTTCCAGAAATATATTAACTTATTAATTATTGAAATCGATAATTTTTTTACTAGCCCAAATTGAAATCGGAGAAAAATATTATCTTAGGAATAATATTATACATTGATTAAGAAAAATAATTAATAGCATGACTATTTTATTATAATATCTATTAAATGATGTTTACATTTCAATTTTGAGAAAAAATAATTAATACTATGGATAAAAAAGGAAAACAAGAATTGTCTTAACTTGATTAATGAAAAATGACAAGTAAAATGAGAAATCAAATTAGAAAATTTGGAACAAGTAAAATGGAATGGAGGGAGTAATATAATAGAAGTAATAAAGAAAGATGTTGACAAAGTTTTACAAGATGGAACAAATGTATTGATCGTAACATTTCATCAACGGTCAAACAAGAAGTGCATTTATTATCTAAGATCATTCAATCCTAACTTACCTACTTGGGATTACGTTAATATTTTCATGTAAAATAGAATCATTAAGTCTTTTTAATAATTTGGATGATAAAATAGAGATATCACGAGTTTAACTTGTGTAAACAACGTTTTGCAGAAGTATAAAGCTATTGACATAGCTATTTTATCATAGAATTAGTGAACAGATTCGCGCTTTGCGCGATAGTCGATAACTGATTGAATTTATATACTCTACATAGTATTTTTTATAATGGTAAAGTTATGAGAAATCATACATTTAAATGAAGATGAGTTGTTGAGAAGAAGGATACAAAGATTTTTGACTTCTTATTCATATTTAAATATTTATAAATATTACTCAATTGTTATAAATGATAATATTTATTTAGTAATAGAGAATTTACGTAAATCCTTATCTTATCCATTTTTATTTAGTTGTTCATAAATAAAGCGTTAATTATGTAACCTCTATACATAAATAAAAAATTGTCTTATATAAATCCTCTCTTCTACTATTATTAGAAATTTACATAAGTCCTTTCATCTTATCCATTATTATTTAATTATTTTATCATAAATAGGATATTAATTATGCAATAAATAACATTTATAGATACTGTACTCTCAAGTCTCTAGTAAGCAATATAGTCCATAATAAAAGAGTTGCATGAGTCCTCTCATTTTCTACTTTTATTATCATAATAATTTATTAATACTTATGTTTGATAACTTTTGAGATGTTTAAATAAGGTGAACAAAAATAAAAATAAAATAAATATCTTATAATGTTATGGTCTATCACTTTTTTTTTTGTCTTAATAGTTTTTAATTCTTTTCACCAATCGTGAATTAAGTAACATGTAAAATGAAAAGGAAAATTTTCATATGACATTTTCCCTGTTTCTTTTTAATTGTTGTATAATTTAAATATAGATGTTTCTAAATACTTGTCAATTTTAAAAATTAATTATTTAGTGTTCAGAGGGACAAATTAAAGAATTAATAAAGATTTATATTAGTTAAACTACACTCCTAACTATTGATTGTGTAAAACTTAATTCACAACTAAAAAGGAACAAAGATAATAAGTGATTTCTTGAATTTAGGTGAGATTGTTAAGAATTTAAGAGATTTCTTTTAATAATGACATAATGTAACTTATATCATATCAAAAAGAAGTTGGAAAATAAGATGCTAAAAGAAAATATAATTTGTAGCTTATCATTCTAAAAGACTCAAAAGAAACAAAAAATATAAGTCTAATCATAAAAACTCCTATAACATCTATATTATTTATAACACAAGGCAAAGAAAGCTTTTAATACATCAATATAGCTTCTGCTAACATTTTAGGCTAGTCAATTTTCTTAGATAAACATTATTTTGTAATTACATCCGTGAAAGCATTGATCTCATGAAGAACTTCATTTAAAACCCTCTGTATCTAAAAAAGATGTGTTAACCAAAATACGTTGCACCTTGTCTCAATACTCTAAAGCGTATAGATCCATTGGATCAATGAACACTCAAATCGAACTCGCCATCTTTTTGAGTGCAGAAATGCGAGAATCATGCGAGAATGCTCGTTACTAATGGACAAACTTGAAAGTGATTTAAAACTCTTAAGAATCAAAGATGTGTTAAACATCATGCTAGAATGCTTCTTACTGATAATGGACACTCGCATGCTTCTTACTGATGATGGACAAAAACCTCAAAAAGAAGAAGTTTAATTTCTTATGAAAAATAGGAAAATCTTAATATAAAAAAAATGTAGGAGGGAAATGTAGTGATAATTTTCACCATGAATGGGGTATGAAGATGGTGGTAGGAATAGCATATAAAGATCTTAAATTTATATATATGGAACATTATTTGGTGCATAAGAGAAAGATGAACCTCTTTAAATAACAAAAAATGAGAAAAACTTAATAGTCTTAAATGTGGGAGAGGAAAAGATTTTAAACCACTGTTAAGACATGATGGACAAAATTAAAAGATGATGGGAATTTTCAATTCTCCATTAGCTTAACTACACTAATTATTAATAATACTCAATAAATAGTGTAGAATATTTTTAACTCTTTCATTAATAAATAAGAAAAAATAAAAAAATATCAAAAAAGGAGAAAATAGATAAATAGCAATGGAAGTCATAGAGAGGTGCTACATCACCTCCTCTATGTTTCTTCTTTATATATATATACACTAGTGAATTTGTCCGTGTTTCGCGCAGTTGTAGACGCCTAATTTTGTCCCTCCCGAAGACTCAATCTATTCGTTCGTTTACCTTCAGCTTACCACGTTCCCTACCCCGTGTAATTATCCCTCCACAAAATGACAAAATAACAAATCCAACAACCCTTAACAAATTTTATCTTCTTTAATAACCAATTAACAACCCTCTCCAATAAGAAAATGACACATCATCCTCACCACTCCCTCTCCACGTGACCCCCTCTTTTTTTTATTTCTTGCCCACAAAGCAAATGGGGGGCACACAAGCATATTCCCTGAAGATAAACTCACTGTCACGCTCAAGAAGAAAAGAACCCCACAAGATATTCTTTCAACAAGAATACAATCCATAGGTACAATGGAGAGAGGGGGGAGGCACATATACAGGGGATAGACACCAAAATTTTCTTGGTTTTGGAGAGGAACGCACGAAAACACCAATAGCCACACCTTCATTTCCTTTTCATTTTCTGACTCTCACTATCATCATCATATCATCTTCTCCACAAAGAGAGAGAGCTCAAAAATACAAAAAAAACACTCACTGAAACTCGAAACTATGGAGATCTGGAGGGGAAAATAGAAAAATGTGAAAAGATTCGGCGGGTTTCTACTCGGCTTAAGAGTTTTTCGGCCAGTTTCCTAGCTTCCTCCGGTGAACCTAACGCCGAAATTGATCTCCAGCTGTCAGTTCGGTAAAGTGGGTCTGAAAACGGCCAAAACTCCCTCTGTTTTCCTTCAATTCCGGACGAAATCCGTTCTGTGACTGGTTGTTCTGGTCGTCTGCATCACCGTCGACTCACCGGAGTTCAACCGTGCGGGTATTCAAATTTTTGTTGGATTTTAATGAGCTTTTTAGGTTCATCTATTATGGGGTTTCGTTATCGATACCGTGATTGTCGGGAGTTTTCGATACTTAAGTTGAGTCATTATTTGGTTTGAGTTTCGTATCACTATTTTTCTTACTGGCTTGAAATCTGTTTGGAGTTAGTTTTCCTATACTGAGTTGAGATTACATCGCTGTTGAGGCTTCCTATTCGGGCTCTTGAATTTGATTTTCTTAAATATTGATATCATCGTAATACTCGAAGGTCCATTTTCTCAACTTTATCTCTTTATTATTTCAAATATGGTCTTGGCGTGATTTGGTGATATTAACTGTTGTGGTGAGTATGAATGATTCATATGTTTGAATTTCGTTGGTTGATGTATGGATGTTGGTTCTCAATTTTGGAAAGGTGCTGAACTGAAAAATCTATTAATCATTAATCGATTGAAAAGGAAGCTAGTTTTAAGGGGGAGGGGTGGTAGGAATTGAAATTAATAAAAGCAAGTGTTAATTTATTTTGATTCATTACTGAGTGTTGTTGATTCGTTGATAGTATCATGATAGGTCAAGCGGGGTAGGCCAACTTAGATTTGGGTATGCAAAATTTAGGATTAAATTTTTTGGTCGTTGGTTTGAATATGGAATGTTGATTGAAATTTTTTTGATTTATCATACTTGATTTAATTGTATCATTTGGCCGGCGAATGCCTCGAAGTACTTGTATTATTTTGTTCGGGGAATGCCCCGAAGTATTTTGTATTCAGAGGACGTTCGAGAGAAGGCCCGAGGCGGCAGGTGGAGAAAGCAATGGAGCATAGTTAGGATTAGCGTAGAATAGAGTAGGTTTATATTTCTGCATTTTTCTTTTATTTTGGAACTGTATAATTGGACTGGACTTTATATTTTTTGGGATTCATTTTGTTTGACATGTTTGATTTATTGTTTCACGTGTTTTTGTGTGGTTTATACAGTAGTTAGTGTCAAGTTAGCCGATACTCTCCACCAAGCAACCGTGGTCGAACCACGGGACCAAAGGGTGCCTAACACCTTCCCCTCGGTCAACAGAATTCCTTAGCCGGAATCTTTGTTCGTGGATCAGTCTTTTAGAGTCAAAACAGTTTTGAAAAGGATTTTCAAAGGTGACTTGGCACACCGATTTTATGTCAAGTGGCGACTCTGAATAAAAATTGTAAATAGTCCTTTTTGAAACAAAAATCTTCATTTTGTCGCTTTAATAGTAAGACCCTTTCAAAATTAAAAATTGAATTTTCTTGGAGTACGAAAAAGAGGTGTGACAGCTCTGGCGACTCTGCTAGGGACAATTTCAGAATCCAAGCTTTTTTAGAGTCGTATCGGCTTTGTTTGGCATTATGAGTGTATAAACATTATTTGTGATTTTTGTTTGTGTTAATGTTATCACTTTTGTGTGTTTCCGTGCTCTTTGTTTACAGTATTTATCATATGTGTTACCGCTTTTATATCTGGCATCATGCGCATAACTCGAGTCATTTTTTCTGCAACAAGTCCGTTGTACACGCTGTGTACACGACCTCTAGTTGAGTCACCCTTATCTTAAGGGTTGGTATGGAGTAGGTGGAAAGCAAAGTAGCCACTATCGATCATACGCTCCCCCGAACAGCCTTGTTAGTAAACCTCAATGTAGGTCAGCCTTTAGGTCATGCTTATGTGCATCATATTAAAGACCTAGCAGGGCCCACTTGGCCTTTTGTAGGAAACTTGCCTGTAAAGAATCTCTACGTGCTAAATGTTGCATCTTTGAGGGTAACGTGGTCATTTGACGGACTGATTTGGGGAAAACATGTGTTAGAAGTAAAGTGTGTGGCAAGAAAAAATCGAAAAAAAGAGGAAAAAAAAAGAATTTCGTAGCTTTTAGTATTCTTTATGGCTTTTGTTTTTCACAATTCAAAAATTCAAAAAGATTTCTTTATTTTCTACACTCATTTGTTCGAAAACCAAAACATCAAAAAGATTTCTCACTGTCTCCTTTAGCATGCATTCATAATTTAAAATTTTCAAAATAAAAGATTTTAGAAATTTTTATAAAAGAAAATGAAAAATGATAGAAGTTTTGTACATTTCATATAGTGAAAATGCCAAAAAAAAATTCCTTCATAATTGTTGGTGTCAGTTTTAGTTGAAGTGTCTAATTAAAAACCCAAAAAGATTTTATTCGTTTGTCTTTGGTTGTGTCTCTTAAGTTAGGGTCAATCTGTTAGTTAATCGTTAATTATCCAATCGGGACGAACTACGCATACCTGATTCTCGTTTCACGGGGTGGGATACGTAGGTAACCCTCGGTGGGTCCGATAATCTTTATTTTATCCTTTGTCTTAGCCTTAGCCTAGGTCTTTTTCCTCGTAATCTAGTGTTATTAGTTTTTCTTAGCCAAGTACGCTGATTTTATTCAGTGGTACTATTCAGTGATTTGGAGTCATAAAGTGGTCTATCCCTTCAACATATGATTGCGACAAATTCCCAAGGGTTGGGAATCTTTTGCTCTTATAGAATTTTTAAGTTGATGTCCTATGTGTTACTACAGGATGGATCCGTCGACAAAGTCTAGAGTCATGATGGTTGTCAAGGTGCCCAGAAAGTTAATCAAATGGTGGGACATGTTTAACTATGTTGAACTGCAGGAGTTAACAAAGAAGTTCCCTCCTAGAACTCACGCCTTGCCCAGATCTGATCAAGGCTATATTGACTTTTTGGGACCCAAGTTCTTTGGTATTTAGGTTTGGAAATTGTGAAATGACGCCCACTCTGGCAGAGATATCTAGTTTCTGTAAGTTGCCTTACATTAAGAAAACGATGATTCGGGCGCGGACTCATTCCCCCATACGGTTTCTTCATGGTTATGATTTAAAGGTCAATAAAGCACCTGACATATCTTAAATAATCTTGGGTCTCCTTTGATTATTTGTATGCTCGGTTTAGGCACTAGGATGGTTTTGATTGCTTTTGGGATGAATTTTATACAACTAAGGAGAATTGGGAGAAACTTCGTCTAGAAGTCTTCACACTAGTCTTGTTGGGCATTTTGGTCTTTCCATTAGAAGAGAGGCAAATTAATACTTATTTGCAGACGGTGGTGATGGCCTTATTTTATGAACAACTAAGGGAAACATTCACTCTCGTACCTATGATCTTGGCGGGAATATATAAAACTTTAACCGAGGTAAAAGAAGGGGTAAGATTCTTCGAAGGAAGCAACCTGATATTGCAATTATGGATGATGAAGCACTTGCATGTGCCTTCTTTAATTAGGTCGGATGTGATCGATCGTTGTATTTTTGAGCGAGTGGAAGCCATGAATCATAGAATGCATTTCGATAAGTTCTTGCTGCCAATAGGGGTTGATGCTTGGATTAAATTTCTTGAGTCAAGATCTGAGGACAAGATTCTGTGGACCTATCTTTGGTTTCGTCCAAAAATAATCCTTTGTCGTTGTCGGATGCAACCTCTTTTAGTTCTGTTAGGGATCAATTGCACCAGACCGTACTCTCCTCTTAGGGTAATGCGCCAATTGGGTAGACTGCAAGACATTCCACCAGTAATGGATCTCTTGAAGGATGTTGAGCATTTTAGGGATCAAGCCTTAGGTGAGAGTAAATACGAAGAATTCTGTAATCATGCAACACAGCTACGTGTGAATACTCTCCAAGTAGGTTCAGATAATCCAGGGTACACTCAGGAATACGGGGTCTGGCCTTCAATCTATACCTCGGGGTGTCAGCAGGCCATTACCAGTGCAGCTTAAAGGAAGAATACCAGAAGAATGCATTGTTGATGACAGTCAGGATGAAAGTGCAGGGGCCAAAGTGGAGACATTAAGAGTTCAATTAGCAGATTTGTTCAAGACTGTAGAAAGGTGTCAGAACAATCTTTCCAGGTGCACTCCCCATGAGGCGGGAATACGGGCCAGAAGCTTCTTCCCAAATATTAGGGTGTCTTTATAGGATATACTACAAATTTTGGGTGGGATAAAGAGAGCTTCACAAGCTGGTCCATCTCAGCCAGGGTCATCACGCAGAGCACTAGTTTGAAGGAGCATTTCCTATCTTTTGTTTAGTTTGAGTCTTTTACTTTTCTGCTTTGTAGTATTGTGTCCTTTTTAAGTCGGTGTCAAGTTTGTTTTAACTTTAAGAGTCTTCACTAGGAGTATTACGCATGTTATCTTTTGGGTCTTGAATGTTGTTTAGTCTTTGTTGATTGGTTTTTAAGTTGTTAGATTCGAAGTTTGTTTAGTCGTCTCTTTTATGAAATATAGTGAAGTTGCGGAGTTGTTTCCTTTTCTGTGTTCTTAGTCAATAATAATAATAATAATAAGAAATCTTCAACTTTGTGGTGTTTATGTGTGTGCATTGTCCGAACTACGCAAGATCTGATTCATGTACAACATGATACGTCGGCAACCTACTTTTGGGTTCGATCTAATCATTTGGTTTCTTGGTTTTTTCATTATTTTTCTTTTATTTTTAAGGAAAAACAAAATCCATAAAGAATGATAAAAAGAGAGACAGCAAGAGAGGAAAATAATGAGAGAAAGGAAAAAAGGATAAAAAAAAAGGGACTGACGCGAGAGATGAGAGAAGTGATGGTGAAAAAAAAAGGCGTGATTAGAGTAAAGAAGCAACTGGGTGTAGGAAAAAGATCGGGATGATGTTAAAATAACCTTGCTACCCTCAAAGGTTGGTAGAAATGAACATGAATCTAGGACAATTTTACCAATGTGATTCCCATGCTTGTTGTGTACCCTAATCCTAACGGATGTTGTCTTTGATGAGCATGTTTTTTCAGATAACAGTGGTGGGTTTGCAGCACTCTGGCTAGTCACCCGTACTTTACTAGATCAAAAGCAAAGCTCGCCATGGCTAACAGGGAAATTAAAAATTCGCTCATTAACCCAGATCAGGATCCCAGGGAGAAAAGTTCAGAACGCAATGATGAGGTGGTAAGGCTCAGGTAACAATTGATAAATTTGCCCCTGGTGTGTTCTAGTGGAATGCCTCCTCCTCCGCTCCCTGAAGGTCTTGGGAATATCTTTAACTGCCCACTGCTTTCTCAGGCTCAATTCTCTGCCCCTATTGAGTCACCGGAGCACGCACCAGGATTCACTCCACGTCAATATTATCCTGGTAGATTTAGTGTGCCCTTGGAAGCTCCCCAATCGAGGCCTACTGTTCAACCGGCACCACCGATCACACCGGTGTTTGTGGCTCCATCACCACCTGAAGCTCCTACATATACTGTGCGTTCAACAATGGTGCTTCCTTGGTCTGCCAGCGAGCCAGTATTGAAGGTTTTAGATAGTCAGTATTATGCCCCGGAGCCTACTTTGAGAATAAATGAACCGTATGGGTATACTTATCCACCTTCATTTCCATTTGATATGGAGAAACCTGTCGCAACAGAGGAACAGGAGGTCATAGTGCGGAAATTGAAAAGTTTAGAATAGTCCATGAGGAATTTGCAGGGAATCGGAGGTTATAAGAGTGTTTCCTATAAAGATCTTTGCATGTTCCCAGACATCAACCTTCTCCTCGATTTTAAAATGCCCAAGTTTGAGAAGTATGCTGGCCACGGTGATCCCATGGCACACTTGATACATTATTGCAACCAATTAAGGGCTGCAGGGGGAAGGAAAGAGTTGCTTATGGATTTCTTTGGCGAGAGTCTTTCCGATCTGGCTTCAGAATGGTTTTTTGATCAAGATATCGACAAGTGGAACAGCTGGGATGACTTAGCTTCTGAGTTTGTGCAACATTTTTAGTATAACGTTGACCTGATTCTGGACGAAAAATCCTTGGTCAACATGAAGAAGAAAGGCACCAAAAGCTTTAGGGAATACGCGATAAGGTGGCATGAACAGGCCGCCAGGGTAAAGCAATAAGCTGGTAGAGGTCTTCATTCAAGCACAGGATGAGACCTATTTTCAATATTTACTTCCGACAATGGGAAAGTCTTTTATTGAAGTCCTCAAAATGGGAGAGATAATAGAGGACGAAATCAAGACCATCCGAATAGTAAGTTTTGTCGCGTTGAAATCCACCACACAAGTGATTCAAGGTGGATCTGGCGTGTTTGGAGGTAAAAATAAGAAAGAGGACGTGGCAACCGTTGTAGCTGGAACCCATTCCTATCCTAAAAAACCGTGTCGCCCCTATCCCCAATTCCTAGCCCAAGTCTACGCCCAAGCTCCATATATTCCTTCCATCATTACTACCCTCTACAAAACCCATTATATTCCATTCCACCACCTCTGTACCCAGTATATAGCGCACAGCCATATGCCCAAACCTCTTCTTACCCGCAATGGCGCGCGCAAGCTCTACAAAATTGCCATCAGCTCCACCAAATTACCAAAACCCCTCCAGACCCAGTTTTCAACCCAGGCCCAAGTACAAGAAAGAGAAGGCGGTCAAAAATCAGTTCATACCTCTTGGGGAGTTATATGCTAGCTTGTTTGATAGGTTAAGAAAGATGAAGGTCTTAAGCCCAATTCAAGGAAGGCTTACAAATCCACCTCCGAGGAATCTCAATTATTTTTTAAGGTGTGCGTACTATTCTGGCATACCAGGCCATGATATCGAGAAATACTGGCATTTAAAGAGATCTGTCCAAGATTTAATTGACACAAATCAGATGTTGGTCCAGGCCCTAAAGGTTCCAAACATTAACCAGAATCCGCTGCCAACCCATACTGAAACCAATATGTTAGAATTGATATATGATGGAAAAGAGTCATCAAGGTGTTATAAGCCCATTATCAAGATACAGACTAATGAGGAGAAATTGGTGAATGTCGCTGATTCGTTGAAAGCAATGTCATTGAGCTAAGAAGAAATGAAAGAAGATAAAGTCGAAGAAAGCAAATAGAAACCCGTGATCACAGTAAAAGGAGGAAGAACAATTGTTGGCTTAAGTCAGGATAAACCTAAGTGGATGGTGGTAGGAACTCCGGGTAAGCCTATCTTTACGGTAAAAGGAGCACTGGCAGCGCCTATTATTCTCAAACCGTTGACCCAACCTCCGATAGTTGATATGAAAAAGGTTCCCTGGAACTATAAGTGGACTGTGATGACTTATTAGGGGAAGGAAGTAGTGGAAGATGTAGATGAGGTAGGGGGTCTGAC
Source organism: Capsicum annuum (assembly GCF_002878395.1). Classification (NCBI taxonomy): domain Eukaryota; kingdom Viridiplantae; phylum Streptophyta; class Magnoliopsida; order Solanales; family Solanaceae; genus Capsicum; species Capsicum annuum. The sequence goes on along the minus strand of NC_061117.1, from coordinate 220,280,910 downwards.
TCGGTCAAGAAGATGCTTCATGCCTAAAGGTTTGAGAAAGCCCAAGCCAGGGGTGAGCGGGCCTTCATCTCTCAAGAAGCCTGTCACCGAAGAAGAAGCCAAAGAGTTTTTGAGAAAGATGAAGTTGCCAGAGTACTCGATAATAGATCAGCTGAAGAAAACCCCTGCTCAAATTTCCCTCTTATCTTTGTTGCTGCATTCCAAGGAACATCGTGATATTATATTGAAGGTATTAAATAAAGCATATGTTCCTGAGGAGATTACAGTAAATCAGCTTGAGAAAATGGTTGGAAAAATCTTTGAGGTCAATTGGATCAGCTTCTCTGATGACGAATTGCCTGTTGAAGGTACGGGGCATAACTGGGGTCTTTACATTACAGTGAAATGCAAAGATTTCTACATCTCTCATGTCATGATTGACGGAGGTTCAAGTGAAAATATTTTTCCTATTTCTACTTTGCAAAAGTTGAATATTGATGTTGAGAGGATCAGGCCTAATAATGTATGTGTCAGGGCTTTCGATGGTGCAAAATCAAACTCCATTGGCGAAATAGAACTAATGTTGATTATAGGGCCTGTTGAGTTCACCATAGAGTTTCAAGTATTGAATATAGATTCCTCTTACAATCTGTTGTTGGGAAGACCATGGATCCACAAGACCAAGGCGGTTGAATCTACATTGCACCAAACTATCAAGTTTGAGCATGACATGAAAGAAGTGGTTATTCATGGTGAAGGGGATTTTTCCGTCTATGAAGATTCTCTCCTGTCCCTTATTGAAGCAAACAATATAGAGGAGACATTTGTCTATCAAACTTTTAATATAGTGTCGGTGAGTCGTATCGTTGAAGGACGGGTTGTTCCAGGGTCACAATTGTCTCCCGATTCTATCATGATGATAAATAAAATGTTAAAATATGGATTCAAGCCAGGAAGGGGTTTGGGAGTGTCTCTGTACGGTATGGTTCATCCCATATGTCCGAATGAGAACATGGGCACTTTTCGTCTGGGATTTGAACCTACGACTGAAGATTTGAAGAAGACCAAGGGAAGGAAATAGGAAACATGGTCACTCCCTCACCCAGTGCCCCTACTCAGTAAGTCATTCATCAAGAGCGGTGTAGTGGCACCTATAGAGTTTGGAGCTGAATTGGTTGATGACGTCCAAAACCTGCTGATCGAAGTTGACATGGTTGAAGTAGGAGAAGGTAACAATAGGGCATACGTGCAACTCAAAGGTCCAGCTGTCCGGCTTAACAATTGGGAAGTCACTTCTCTCCCCATCAAGAGGGAGTTTTGGCAGTTTGTTTTGTTTTTCTTTTTGTTTATCCTAGTTATTTCAGGGTTGTAATTTGGATTTTAGTTTGTTTATGTTATGTTGTCATTTGTGTTTAAACCCTCCTATCTTTCCCTTTTAATGAAATGCAATGCCCCTTTTGTTTCATTTCTGATATATTTCATTTTTATCTTTTTCTTTATACAGTTCTCTTTATGCTGATTCTAATGACATGATATGCATGCGAAATTTTTAGCCTGATCCTAAAATCCAAACTAATCAATATATAATAAAGCAAGAGAGGGAATATGATGAAGAAGAGGCACTAGAGAAAATAAGCAAAGAGTTGGAACAGTTTGAAGACAAGCCGAATCCTAATTTGAATAAAACTGAGCCAATTTGTCTAGGGAATCAAGAATATGTTAGGGAAACTAAAATTAGTGTACATGCTTTGCCACAGCTAAAAGTTGAAATGATTCAAGCATTAATTGATTATAAGGATATTTTTGCATAGTCTTATGATGATATGCCTGGTTTAAGCACTGAATTAGTGGCTCATAAATTACTAATTGCTTCCACATTCCCCCTGTGAAACAGAAGTTGAGAAAGTTTAAAACTGATGTAAGTATCAAAATCAATGAGGAAATCATGAAACAATTTGAAGCCAAAGTCATTCGAGTGGCTCGTTATCCTACGTGGTTATCCAATGTTGTTCTTGTCCCAAAGAAAGATGGCAAAATTTGAGTATGTGTTGATTACCGTGATTTGAACAGAGCAAGTTTAGAGGATGATTTTCCATTGCCCAACATTCATATTTTGCTGGACAATTGTGCTAAACACGAGGTTGCCTCTTTTGTGGATTGCTATGCTGGATACCACCGGATTATTATGGATGATAAAGATGTGGAAAAGAAGTCTTTTATCACACCATGGGAGACTTATTGCTATAGAGTGATGCCGTTTAGTTTGAAGAATGCTGGAGCAACATACATAAGAGCCATGACCACTATGTTTCATGATATGATGCATAAGGAGATTGAGGTCTACGTAGATGATGTGATTATTAAGTCAAAAAGTCTGGCTGACCATGTTAAAGATTTAAGAAAGTTCTTTGAAATGCTTCGCAGGTATAATCTCAAGCTCAACCCGGAAAAATGTGTATTTGGAGTTCCGTCTGGAAAGCTGTTGGGGTTTGTAGTCAGCCGTCGGCGAATTGAATTGGATCCCTCAGAAATCAAAGCCATTCAGGATTTGCCCCCGCCCAAGAATAGGATGGAGGTGATGAGTTTGATTGGTAGACTGAACTACATCAGTAGGTTTATTGCTCAACTCACAACCACTTGTGAGCCCATAGTCAAGTTGCTGAAAAAGAGTGTTGTGGTAGAATGGATTGAAGAATGTCAGAAAGCGTTCGATAAAATCAAAAGATACCTGTCAAACCCACCCGTGCTGGTACCACCAGAACCTGGTAGGCCTTTGATCTTATATTTATCGGTCATGGATAATTCTTTTGGTTGTGTCCTGGGTCAACATGATGTCACGGGAAAAATGGAGCAGGCTATTTATTATCTTAGTAAGAAGTTCACAACATATGAGGCCAGGTACACTCTTCTTGAAAGGATGTGCTGTGCCACTAACTTGGGTAGCACAGAAGTTGAAGCATTATCTCTCGTCCTACACTACTTATCTTATCTCCCGCATGGATTCTTTGAAGTATATTTTTCAGAAGCCTATGCCGACAGGTCGATTGGCAAAGTATAAAATATTATTTACCGAATTCGACATTGTATATGTGACTCGAACCGCCATGAAAGCCCAAGCCTTGGCAGATCATCTTTCTGAGAATCCCATTGATGAAGAGTATGAGCCGCTAAAGACATACTTTCCTGATAAAAAGGTGTTGTCTGTTGATGAAGTCATTATAGATGCTGATCCAGGTTGAAAGTTGTTCTTTGATGGAGCCGTTAACATGAAGAGAGTCAGAATAGGTGCAGTTCTTATCTCTGAATTGGGGCAATATTTCTCGATAACAGCGTAACTTCAATTTTATTGTACCAATAACATAGCGGAATATGAAGCGTGCATTCTTGGTTTGATGCTAACTGTCGATATGGGAGTCCAGGAATTATTAGTGTTGGGGGACTCAGATTTGCTCATCCATCATATTTAAGGCGATTGGGAGATGCGAGATTTGAAGCTCATTCCATATCGATAATGCTTTCAGGAGCTATGTCAACTGTTTGTGTTAGTAAAATTTAGGCATATTCCAAGGATTCATAATGAGATTGCTGATGATTTAGCCACTTTGTCTTCAATGCCAATGCTCCAACAACCTGATAAAGCCTAATCGATTCGTTGCATATACAGAGTCATGATCAGCATGCTTATTGTAATGCAGTTGAAGAAGAGCTCGATGGAGAACCTTGGTTCTTTGATATCAAGCGATACATTCAGTCAGGAGAATACCCAACACATGCCACCAATGATCAAAAGAGGACTATTAGGCATTTGGCTAGTGGATTTTTCTTAAGTGGGGGAATCTTATATAAGAGAGCCCCGGATCTGGGACTTTTGAGGTGTGTAGATGCAAGAGAAACCTCGGCGATCATGGTTGAAATACACTCTGGAGTATGCGGGCCACATATGAATAGTTATGTCTTGTCAAAAAGGATACTTTGAGCAGGTTATTATTGAATTACTATGGAGTGGGATTCTATTCGTTTTGTTTGGAAATGTCATCAATGTCAGGTACACGATGATCTGATACACTCTCCTCCCGCTGAATTGCACGCAATGTCTGCTCCATGGCCTTTCATAGCTTAGGGGATGGACGTGATTAGGCTGATTGAGCCAAAAGTGTCAAATGGTCATAGATTCATTTTGGTGGCCATTGATTATTTCACAAACTGGGTAGAAGCAGTAACTTTCAAGTCAGTGACAAAGAAAGCGGTGGTAGATTTCGTTCATACTGTTTTGCGGAAATTTTGACTTTTTGAGAGTCGCCACTTAATTTTGAAAAGGAATTAAGAAACTTTTAGAGAGTTACTTCAAACGATTCAAAATAGAAAAATCGTTTTAAGTTTTGAAGATTCCGAGTAAGTGGTTCCTATTAACGTTTTAGGAAAGTGTTAGGCACCTAAAACGTCCGCTAACTTACGGTTATCCGGACTGTTTGAAAACATCTTTTGATTAACTTCTGAAAAGATTAATTTGTTGAAATAGTGATTTGATTTTTTATTTTTTTTAAAAGACTTGTGTAAAATAGATTTAGGTGACTTAGTAGGAATTTTAACTAAGTCTAAACAAAACTAATAAACAAATAAACACATAAAAGAGGAAGGGAGGAAAAAGTAAAGGATTTAGATCATTGGGCCTAAATCAACGAGACCCGTCCTAGTCTAGTTGGGCTTCCGACCCATTTCACCTGTCCTAAACTATTTTTTGAACCTTTGGCTCGAGTCTTGCTCCACCTATATTAAATACAACTTTGGCTTCGAGGCTGAAATGAATGAATAAATAAATGACAAAATGAATAAATAAAAAGAAGACAATAATAAAAATTGAGACTTTTTAAGTCTCTTAGTGACCTCATGAATGGGTTTTGACCCATTTTCCTTCTTTGTCTATCTTCTAGCACCCGTACGCCATGTAATGGACCTCGGGTTTAAACTTTGAACTTGACTCGAAGGGGTAGACCTCATTGGCCCATTACAAAATGCAAGAGGAGAGGAATCCATTTGGCCTCGAGACATTTTTTTTTATGCAAAGAAAAGATAAAGAAATTAATATACGTTCAAGGCATAAAAGTGACATATTTCAGAGCAAAAGAAAATATCAAGAACCAATTTTTGAATGACAATGATAAGCACACTTGCACAAGAATGAGAGTCAACAAATAAAATGCAAAGCAAAGAATGAATTAATACAAGAAACAAACAACATAAGCTTGCGAAAGTAAATGGATGAGGCAACAAGGAAAATACTCATGACTTCTAAAATTGAACAAACATAGATACCAATCCATATAACAAAAGAAAATAAAGCTAAACTTTTCAAGCAAGAGAATCCTAAATCTCAATTAAGGCGACATTAACGAAAATTCATACATCTAAATCACAATCAACATTTTATGGAAAAACGCATAACGACCTATGGTTTATATTTCTAAGACATCGTTGATTCTCTTTTGACATTATGAATAAAAGAGAGACATGAATCAAGTCTACACACACAAAGAGCACATATAACAATCCAGAGTAAGAAAAAAATATAAAAGTTTAGCATTTCTAAAAGTGAAATATCGTTTAACAATCATACTATGCATGACTCAGAAATATCTAAATAATTCTATTTAGCCACAAAAATTCGAACTTTCTCATTATTTTGACAAATTTAAAAACATGAGGAAAAAAAGAAAAAAAATAAACATCGTGGATGAAAAATAAAGCTATCACTTCATCTCTTATACGAAGATTTTGGAGATTCCTTAAAATAATTAACAAGCAAATGACAAATTCTTGATTTAATCAATTACTCTTTTTATTAAGGTGAAACAAACAATAGTAACTATTTTTTCAAAATAAAAAAAAATAACTTTACATGCTAAAATAAATATATCGGTCAACAATAAATTTAAACAAGACATGAGTATTGTTTTTTCAAGTAAAGTTCTAAACTTTATCCAAAATAATCAAAGAATAAAGTAAAAAAAGAGAAACAATCAATATTATCTATTCTTTTCAACATAAAGGAAATAACTTTACATGCTAAAAACAAATATATCTACCAACAATAAGTTTAAACAAGACATGGGTATCGTTTTTCAAGTAAAGATCTAAACTTTATTCAAATAATCAAATAATAAGGTGAAAAGGCAAAACATTCAACATTAACTATTCCTCTAAACATAAAGAAAATAACTTTACATACTAAAAACAAACGTATCCAACAACAATGAGTTTAAAAAAAGCATAAATACATCTTTTAAGCAAAGATTGAAACTTTATCCAAAATAATCAAAGAATAAAGTCAAAAAAGGGACATACAATTATTGCTAGCTCATTTTTATATCATGAACATGAAAATAATTAGAATATCGATACCACAACGTCCTAGGGCCCTCAAGGCCATCTACAACATACAATCCCAATAAATAAGATTATATCTACGAACTACGAAGAAGAAAAAAGATGAAGAGAAAAATGATAATAAAAACTAAAATAATAAAAAAATAAAAAAAAGGTTTGTTTACCTTTTCGGGGCAGCAAAACGAGAGTACGAGCTTCGTTGGAATCAACCACCACCGAAAAACGTTGCCGGCAACTCAAAAATTTTGATTAACCGATCAACTTTATGAAACAAAAATTTTTACTAAATAAAAATAACTATTTTTGCTCAAAAGGATTTTTTCACCTTTCTAGCCTTTGTTTTTCTTCCCTCTTCCCTCCTCTCTCTACCAAAGTAGTGGTAGTATTTGTAGGAGAGAATGAGATATTTTTTATTTTCCTCTTCCACCAATGTGGGAGAAAAGTATTTACAGGAAATGATAGAGATTTATTTCTTGTCATCTACCAATGTGGGAGAAAAAACATTTAGGGGGATTTTTGGAATGTAAAAATTAAAGATAAGGTGACGTGGAAAATAATGTGGGGGGGGGGGGGGGAAATAGTACAATGTAGTACAATCTTTGAATTTCAAAATTGGAAAAGGACAAAGTTGGGGGGAATAGTACAATTTGAATTTATTTTTTGGTGGGAATTGGGTAAAAGTTATGAGAGTTCTTGAGAATTTTGGGGTTATTTAAAATATAACCCCAATTGGAATTTAAAATTTAGTCATATTTATTTATTTTGACCAAATTAAAAATTAATTGACGAATTGCATTGCAATTATGATCAATTTTCAATTATGGTCAAATCTAATAGATTGACTAAATTAAATTAAAATTCGATACGAATTAATACCTTTTTTTTTATCCCAAGCTTCTTGATTTAATAAAATGAATGCATATTTATCCAAATAATTATTTTTGAGAATAAATTATATTTAAATTAAGATTTTAATCATTTGAATTTATTTTCAAGATAAGCCTTAATTAAATTCGATATTTTGTAAAATAAATATTTAAGTAACAAATTATATAATCTCGTATAACTGAACACGATAGTATATAATCACTACTTAAAATGACAAAATCACGTACGAAAAATATTTTTAGTTTTTTTTTGTTTGGATGAAATAATTATTTTGGTTTATTAAAAATTGAAGAAACTCAGGATTAAATTTACTCGTGGAGGGCAAAAATTAGGTGTCAACACATACCGACATCATTTATAGGTTTGAAATTCCTAAGATGATCATTACAGACAATGCTGCCAATCTCAATAGTCATTTGATGCAAGAAGTATGTCAGTAGTTTAAGATCGCACATCGAAATTTCACTCCATATCGTTCGAAGGCTAATGGCACTGTGGAAGCCGCCAATAAGAATATCAAGAAGATACTGCAAAAAATGGTACAAGGGTTTAGAAAACGGCATGAGAAGTTACCATTTGCATTGCTAGGTTATCGCACTACGGTTCGCACTTCAATAGGGGCAAATCGATATTTATTGGTATACGGGACAGAAGCAGTCATTCCAGCAGAAGTTGAAATTCCCTCTCTTCGAGTCATTGTGGAAGCAGAGATTGATGATGACGAGTGAGTCAAAACCCGACTAGAACAATTGAGTTTAATTGAGAAAAAAAGGCTAACGTTGGTATGTCATGGCCAATTGTATCAAAAGAGAATGGCTCGAGCGTCTAACAAGAAGGTACGACCTAGGCATTTTGAAGTTGGTCAGTTGGTATTGAAGCGTATCCTTGCTCACCAGGTTGAAGCGAAAGGCAAGTTCTCCCCAAACTGGCAAGGTTCCTTCATTGTGAAGAAAATATTGCCCAATGGAGCCTTATATTTGACGGATATTGAAGGCAAAATGGCAGAAATGGCTATCAATGCTGATGCGGTCAAAAGATATTATGTATGATATTTTATCCTTTGTTGATTTTATTGCATATTTAGTACTTGCATTTTTGAATATTAATATGATGAAGGCATTTTATTCTTCTATCCAAACATTGTGTCATCCTTTGTTTACCCGTTTGAGCTTAGTTTTATTTTTCTTTCTTATCCCTCTTTTGAAATCAAAATAGAGTAAAAGATAAATGTCAGGAAAATAAGAATAAAAGAAAGAGTTCAAAAATAAAAGAAAAAAAAGAAAGAAAAAAATCCAAATCAAAACAAAGAACAAGCATGGAACTACGTGCGACCTGATTCTTTTCTCTTGGGAGTGAGATACGTAGGCTACCCTACTCAGGGCTCGGTCCAATCAAATAATGATTTTAAAGTCACCCAGTCGATAAAAATTGAGGCATGAGTTAATGTGTTGTTTGAGTCGATTTCAAAATTTGTAAGTCCCACCCCCCACTTCAAGTGTCGTTTGAGCCTCTTGCCATCTTTTTCTAACCTTATCTGAAAGCCAAGTTACAACCAGAGAAAGTCCTTCAGATCAAATTTTGATAATGTTGAGGCTAAGCATGAAATAGATATGATGATACATTGTGGGGTACTACTTGTCTCCCTCAGCATAAGAAATCAGGAAAGAAACAAAAATGAGAAGGTCTTATTAGTCAAAACCCTCGCGGGCACCATAAGGCGATGGTGAGTTGAGAGAAATAAAAATGAGAGAGTCTTATTGGTGAAAACCCTTGTGGGCACCATAAGGGGATGGGTAGCTGAGAGAAATAAAAATGAGAGAGTCTTATTAGTGAAAACCCTTATGGGCACCATAAGGCGATGGCGAGTTCGAGAGAAAAGTCAAAAGGAAAGAGATTTATTGGCGAAAGTCTTTTAATATGTAGTCAATTGAATGAGATATATGAGTCCAATGGATTTGAAGAAGTGGCTCAGCGGCAAAGGCACGAACTCAACAACAAATGGGAAGTTTGGATGGGAAGATCAGGCAGCTTAATCCAAAATGTATGTCATAGTCATTGGAGTTGATTTCCATCATCAGATAAGTTTTCTTCTTTGTTAAAATAAGGGGCATTGCCCTTTTCTTTCATTTACATATTCATATTTTTGTCCTTTTATGTCTTTATTAAAATAAAAGTCACCATCATTTCTTTATATTTTTTGAGTCTATTCTGTGTCAAAACAAGCGAGAAAGGATTTTAAAACTTGCTACCAGTCTTTCCAATTGTATGAGGAAAAGTCAAGGACCAGCACATGAAATAAACATGATCATAATTCAAGTCATAGCAAAGAAAGTTCATCAACCGACAGGTTCTTGGATGCGTGAAATATTTAGCTTTCAAAAGGGGCATCTCAGAGACATGGTAAAATAAAAACACGATACTTGAGTCAAAGGCATTTCCTCGATCTGGTCTGGGTCAATGATGCGAAAATACAGGGGAAAGTTTCAGCAATTTGAAACACAGATGAAAGGAATAACTGCTGGAGCATATGCTTGAAAGGCCAAGTGCTGCAAACCACCACTAGCGTTCAACTGAAAAAATTTTCTTTGATGAAACAGGGACAAAGTTTTGTTCATTGAGTTTAGCTGTCATTGGAAAACATATCCAGGGATTTTTTTCTGTTCAGGACCCTCCTAGAAAATGAAACTTTACTTTCTGTTCAGGACCTTCCTAAAAAATGAGATTTTACTTTCTGTTCAGAACCCTCCTGAAAATGGGACTTTACTTTCATGTTCAGGACCCTCTTGAAAAATGGGATTTTACTTTATGTTCAGGACCCTCTTGAAAAATGGTACTTTACTTTATGTCCAGGACCCTCCTGAAAAATAAAAATTAACTTTCTGTTCAGGACCCTCCTGAAAAATGGGATTTTACTTTCTGTTCAGGACCCTCCTGAAAAATGGAACTTTACTTTCATGTTCAGGACCCTCCTTAAAAATGGGATTTTACTTTATAATCAGGATCCTCCTGAAAAATGGGACTTTACTTTATGTCCAGGCCCCTCCTGAAAAATAGAATTTTACTTTCTGTTCAGGTCCCTCCTGAAAAATGAGATTTTACTTTCATGTTCAGGACCCTCCTGAAAAATGGGACTTTACTTTTATGTCAGGACCCTCCTAAAAAATAGAATTTACTTTCTATTCAGGACCCTCTTGAAAAATGAGATTTTACTTTATGTTCAGGACCCTCCTGGAAAATGGGATTTTACTTTATGTTCAGGACCCTCCAAAAAAATGAGATTTTACTTTCTATTCAGGACCCTCCTAAAAAATGGGATTTCACTTTATGTTCAGGACCCTCTTGAAAAATTGGATTTCACTTTATGTTCAGGACCCTCCTGAAAAATGGGATTTCGCTTTATGTTCAGGTTCCTCCTGAAAAATGGGATTTTATGTTATGTTCAGGACCCTCCTGAAAAATGGAATTTTACTTTCTGTCAAGACCCTCCTGAAAAATGAGAATTTACTTCAAGTTCAGGACCCTCCTAAAAAGGGGATTTTACCTTCTGTTCAGGACTCTCCTGGAAAATGGGACATTACTTTCAAAAATGATGACACCCTCTTTATTATAATCTTTGTTTGGGATAATTTTCGTTCTAGTTTTGATTCTGATTTTAGGAGCCCGCCTGAAGAACAGGGTGGAAAACTACAAGCCAGGAGCCCGCCCGAAGAACAGGATGATGAAAATGGAAGTTAAAGAAATTGTAAGTCAGGAACCCACCTGAAGAACAGGGTGATGAAATTGAAAGACAAAAATGGCAAGTTAGAAGCCCGCCTGAAGAGCAGAGCAAATAAATAAAAGTCGAGCAACGAAGTGAAGCAATTGAAAACCAAGCAACAAGTTGAAAGAAATCGTAAGTTAGGAGCCCGCCTGAAGAATAGGGTGATAAAAACTCAAGTCAAGTCAAAAAGAAGCTGCATAGATAGGATTTTCTAATTTCATTTGTGTTTTAACTTGTAATTTTCATTTTAATGTAATAATAGAGCCGCGGACCGGAACCTCGAAGGGAACTCACTCGACTCTCCAATTAGGTATGGTCCATATCCCTCCAATCCTTTGAGATACCTGTCTCTTGATTCCCTCATAACTTGGGTAGGTAGGATGTCCGCCAAAACTCGGTTGTCTTTCTTCTTTCTGTTTCTCTCCTTGAATAAAGGTCGGGTCAATAATTTGATGTCGTTGTCTATTTTTTTGTATGAAAACACTTAGTGTTTACATTCAAAGGGGGCATTATGTAGACACCTAATTTTTTTCCTCCCGAAGACTGAATCTATCCTTTCGTTTACCTTCAGCTTACCACGTGTCCTACCACGTGTAATTATCCCTCCACTAAATGAAAAAATAACAAATCCAACAACCCTTAACAAATTTTATCTTCTTTAATAACCAATTAACAACCCTCTCCAATATGAAAATGACAAACCACCCTCACCACTCCCTTTCCACGTGACCCCCCCCCCCTTTTTATTCTTGCCCACTAAGCAAATGGGAGGACACATAAGCATATTCCTTGAAGATAAACTCACTGTCACGCTCAAGAAGAAAAGAACCCAACAAGATATTCTTTCAACAAGAATACAATCCATAGGTACAATGAAGAGAGGGGGAGGCACATATACAGGGGATAGACACAAAAAATTTTCTTGCTTCTGGAGAGGAACGCACAAAAACACCAATAGCCATATCTCCATTTCCTCTCCATTTTCTGACTCTCACCATCATCACCATATCATCTTCTCCACAAAGAAAGAAAGAGCTCAAAAATACAAAAAATACACTCACTGAAACTCAAAACTATGGAGATCCGAAGGGGAAAGTAGAAAAAGGTGAAAAGATTTGGCGGGTTTCTACTCGATTTAAGAGTTTTTCGGCCAGTTTCCTAGCTTCCTCCGGCGAACCTAACGTCGGAATCGATCTCCAGCTATCAGATCGGTAAAGTAGGTCTGAAAACAGCCAAAACTCCCTCTGTTTTCCTTCAATTCTAGATGAAATCCGGCCTGTGACTGGTTGTTCTGGTCGTCTGCATCACTGTCGACTCACCGGAGTTCAAACCGTGCGGGTGTTCAAATTTTCATTGGATTTTAACGAGCTTTTTGGGTTCATCTATTACGGGGTTTCGTTATCGATATTGTGATTGTCGGGAGTTTTCGATACTTAAGCCGAGTCATTATTTGGTTTGGGTTTCGTATCGCTATTTTTCTTACTGGCTTGAAATCTGTTCGTAGGTTGTTTTCCTATACTGAGTTGAGATTACATTGTTGTTGAGGCTTCCTATTCAGGCTCTTGAATTTGGTTTTCTTAAATATTGATATCATCGTAATACTCAACGGTCTATTTTCCCAACTTTATCTTTTTATTATTCAAATATGGTCTTGGCGTGATTTGGTGATATTAACTATTGTGGTGAGTATGAATGATTCATATGTTTGAATTTCGTTGGTTGATGTATGGATGTTGGTTCTCAATTTTGAAAAGGTGCTGAACTGAAAAATTTGTTAATCATTGATCGATTGAAAAGGAAGTTAGTTTTAAAGGGGAGGGGTGGTAGGAATTGAAATTAATAAAAGCAAGTGTTAATTTATTTTGATTCATTACTGAATGTTGTTGATTCGTCGATAGTATCATGATAGGTCAAGCGGGGTAGGCCAACATAGATCTGGGTACGCAAACTTTAGGATTAAATTTGTTGGTCGTTGGTTTGAATATGGAATGTTGATTGAAAATTTTCTGGTTTATCATACTTGATTTAATTGTATCATTTGGCCGGGGAATGCCTCGAAGTACTTGTATTATTTTGTCCGGGGAATACCCCGAAGTATTTTGTATTCGGAGGACGTTCTAGAGAAGGCCCGAGGTGGCAGGTGGAGAAAGCAATGAAGCATAGTTAGGATTAGCGTAGAATAGAGTAGGTTTATATTTCTACATTTTTCTTTTATTTCGGGACTGAATAATTGGACTGGACTTTATATTTTTTGGGATTCATTTTGTTTGACATGTTTGATTTATTGTTTCACGTGTTTTTGTGTGGTTTATAGACTAGTTGGTGTCAAATTAGCCGATACTCTCCACCAAGCGACCGTGGTCGAACCACGGGATCGAGGGGTGCCTAACACCTTCCCCTCGGTCAACAGAATTCCTTAGCCGGAATCTTTGTTCGTGGATCAGTCTTTTAGAGTCAAAACAGTTTTTAAAAGGATTTTCAAAGGTGACTTGGCACACCGATTTTATGTCAAGTGGCGACTCTGAATAAAAATTGTAAATAGTCCTTTTTGAAACAAAAATCTCCATTTTGTCGCTTTTAATAATAAAACCCTTTCGAACTTAAAAATTGAATTTTTTGGAGTACAAAAAGGGAGTGTGATAGCGGTTATAGTAGATTTTATCAAAATCATACGTTATTATTTTGAACCAAAATAATTATAAAACTACAATAATCAGAAATTCATATAAAATACAAAATAAAGAGAAATCATATAGAGAACATGCAAAATAAAAAGATGCAACATCATTCTTACGAACTTAATCATTATAAACATGAAAATATAATAAGCACCGAAAACATAACAATAAAAATGGTAAATGCATTTTTATAATAAATTAACATTTGAATTTAGCAGCTTTTCTTTCAAAAATAATAATAATAAAAGAGTTACTCCTTGAATTCAAACCGCAGAAATAATAGAATATGTCTTAATTATCCATCATAAAGAGCAAATTAACATAAGAAAGTAAACGGAACATGTATAAACAACAAATTAATAGAAAAGGTGAAGAGAAACATTATTCACGAAATTTATGATAAATTAACATTCCTGAAGAATCAAGCATAATTCTATAAATAAAAATTAAATTTGCTATTAGAATCAAACATTCGAAAGTTAGAAGATGGGGTCTAATATTCATAATTAGTATTTGATCTATATGAATATTTTTCTTCAGTTTATAAAATATCATCACTAAAAAAAATTTAAACGATAAGAAAACATGTATTTAAAATTTTATGATGGATTCTTACAAACTTTCAGCTACTAACACACACAAGAAAAATAAAGTATATTTGTTTACCTTGATAATTGCTTTAAGAGTGATGAAGAAGTATAAATCTGTAAACAAAAAAATAATATTAGAAGAAAATTACAACCAATATTGACCCAATGCTTGATTCTGAAAAGTGCATTGAGAAATGCTTATTCAAATGTTTAAATTTATAGAACTTATATTTGGAATATCAAAAGGCATGAGAAGATAGAGTAACATTAAGGATATGAATGGATAATAATAATAATAGTAAACCATAATTGTATGTTTAATTCTCTTAAAAATTTAGTTAAAATGGGAGTTTCAACTTCCAGATGATTTTTGAGTTTTTAACATATTATATATATATAGAGAGAGAGAGATTGTCATAAAAGTATTTTTAAATCCGAAAAGTGGGATGAATTATTTTTTTCAAGAGAAAGAATAGATAAATTAAATAATAAAAAGTGTAATAAATAAGGAGAGGAAGTGGAAGAGTTTAATAGCATGATATAATAATCATGTTGTATATTAAACACATTGTATTTAATTTCTAATAATATAGACATTAATGGATGATTTTTATTAATTTTAAATAATTTGTTAAGCTAAAAATAGGAGAAAATAATTCAAAAAAAAAAAACACAAAATAGATAAATGGCATTAGAGGTCTCTAAGACATGCCACATAGGATTGACTATTGATCTCTTTTATATATATATATATATATATATATATATATATATATATATATATATTGATTGATTCTTATTTAATGATGTTTATTATTGTGTTTTGAAATTAATTTAGAGAAACAATAATTAATGCTTAAGGACAAAATGAAAAAAATAAAAATTATTTTTTTTTGATATGTTAAAAATGATAAGTAAACTTGAAAATTCAATTAGTAAATAAGTGAACTATGCCATTTTTGGTAATGGTGATCGCCGATGAGAAGTCACCACCCTAGTCAGATGCCTCAAAAAAAATAGTGACAAATAAAAGTGAATGAAGAGAGTAAAATGTTCAAGATTTATTATAAATTATAATTATAAAAAGCACTTAGTTTTCACTTAAATTTCGTGTACTTTAAATTATTTCACGATCGAAGTACCTAATTTGGTACGATGTGGGGATGGGAAGTTGGAAAAAGTAGTTCAAGAGGAGATGAGAGATTATATAACCGAATCAAAAATTAGATAGAATAAGGTGAATGGTCCTTTCATCAATAATAAAAAGTTGAAAGCCAAATGTAAATCCTAGAGTAAAAATTTACTTTATTTATTTATTTTTATCCTAAAAAGTCTACTTCATCTGAATTAATTAATAATATAAATTGCATATATTTTACCTTGTTCAAACTCCATTTTAAAATTTTTAATGAATAATTAAGTAAAACATCCACGTACAAAAAGGACCCACTTCCCTTAAATCAATTCCTACTACGATCTTCTTTCGTTTAACTAATCAACCTATATCTATCTTATTGTGATGTGATAATTAAAAAGAAAAAAAAGCAAAAATAATTATGCAAGTGCCAAATCTATTGGTTCCGTTGAAAAGATACAAAAGTGTTAGATTAGGTGGCGTTGACATTGCAAGAAGGTTGGTTTTATAAGGAAATAGTGAATATAATCGTGTTTCGCGCGAACGTTAAAATAAATTAAAATAAAGATAAATAATGTGTTGCTTTAATTTTCATAAATATTTTTTAGAGAAAAAAAATTAAATGTTTCAATTTTTTCTCCTTTATACTCCAAAATCCAACTATAACATTATATTTTCTAGATTGATATCAAATTAAGAAAATTCAATCCAACACATGAGATATCAAATAATTGAGAGATGATGAAATTTTAAGTAAAACTTAAAAGTCAAAATATATACACTTTTTATTATCAATTGTTTCATTTTATCTATTTCTTTTATATTATATAATAAGTATCTTTATTTAATAATGAATTCACATACTATCATTTTTTCTATGAGAAAGGAAATACATAAACAACATGCATTTAGAATTATTAATACACCATATATATAATGGGGTTATTTAAAAGCTATATACTATGTAAAGTACAGTTAGTTATATAATAACTTTCCATAGCATGCTTTAAGGATGATTCGAGGAGTACTAAAGAATAGAAATGTAAAACTAAAATTAAATATACAACTGCATAAACTTCATGTTGAACTACTGATGGTAATAAATTTTTTTTTTTTTAAAAAAAATCAATATTAGTATATTGAAGAGATGGCCTTTTATCATCTTCTTTTACAAGTCGATTCCAACATTACCAGTAGCTATTTTTATCACAATAAAATTCTTAATATATTCAAATAATAATTTGCAAATATAATATCTAACAAATATAACCTTTGATTAATGTAACAAACTAATGGGTCATTTGGTGTGAGGTATAAGGGATAAATAGTCTCAGGATAAAATAAAACTATTTTATTCTATATTTGGTGTGAGGTATTACTTAGTACCAGAATTATATATCCCACCATTTACACCGCGGTGATGGAATTAAATATCTCATCTACATGACGGAAAAACTAATTCCTAAATTAATTATTATGGGATAATCCTTTCCAATCAAACGACTCCTAAGTGTAATATTGAGCTCCTCCTAAATCATCCATCCAAAAGAAATCTAAACATTGCAACATGTATATTCTAAACATTTTACATTTCAAGCTATTATATACTTTAATTTAATTCCAAAGTAGTGATAGTAACTCAATTCAAAATCTTTTGATCCGTCAAAATTATTTATAATAAATTCTTTTTCAAATTACCCATGTAAAATACAAATTTAACACACATAAGATGAGATTATTCAAATTTAAAATATAAGTATTTGAACACAATTTACTTTTATTCATTGGAACAAAATTTTGAAACTTTAAATCGACAACTTATGTTTAAAATTTCTTTCTCAATTAATCATCTCTATAGAAGAAAGTATAATTTAATTATGACATTGTTTTTTAAATTTAAGATCATACATGTTGATGCTTTAAATGTTTTAAGAAATAATAGCAATAAAATAATTAAAGTTTTTTTTAACATCCCTAATCATGACATTTATCATCCCCTATACTTTCCAAAAAATAAGAAAAGAAATAAAAAAAAAACAATCTTTTTACATAAAATAATGAATAATTAAGAAATATCAAAAGAAGCACATGTACGATATACACCTAAAATAAAATTAAGCCGTCTAAATACATAAATTCTACATATAAGAGAGATTACTTATGGTTAATTTCAGCAAGTCGTGGAATCATGGATTTTTTTTTAGTGACCATATGCGAGAATCAAAGCCAGCTGAGCCTTTAGATGATCTCGATTTGTACTTCATCACATTAATTCTGCAGATATAATCAATAAATAATAAAATGTTAGTTGTACAAACTTTAGCAAGAGGGAGTGTCAAAATAAAATTAGATAGAAACACAAAAATATCAATTGTACAAGTATTCAAACACAAAAAAGTTACTCTACCATTAGCAACTTTGCAATATGCTAATATATTGAGATACAAACTAATCACTCAAACGCATATTGATTAATTGATATTAATATTAATATTTTATATTAAAGAATATAAATAAATGAAAGAGTACTAATTGACACATTTATTTTGGTACAATAAATAAATAAGAAATTAAAAAAATAGAAATAAAAAAATGTAAAATGATCTCATTTTTATTAATAATATAATCAAGATGTAATGAGATGTAGTCGATAGGATAAAAATGAAAGTGCAGAACAATTAAATAAAAAGAAAAAACGGCGGGAGTAGCTAAAGAAGAAAATAATGAAAATATAATATTATTTTATTATATTATAAATGACTGCTGATTAATAAATTAATGATAATGACTTTTCAAAAATATCATTATACCTGCATTGGATCCTTTAATAATACATCATTTTTGAAGAATTTGTGACGAGTATTATATAGAAACTAGTAAAATAGGTCGTGCTTCGCACGGTTTTAACCATATTAATAACTTCAAATTTATTAGAAGTAGAATAGATGAAAATTTTTAGGTACATTCATATACTAACTATTTTTTATATATAATTTATATCTTTTTCACATATATATTTTTTGTATTGATGTGACTTTGATGTTTGAAAAATCTTTATAATTAATCTTGATCGAGATATATTTTTGAAGGTGTAATAATAATTTAAGCTTTAAACTTTGTACTGCGCACAAATTCTAATGTACTTATATGCTTTCAGTTCGATTCATAGAAGATTTCTAAATGAATGATAGAAATTTGTATCTTTTAACAAAAGATGATGATGATGAGACTAAAGTTTGGCTAATTTTCTTATTTTAATATATATATATATATATATATATATATATATATATATATATATATAGAGAGAGAGAGAGAGAGAGAGAGAGAGAGTGTATTGCATAAGGGTTATCATTTGCATTCAATGTGGAGAGAAATCGTTTGGATTGACTTGTGCGTGAATAACTAAAAACTGTAATAATGCATCGATTAAAATTACCCTAATATAATTATTATTAGATTTGAGGAAAAAATAATTGATTTGGAACCATTTATGTTTTAAATTTATTCCTCAAGAAAATATTATCAAAAGGGATGATAATATATTAGGTTCAAGCCCCATTGATTTATGCCTAAGATGCCTATTTATATGGGTAAGACGTTGAGTTTGAATCTCAATGCTCCATATTGATGATATTATGATGTCTAAGACAAAATAATGAATATTTGGTGAAACATATCCATTGATATGCTCCATTAAGTGAACATGGTCGCAATATATGATGAATCTTAAAGTTGACAACTTGCTCCATTCTTGAAGTGAATGCGGTAGGAGTGCATAATATGTCTGAAAGAAGACAAGTGATTGAATGAACAAATATACGCGTGAAGGGGCAATATGATAATGATCATAAAAAATAATGATATTTTCACACGCTTATATGATTATAAGGTATACTAGAAAAAAATTCTCTACATCATATGTATGCCTCGATTTGCTTCTAAAGTAGCAAAATCTTGAAAGAGGTTATAAGCTATCATAATTTGATAGGCTTAAGGCACGATTATATTCCATTCCTGGGGAATAAGAAACTTATTAATGCAAACATGCACTTGATTGTGACTGTATCACAACTCACCTCCGAAAGAGGTTGAATAATTTTGAAATCTACTTCTGAAGTAGTAAATCTGAAATTTATTCATATAATAGTAAATCTGAAATTTACTAAAGCAAAAACATATATCATGGTAAACTTGGCATTTACTAGATTAAAAGTTCATAAGTTGATATGAAAGATATTGAAATAGATGTTCCATCTGTTGCGACAGATGGGTCATCTGTTGCAACAGATTACCCGTCAACTGCAACTGGTGCAACAGATGGGTAATCTGTTATGACAGACGATCTATATTTTGCAATAGATTAACCATATGTTGCTCTGGTTCTTTGAACCCTACTCAACAGATTACCCATATACTGCAAAATGATGCAACAGATGGGTAATCTGATGCAACATATTATCAATCTATTTCGACATACAGATTAGCTAGATTATCTGTTGCATAAGTTGGTTATGTTAACATCCATGTAACCAGAGCCCCATGTAACCCAACTGACTACAAATTATTATTATATGATTTAAATTCCTCCTATCTTTTTTTATAGGTTGTGCATCCTTGGATCGTGCCTACCATTGATGAGTTGGAGATGACTTATTTTCTTACTCTGGGTCTTATTGATAAAAAAGAAGACCCAATGGTGGATTTAATAAAGAATGAATTGGATGGAGCAACATCCATAAAAAGAGCAGTTAGGCAAGGTCAGTCTAATGTTGAAACTCTTCACGACCAACCTCAAACTGCAATAGATCCGGGTGCTTCTTCTGGGGGTGTTGTTTGTGATGGTGGCAGCCATCTTGCTACTGCTTCTGCTGCCAGTCGTGATTATGAGCATGTTGGTGCTCAGCAAAAAATAAATATGTTTGAAAATACCCCTTGCACAGGTCCTCCTTCTCACCCCTACATCGGTCCCTCCCACCTTTACAGTGGTCTATCTCACCCCTCTTTACCCTCATGTTCTTAATGCAAATGCAAAGTGTGCAATGACAGAGAGGATAAACTCCTTGAAAAGCTAGAAGCTATTGATAAAGCTGTCGAGGAGTTGAAATCCAGGAGAGGTATCATACCATCCAACGAAGTGAGGGAGCCATGCACTCCTACAATAGAGGTTAGGAGGAAGAGAAGAAAAATTAGATAAATTCTCTACGTTCTAAAATTAGCAAAAATTACAACTCCCCCCGCTCCAATATTTGTTGAAGTTCAGGGGCTGCCAAAGAAGGTGGACATATTCGCGACGCTTGGTAAGGAGAAGAAGAAGAAGGAACTGAAAGAATTTATCAAGATGAAGGTTCAAAAAGAATACACCATGCATTCATTTACTGCCAAAGACTTCTCAAATATAACAAATATGTGCGTGTGGTATTGTAACACCCCGTATTCAAGTACGTGTATTGACATATTCAAGTACGTGTATTGGTCTTATTTATATGGAATTAATTTTTTTATTTTATTTATACCGAAATTTGCCCGCCGATGGTTCCATGCAAAGGTTATTGAATAAGCTTTCAGACGATATAAAAATTTTCAAAAATGGATAGGTTTCAGATATAATCGAGTACTTTCAAAACTATAAAACGGTGGCTGGGATATTTGGGAATAGTAAATGTGCAGGAAAATTTCCTACACACAAACTACTGAGGCCAGCCGAATTTTTGGGTCAACTTCGAATGATCATAACTATCTTAATATAATGAACTGGGAGAGATGAAACCTATGAAAATAAAGATCTTTGAGTCTTCTTTCCAATGCAATTGGTTTCATCCAAATCCAACGTCTAGGTAAGGATTTATACTCGTTTTACTTCAGCCTATCAAAACAGATTTTTAGGGTCAACTTCAAACGACCATAACTCCTTGTACAGGATGAAATGGGTGGACTACTTTATATGAAATTAAATCCCTTTGAATTATCCTTCCAATGATACTAATTTCACCCAAATCCGATACCGGAGCAAAGAGTTATGGTCGATCTACTTTAGCTTATCAAAACAGTCCACCAAAGGACAGATTTGACATTATTTAAATTTTAATGGCATTTTGGTCATTTCCTATTATATTATGGATGGGAATATGTGTATATATACATGTATATGATTTCAAAAACTCATTTTCATCATCAATCATTGAGAAAGAACAAACCCTAGCCAAATTTGACCTTTAAATTACTTTTGATTCAACCGTAGAAATTCCAAAGTAATCCGATAACTGTGTTTGTCATCTCGAGAGCTTCGAACGGCACCTATTATTTGTGCAAATAGGATTGCATAATCAAGAGGTGAATTCTAAGATATGAATATTGTTTGCCTTTGTTCTTTTCCATATGTATATGTGTGATAGAGGATTATATGTATTGGTTGTTATTGAAAGGTGATGAAAATAGGGTTATGGACTATTTTGAATGGTTTGGTTGTATTGAATTGTGGAAGGTGGATATGGTAATTGAGTTATGGAAGGTGGATATAGTGATATATTATTGAATTGATAATTATTTATGTCTATGGCTCAATTTGGTTTAATGGATTGATTGGAAGGATAAATGAATCCAAACTTGATATTGGAGGATGTTGTATGAATATGCATGACATGTGAATGTAATTGGAGTATAAGAGGGTTAAAGTGACACACTTTATGGTGTAATTAAGGCTTACTACTTAACCACTAGTTTGGTGAATTCAAATAATTGAATTGTGATGTTTGGTCACTAATACTAGATTGCTATATATGTTCATTGTAGATAAGTAATCCGAAAAGACAGGAAGTCCATTTGGGACTAGTATTGAAGGTTGACAGTCAGGTATGTAAAGCATACTCTATACCATATCTTTGGCATGAAAGTGAACAATTGTTCTATTAAGAATTCCAAAGTTATTCAGTAACATGCGATCCATAATGGTTTTGTATGATGTCCTACATTACCAATGAACTTGTTTCCATCATACAAGATGTTAAGACATTCCAATACTTACTTGTTTTCCAAATCTTACATATTTATTGCACTAATGAATGTCAGAAAGTATCCGGTTACTCAAACAAGATCCATGTGCTATTAATGACTCCAAAACGTTTCATTGATATACCAATAAGTTCCTACTTTATTGTTATGGAATTGATGACTCCAAAACACTTCATTGATGTGCCAATGAGTTCTTACTTCATTGTTATTGCATTGATGGTATATTTATATGTCTCTTATTGGTTTATCATTATTTCAGAGTATCAAAAATGCGGTGGAGACCAAAATAACAATCTCAAAGATTAATTGAACTAAGTGATGAAAGTTCTCTCTTATCGGGTGGTATCCCAGGGGCATAAGCCTATCATGGGTCGATCCCTATTTATGTGTTTATGGGTGGTATCCCAGGGGTATAAGCCTATCATGGGTCGATCCCAGTTGATATGTACTGGAGGCAGCCTAATGGTCACAGTACAATACATGAATGATTACAAAGATGATAAGAACGAAGGTAAAGTGATTGAATAAATACAATGTACAGGTTGTCACAAGTTCTAGTAAGTGTGGTCCACTCCTATTACGATTTATTCACTTGTTTCTGATTTCTATTGAGCTCCTATATCATATGTGATTATCTATAACTTTACATACTCAGTACATATTTCGTACTAACGTCCCTCCTGGGGGACCTGCATTTCATGCTGCAGGCACAGGTACCTCAGCTCATACACCGCACAAGTAGGATCCAGGATATCCAGTTGCTTTTGGTGAGCTCCAGTTTTCTTTGGGGCTTTCCGTGTCATATCCAGTCACTTTTGGTATTGTATAGAAGTTAGTTATATGGTGGGGTGTGTCCCGACCTTAGTTAAACTCTGTGCATTATCTAGAGGCTTTGTAGACCTAATGTATAGTCAAGGAGGTGTTTTGTTAATTGACGTGATGGCTCCAACGGCCAAGTATTGTATATATATATATATATGTGTGCTCGAGCTTATACAAGTGATTATTTCCTTTTATATGCGACATGATGTTGTCCGAATTTTGGGTTGTCATAGAGGTATGCATGGGAAGTATAAGGTTATGAGCTGGTTCTCTCGGGCCTCCTCGGTTACGGGTCCCAGTCTGCTCCAATAGGATTTGGGGTGTGACGAAAAGTGGTATCAGAGAAGTTCGTCCTAGTGAGTCTACAAAGTCATGTCTACGTAGAGTCTTGTTTATCGGTGTGTCGTGCACCACATCTATAAATAGGAGGCTATGGACATCTAGGAATTGTTTCTTTTCTTCATGTCTTAGATCGTGCGATAGAGCCTATATTGTATATGAAGTCATAGTTGACCACTGAATCCGTTTGTTTCTCTTATTATAGTAATGATGCCGGTTACCAGAAGCAAGAATACCGGTAAGCAAGTAGATGTGGCTGTCGGAGAGGGGACTAGTAATTCACCCACTATACCAGCTCATCAAAGTGAGGCTCCAGCTGAGCATGCATCAGAAACTTCTTCCACTCCGGAAGAAATAAGGAGGAGGAGAACTATATCCCCAGAGCCACCTATTAATGTTGTTGATCAAGATCTTAGAAATGCAGTGCAACTTTTGACTCGTATAGTTGCTGGGCAAGCTCAAGGGCAAGCCATTCCTACCACGGGTCCTAGTGGTACAGATAGGGCGGCTAGCCTTCGAACATAGAATTTTCTTAAGATGGATCCTCCCACTTTTACTGAATCAGATCTTAACGAGGATCCACAAGACTTTATTGATCAAATTCAAAGGGCCTTAGATGTTATGCATGTAACGGGTAGAGAGACAGTGGAGTTAGCGGCGTATAGATTT